>NC_086204.1:12095227-12398257 GCF_035770615.1 Melospiza melodia melodia | reverse complement strand
AGCTACACAACTGAAA
This sequence comes from Melospiza melodia melodia, assembly GCF_035770615.1. NCBI lineage: Eukaryota > Metazoa > Chordata > Aves > Passeriformes > Passerellidae > Melospiza > Melospiza melodia. Next base: position 12,398,241 of record NC_086204.1, on the reverse strand, counting down.
GGTCACCTTTATCAGATCACCAGAGACAGGGGTATGATCCACTCCATTTGACCTCAACAAATCTTGAGGAAAGTTCCTTTACATTTTGGATTCACAAAACTCAGTTGTCAGTTGTCCGTTCACAGAATTTGGGCTGCTGTCAGTTCACAGAATTTGGGCAGTTCACAGAAATATATCATAGTTGCACCACCAATCGAGGAAAGATAATGAGTAGATTCTTGAATATATAGGAGAAAGGATCTAGAATTTCAAAATAAATAATAGGTTCAACTTGGCAAGGGATTTCAGCTAAGAGACATCAGGTAACACATAGTTCAGAAGTGATGCAATTTTCTTCCTCTTGCTTTTCTATCTTCTGTGTTAAGACCACCAATAGTTACTAAACAGCCATTCTTGTAATGAATATTGCATATGACTATCTTCTTACAAATGAAAGGAAGAATGAAACCTGCTGCTTTTTGATGGGACAAAATGTTTCCATTATGACCTCATGCTTTCTTTACCAGAGTGATTATATTACACTACCAGATCATCATGCAATTCCAATTAAAGAGATGAACTGTTTTCTTCATCAGATGAATTTTAGAAGCAGAGGATCAGCATCATGCAAAGCCTATTTGAACTGGGAAATAACTTAAACATTCTGAAGGAAACCTTACTTTTGAAACCAATTCTTCTGCTATCCATACTCTAAAAACCTAACGTCCCATTCCAAATGTAGATTTTAGTAATTTTTGCTTTATATTTCCAAATAAAAATAATTAATAATCTAAATCCTCAACTAAAGAACAGTCATAATCTCAGTTTTTCCAATTCTTAAAAATTATGGTTAATCATGAATAAGCTAAAAAGGCAAAGATTACTTTGAAATATTCTAGGCTCACTAACACTTTACAAAATGCAATAAAGTAAAGGATGCCAAGCAAAATGAGAGTTTTAAAAATCAGCTGCAATATTATAAATAAATAAGTGGTAGAAGATGTTGATCTTAGGGCAGAAGGAAAGTTAAAAGATTCAAAGGATGGCCTTTTCTACCACAGAGCCCTTATATTGTTCATAAAACTGATACAAGCAAGGAGATAAAAGGAAATAAGAACATTATCTTCAGTTTCCAAAAATATCCTCTTTCAAAAGGAGAATAATGCTCTTAAGGTTCTCTATTATGTTACTCCCTTGTATAAAAAGTTTATATATCTATGTAAAGAAAAAGAGAACTAGGAAGATCACAGTTTTTAATATCGGCTAAATTAGCTAACTGCAATTCCAAAGATAAAAATAAACATAAGATTAAACATAAAAATAACCACTTTTCTGCATTTTTCAGAAAACTGTTCTTTCTGACCAGTCAAGCACCCCAAAGGACACTAAATTAACACATTCTGAAAGGATGCTTGAAGCCTCCAAGTCAAGATATTTTGGGGCCATTTGCACTTTTAATTTACCAAATTCATTTCATTAAAAGAAAACATTTCATGTCTCAAAATAATCCATTAGTTTGGGATAGATCCAAAATAAATGAAGCGGAGTTCCTTTGGAGAGGCATTTCTTCAGCAGAAGTCAGATCATGTGATTCACTAGGTTACAGACTAATTTTCGAAGTGGAGATTTGAAAGCCTGATAGCTGATTCCTTTGAAAAGACCTGAAGATACTCCAGAAAATACACTGCCCAACATCAAGGATGATGAAGACTGGCTAGGTCTGTCACTTCTCTAATTTCTGTGAGCTGGCAAAGCATATGTGATTGAACTGGAAAGGAATTTAATACATTTCCATTTATAGTAAAAAGGGGTTTGAAGACAGAATAGAGGCCAGATTGTTCACAAGGTATTTATAAAAAAAGCATAGGTGTGTATCTTTAAGGAAAACAGTGTTGATAGTTTTAAAATATAATTGCAAACCCATATGGGATCCTTAAAAGTCATACATTCAATGTGAAAAAAGCCAAAGATTCCTGAACTTCTAGACAGCACCTTTTTGTGTAGTGCCAACTGCTGAGGTCATCACTCTGACCTTGGCAAGATACAGAGATTTACACCTGGCTATTCACAAGCAAGAACAAGGAAGACTGATGCACATTTTAATTAAAACGTGTCTTGAAGATGGAAATAAATGACAATAAATAACAGAGTAAAGTGTACGGATATTACTATTTATCTACTGCTCTTCTGTTTTCAGTCTGAATGACACTTAGGTCTGATGAACAAATCCCAGGGGAATAGAAGCATTCTGTATAGGGAGGGCTCTGACATGCATCTATCCCAACAGCTCAACCTGAACTGCTCACACAGAGCCCACAGTCCTGGCCAGCAGCCAAGTGCAACACATTCTGCGGAGCCTGAACACAAAAGGTAGTTAGAGGTTGGCCAGTCAAATAAATCTTTTTTAGACACATAACACAGTCACTTGAGTCCAGAAAGGGACTGACTGAATTAAAATGGAAATATAATGACCCAATCAGGTCCAAAGCTTATATCTTGAAATCCTCAGCTCACCCATTATAGGAAGGGAAAAGTGAGGATGCAGGAGTTGACCTTGCTGAGGGAGAAGAATGTCGTGGGGAACAGGACAGCACAGCTGGGTAAGCCTGTAGACAAGGGTTGAATTTAAGATATGTCCTCCTTTACTAGGCTGACTAGTTCTATATCTCTATTCACAGCCTGCTATTTTTGTGAATCTGACTGAGAGATGTTTGATTCTTCCAGAACTTTGCTTGGGGTAAACTTGGGATTTGATTCAGGCATGAAGAGATCCTGTAAGTACAAAGTAGGCATTGAAATCCTCTCTGTTGGATCCCCCAGACTGCAGTTTGAATGTGATGCAAAAGAAAAAGAAAATGCAACAAGAAAATGGAAATCTCAATGCAACACTTAAGGTATAATTGATAAAGACAATTTGATTACAAATCAGTGTCCAGTAAATTTATATCTGAGAGCACAATGAAGTCATAAGGCCTTGAGAAAAACTCAAATATTTTAAAAAGCAAATTTTCTATTTCTGATGCTGCAGTGATGTGACATGTACTCTCAGGCTCATTTAATGGAAATTCACCACAAGGTATTCCATATTTTTCCAATTTTATGGTTGGTAATTATTTTTAGTTTAGATGAAGTCTTAGACCCTTCCCAAAACAAACTCCAATAGACAATTCCACCAGCTGAACTGGAACAAGGGCATATGGTGGAAACAAATTCAGAAAATGACTCGTTTAAATCAGCACTGCTATTGAAAGAAGTGCCCCCAAGCCTAAAACACTGCATATTTTATTATTTGCTCCTTTGGAGAAAGAAGCATTGCCTAAAGCAATAAGGATTACATTCAGCTAAACAAAGTACTTATGCCCTTAAACCAGTATCTTTTTACGTAAATCCTTCTCTCTAGATGCTTCTTTAGTGGTCTAGAAATATCCAGCTTTTCATACTGAATGCCTTATTAGGCTGTGAGCTTGCCGGAGTCCAAAAAAGTGTGCAATTTAAGAGAAATCCTATTCATCTTCCCAAATGCAATTTCAAGAACATAATTTTCTAATTTACTGATGAAAAGTCAGCCACTTCCTTTGGGTTTTGTAATCAGTGGGGGAAACACACATTAATAGGCTCTGAAATCACATAATTTATCTTTAAGCCAAGTACCAGTTTCTTATCCTGGACTGCAATAATTCAAAGGCTCAGAGCCATAATGCCAAAAGGGACTATTAGACCATCTTGGCTAACTCTTGCGAACTTGTAGACTTCAAAATTTCCTATGGTCACTCTGTAACTGAGTCAACTAAAGTATGAATAATATGTCCCCAAATTTCAGAAAGGTCTCTATCCTTGGCCTGAAGACATCTAGAGAATCATCATTTTGGTAATTTGTTCTTTCTTTCCTACAAACTGTAGTAGATATTTTCCTAATTGAAATTACTGATCTTTCTTCTCCCCCCACCCCGTTTTGTCTACGTTTTCTTTTTGTCCTGGATCTTTGCATCAAGTGAGCGAGCCACATATGTGATGATGCAGTCTATGTTCCAAGTGACAGCATGCAGAGGTAATATTGCATCAGAATTCTTTTTATTCACAAACTAAGACATGCGTCGTACTATTTTGGGAAAAACTTTTACCCTTCTTTAACAGTCAGCCTATTTTGAAGCTAGTGCCCAACAAATATTTTTAGTTTCTGCTGGTTTAATCCAGACTCTGAAGACACAATCCTGCCTAGCCTTTTGCCCAGTTTTCCCTCTTCCTTCTTCCTACCACAAGAGTTTGTGTGAAGACACTGAAGATCAAACCATGAAACCAATCAAGCTGAACAATAATCTTTCCATGCTGTCTTTCAGCATGATTAGCATCCCAGATGGGGACAATCTGCTGCAGATGAAAGGTTCTTCTGTTACCACATGCATGCAGACTGTTATTGCAATGTACTACTGAGTTCATCATGTTTGCCCTGCAGTTATTTCTTTGGCTTGTATGTGTGTAACATTGCCTTCAGTTGTGCCTCCATCACTGTTTACTGCTCTGCAGTATCATGACTGACAATTTTTAATGCCATCCATTTTATACACATTTCTGTATTTCTAGCAGAATTACTAAGAAACTCAGCTAAAAATTGAATTCAGTGACAGCTCATTGTTTACAGTAATTTCTGGAATAAGGCACCCAGATTCAAATCTCTTTGTCATGTACTTTACCATACAATACCTTTCTTTAAAAAATGAAAATATTATATGTTGACAAGTCAGAAGCTTTGCCGAGGTCTAAGTCTATAATATCTATCAATATCACTAATCAAAATTATAATCTCCTCAAAACATATAATGAAGCATTTTAAAACAATTATTTTGCTTATAGACTAGCTGCAAATTTATTTTTCTCTTTTAACATCTTATTTAGTTTTGCAATTACAGTTTACAAAAAATCAACACTGCTGTCTTCTACCAATTCTTTCAGTACCTAAATAAAACTTGTTTCATTTATTTCCTTAAAATAAATTATCTGTGTGATTTGACAGGCTCCTTCTCAAAAGATTATAAAGTAGCCTGCCTCAACAAGCTGGTTTTTACTATTCAGTAGACTATTCTATCATTCTATAAATTCAGTCTGCCATTTATTCTATTTCCTATTTATCACATCGGTAGCATCGCTGATGCAATTATTTTAGATCACTGTTAGATATTGAAGAGATCTATTGACTTCACTGAGAATATTTATGCAAAGTGACACAAGGAGCACAAAAAGAAATTGTCTTACGTCAGAAAGCTAAGTAAAATAATCCAATCACATCTCTCAGCAAAAAATGAAATAAATGGAAACAGCAGTTGTCCATTTTATTAATCATTAAGTGCTCTTCAATTTATTTCCAAATTAATCTTAAAATGTTACACTGCAAATTAGTATCCTTGATTTTATATTTTTCTCTGTAGGTATGCCCACAAACTCTGTGTTACCAAGAGGGAAAATAGGCCTTTGAAAAACACATTAAAAACCACTAAACCCAAGAGCAGGCAAATAAAAGCAAAGCCCAGGAAAATTCCCAAGCAAAATTAAATTTTTATTTGAAACTTAATTACAAAACAACCCCTTGGGTCTTGCTATCTTTTTTTGTCTTTGAATAAATTAACAGCAATAAGCTTTCAATCTGTTCTGGTTTGGAATATGGAGATCCAGGCATGCAGGCACATGGACAGCAGGTCCTCTGGAGTCCTCCTGAAAAGCCCAGACCCCACACACTGTAATGCAGTGTAAGGTCTTCTGCCTGTGTGTAGGCGACTTGACACATCTTGAACTACACCTCAGATGGAATGGATGTGGGAGGAAGTCCTCTGCTGACATAATTTTAAGTCAGAATAAATAGTAACAACAAATAACATTAGCACTTGTTTAGGAAATGTTTGGTCCCAAAACAGGCTCAAAGCAGACATCTAAAAACAGTTCAGCAAGTTTTTAACGCTGATCTCTTGAGCAATCAGTAGTAATAACCAGTCAGATCACACATGGTGTGCATACAAGCTGTCCAGAGCCAAGTTCAGTTATGATTGTTACATTTTGGAAAAGCTTTTCCCTTTACACTGCTCAATGCAAGTACTTAGAATGTGTACAGCAGTACATACAAGGGCTCAGAGGTCTAATCTGAGGACCTATCTTGACCTGGTGAATGACTCAGTTTGTGGCTGTGAGAACTGTCTACAGTGACTAATGGTTTCTCCAAATATCTTTCATGTTTCTGGGAAAAATTCCTACTCTGTTTTGTCCTTGTTGGTTTACCTCCTGTGAGTGGAACTGGCTGAAATACTTTTGTGTGCACATGCATTTGTGCATGCAGCTCATTAAAACACAGGGCACTTTTAACAGGAGAAGTTCACAATTGTGGGATACTCAAAGCTCCCACGTCTTTCAAATGTGGCATTTGTTGAAATCCAGCATCAGTAAAATTAAAAAAAAAACCTACACAGGAAGAATAAATATGCATGAGTAGACAAACTCATACTGCCATGATTTTTAAAAAGAATTACAGTTTAACTTCAATGAGAATGATGATTGTTCAAATGGAACCAGGGTGATAGGTTCCTTTGAATGCTTGACATAAATGAGTGGACAGCAAAAATGAATGCGCTCCTGCAAGCTGATTTCTCCACCTCTAGAACAATGCATGCCATTTAGCTGGAAGTGTTCCTTGGGTAATTTTTCTCCAGCACAGCCACTAATGTGCAATAAATCCAGTAATACACGACTGATTACTCACCTCATCAACTCGAGGATCTTGAGCCTGAGCAGCATTGGGCACTGGGGAGTCACAGTCTGGGCTATAATGCTCACAATAGTCAAATGCAGCTCTGGGATCAGCTATAATCAACAGCTGCTGGATCTCACCCTGCAGGAAAGCATATGCAGATTAAATAACAAAACCAAAGGTAGTCCACAGTTCATCAGGAGCACTGAGTTCACATTCAGAAACAAAACCAGGCACATAATGCTTAGACATTTCCATCTGTGGTTATAAATAACATATCTACTTAATTTCTGCTGCTGTTATGGAAAACAACTATTGTTCACATGGCAGAACAATTCAAATTAATACCAAATGGACTAGGTGAAAAATTCTGGCTTAAAATCATGTCTGGTATTAAAAGGAGAGAGTGAGAAGGTGTAAGTTCTGATCTGTGATTTTCATGGTTTGTTTACTTCTACACTGGGAATCAGTCTAAATTCCTAAGATTTAATTCAAGGCACTTCCTATTACCAGCATGCAGCTCAGCATGCATGTGATCAACAGTATAATTATGAGCTTGCATCACATATGTAGTCTGAAAGGAGACAAATAAAATAAAATAAAATAAAATAAAATAAAATAAAATAAAATAAAATAAAATAAAATAAAATAAAATAAAATAAAATAAAATAATAAAATAGTCAGTAAAATAGAGACAGTTATTTGAATAAAATATAATTAAGTGAGCACTGTGTAAATACACACTATAGATTGTGTTGGAAAAAATGTAACTGCTAAAAATGTTGATTTTGCCTCTATTTCCATATATCATGTATAAAAACAACATCACAGAAAGAGACCCACTATTCTGGATAATAAAAATGGCTCTGCTGAGATCCCCTACAGAGATTCTGAATGTTTATCATTTTCCACAGAAAGCTGTCTGGTATCCAGTGTATTTCTTAACATAGTGGTACTATTTAGGCAGCATTAGGTCAATTTCTGCCAACATTTCCACTATAAATTTTCTCATCCAGGAGCTTCTTATGCTCACATAAAAATAAGTTTGTTGGAAATTGGCACATGGTCTTGGTCAAAACCCATTAAATTCATTCTCTCACTATTTCCCCACAAGGGGGTGATTTTTAAGATTTATGTACTTCTAGCAGGATTTATTTCTTTGTTTCACACAAAAGAGGGGCAAATGAATACCTTTGTTAGTATACCTGTGCCTGTTTCATCTTTAAAGACAAGGTATCATAACTGATGGAAATCTACAGGTGGGAAAATTCATAATTCTCTCTATTTCCAAAATAACTTTACATCTATCATAACAGTAACCTTTAGAAAATTTAAAAAAAATGGAGAATAGCTTTAAATAGTAAATTTATAGTAATAAATAATAGTAAACTAATAATTGCAACATTCCTTCCATATAAATTTCCAGAAACTGAAAAAAAAATAAATCAAGTAATGATCTGCAATTTTACCAATTCTATATTTTTTTACTAATTTTTCGGTCATAAAGTAGGAAATAGTTTCATAGCACATAATGGCTATATGTTACAAGTCTGCTTTTTACAGCATTCTAAGCCGACTTCACTTTTATAGACTCACGTGTGTCTCAGATTAATTTAGATTTAGAATATTTTTTCCTAAGCTTCCAGAAATACTACAAATGCAGCAGTTTGTTTCTCTGTCAGCAGTTCTGGACTGTCTCCTTTATTTACCTTAATTCCTTTAAGGTAAATTCCTTAAGCCTTTAAGGCTTCCTGATCTGGGCATCTTACAAAACCTACTACATATACAGAAAAATTCCTCCTCTGATTTCTTCCATGACTCCCTCAAGAGCTGGAGTGCTTTGAGAGGTTTTGTACAGTCACTGTCAGCCTGAGCTATGCATCCCCCATCTCCAGCAAAGGGTTTCCAAAGTGCTCTGCCCTTTCTCTTTCACCAACCACATTAAAACCAAGTGAGGCAGAGGAAAAAATGAGAGAATAAGCAACTGTAGGACAAAAGAGGTAAGTGACCCTTCTGAGCGGCCTAAAGGTGGATGTGTAGAACCTCTGTCCTCACCCTGCTGAGTTCAAGTCATGGTCTTGCTCTTTGGCCCTGAGCATTCCTGGCTGAGGTGCCTGGACAGATCTCCGTGTCTGCAGAGTGCCAGCCAGCGGGAGCCGTGCCCAAACAGCTCCTGAAACTACTGTTTAGTCAGAGAGCCTAAGAGAACACAGGTCCAGGAATACAGCCAGTACTCTGGAGCTTTGTGCTGGTCTTGAATGCCATGGAATTTTGGCACTGAGTTCTGTTGGATTGTGTGTTTGCAAGAAGCACTCGGTATGCTGTTACCACTTGGCTTAAATGTGCCTAAATTGGTTAAAGCTGTTCCTGATCCATTGACTGTATTTCCCAGCCCCGCCTGTCTGCCTGTCATGGCTCCACATAGATGGAGGCCCTCAGAAATCCTGCACAAAATACATAAAGTTTTACAGAATACATACATTGCTACTGGCTATAAATGTGCGAAAAGTTTACTGAAGGACTGATTGATTTTACTTTTGGAATCCTAAATGTTTATTTCCCTCTTTTTCCTTCAAGACGTGCTATAAAAATGATTCCAGTAAATTATTCATTTTCCTTTTCTATTTTTTATTTTCTGTCTTTGCTAATTAAATTGTTTCTCTGAGTATTTTGTTCCATGAAGCATTGGCTATACTGTAAGTATAGTTCAAGAGTTTTCCTTTCAGATCAGGTCAATCATACCAGCTCATGAAGTTCCAAAGGCATTACTGTAGATTCCATTATTGTGATTTAGTTACAATTCTAAGGTATTTGTTGGACAAATCTATACTCTTTCTCTTTTAATATTTTTCACAGAATTGCTTCAGTCTTTACAAACACATTCTTTGATTTTAACTGCTTGACTTTTTGAGACCAAAATAGAATTTTATAAAGTTCCTTGCAAATAAACTACAAATAATCTGGTCATATATCATGACCTGGAGTCATAAATGTGGCACACAAAGATCTACCTGCACAAGTCCCGAGAACTTTGAATTATGGGTTATTAAGAATTCCAATAACTGACCTGTAAAAAATACTGAGGTATCTAAACACATATGCATATGTCATATCATTTTTTTGTTTGAAAATTTCAGGAACAAAGGAAATCTCATGGGGTAAAGTGATGAAAGCAAGAGAGAGACAAAAATGGATAAAGAGAAATAAAAATAGATTAAAATGTACAAATACACTTGAGCATCCTTAAAGTATTCTGGAAAGTGCATAGAGAAAAAAAGGAAGTGCAAAAGCCTACGGTCTATAGACAAGTTCTTCCTTCTCTATGGAAATTTCACCACCACATCTGTAGGCAAAGACTGCTCAGGCAATTCCAAAGCTGGAAGTTGCTATGTAGCATGCTATAGAGGAAAAGCCTTCCAGGTCTCTGCTGAGCCAGTTGTCCATCATGCTTTGGTGTCAGAGGTAAGTGGGATGGCAGCAGAAGGCAGACACAGAGAACACCTCATAGTGGTGAGGAGTCAGGCAGACATACACAGCCACTTTTCCTATTAATACCCGTAACAAACTGCACGCTTAACTTACTCCAAAATGTTCTAAAAGCCTAGCTCACCTCTGAGAATCATAACCTTCTGCCTTGTAACAATTTTTTTTTCCTGGATAACACTTAAAACAGTGTATTTTAAACAGTGGTTTGTCAGATATTTAATGTAACTTGCTAATTAGAGATAAGAAAGATGAAAGCTACATCTCAGTTGCCCAGAAGTAGTGGAGAACATCCAGCAAGGTATTCTATATAACATTAAACATACAAGCAGTTTGGATGTAAATTTTAAATCTTAATATTTAGTTTGGATCCTAAATTCTTTCTAGAAAAAGGCACTAAGTTGTCAAAGTCAACATATAACTCACAAAGGCAATGCACAGTTCAATAATTCATTGTAATATGGAATAAAAATAGTTAAAGTCTATGAGCATTTTAATTCCTCTTTATTTCAGGGATATGCTCATAACTAAAACCAGAGACTTTTGAATCAGCCTCATGGTTATCTGATAAAAGCTGCCTGAGCCAAGATAAAATATCTTGCCAACCACTAATACCTGATGTCAAAGCATGGTACAGAAGGATTCCTTCTAAGAGGTACTCCACCAGATAAGTTATTCTTTGCAGAATCCTCCAAGAGTTCTAAAAGGAGTTGTTGTGATTGAGGAACTATACACTTAGTTGCATGCCAGAGCAAATGTGGAGAACCAGGCTAGAAGGAGAATATGCTCAAATCAGCAGAACTCACACCTGCTGGAACAACTGCACACACATTCACTCACGTCAACTGTTCTACTACAAGGAACAGCCCAGCTAAAAATGAGAAGAGTGTGCTGAATTCATTCATTGAAAATTCCTTTGTGAATCTCACAGACATTCCACAGTGACATCTTGGAATAAGAAAATTTATGTGTATGTACAATTCCAGGACTTGCTGAAAAACTCAAAGCAATAATGCACAAAGTGAGTTATCTGCACTGGAAAAATAGCTTTGATATGAAAACAGTGCAACACTAGAAAAATGCAGTGTTGAATAGCAAAAAAAGAAATGGACACCAAATTTTCAGGAAAGCAGTAAACTAACAAGTTCTCTTTCCAATTTTGGCTACATCTTCATGTAATTATCATTTTAGTTAGACTTGTGGTAATAATTGCTACCTGTGATTCCAAATTTTTGGAGTCTTCCTTAGATTCCACAGCAGAAATAGGAACAAAGAAAATTTCCAGTTAGATACGGGGTCAGATTTTCTCAATGATATAAATCAAGGGCCTGACTAATTATTGTTATATCAATAAATGCTAATAGCTGCTTATTACCTTAATTGACTTAATAAAATGTTTTAGATATCTGTCTTCTTGAAATATTCTCTTTTCCTTCTAGCTAGGTAATCTTACTAATGTTTTCTAGATATGGTGTATTAGAGAATTACAACCATAAAGTAGTCCATTTATAGTCTATTTATTACCTAAAAGTTCCTCATTGAAAGTTTATAATTGAAAAAAGACACCTCTACTATCAAGACCACATTGATAAAATGGCAAAAGTATGAATTCATAGAAGGCTGTAAGGGAACTGTACAAAGAAATCAGTGCAGAAATTACTGTTTTCTTCCAGTCCGTAAAATTTTAATGGTCTAGTTGTTCTCTAGTTCCACAAGAAACTCACACAGTTCAGGGGCACATTTAGGGATATCTCTTTTACAAGAATTTTAATAAAACAATAGCCCTGCCAGGTGAAAGCTATTTTGTCCAGGGAATAGCAGGTAAGCATTACTTCAGAAGCTCTGCAGGGAAAAAACCACAAACCAAAAAACAAAAAAATCCCCAGCAATTACTTAAATTACTAATTTACATATTTGAAGTTCAGAAATGCTTTCTTCAAATAGAGTGTGATGGTTAGAATTAGCAAAATGCATCTTCATGATTCACACTGGATAACATTACTATGTCGTATGTGCTTATAAGGATAATTAAGTTTTAAAGACGTTTACATAAATTGTGATAAAAGCAAAACAAAAGCAGTGCTAGGCACTAAACCAACTCAGAAGAACAAAATCAATATCTTTCATTTTAATGTTGTGGCTAAAGCCTGAAATTACAAAGTGAGTTTTTCAGCAGATCAGCAGCAATACCCAACCTGGGTATTTGTGCCAACTTTCTCTAATTAGTTATGTGACAGTACAGCTATAGACTCTAAAGAACAAAAGTCTAGACAGCATGGATATTATTACGATAGAATTTAGAAAAACCTGCTGCAGAATTCATTTAATCTTCCTGCAAAGATTTGAGGGATTGATGAATTCCAGGAGCTTTTAATATAATATTCCATAGCCCAGGTCCATTGTACTATATAGCTGGAGAAAGATATTTAGAGCCTGCCAGACTGAAGCACTGCAAAAGCAATAAACTGTGAAAGCAGAATACTGCACAGGTCAAAGTTTCCACGGAAATCAATGTCTTCTTGATTCTTTGAACACCATGCCTATAGAAGGATAAATTCAGCTTGGTTAGGAAATAGGTTGATATGCCAATTATCATTTTTGACCTTCCAAACATAGCTGTTCACAAAGTCAACTGCAATTCTTGGCTGAGAGATTAGATTTTACTACAATGCCCATGCAACAGCAAGTGTACATAGACACAGGAGTGCACGGGTGCCCAAGGACATCCTATTTTCTAGATAAAAGACCTACAAATCTCTTACATTTTCATGTATTTTAAAAATCTTATTTACATCTCTTGTTTAAAATTGAAATGTATTAGACACAATAATAAATGAGGTGATATAAATCCTATCTGTTAAATCTTCTGAAGCTGATGCATGCAGCAATCTTTGATCCCAGGTTGTTAATTTTAAATGTAATTACAGACAGTTTTGTTAAATGACCATTCCTTTATTTTTTGGGAAGATTCCTTGAAAATTAACTTGAATTCCAATGAATTACCAGAATTTTGCCCTCTCCTTCTGTCCCCCTCCTGCTTCCAAAAATAAGAAAGGGAAACTGGATTGACCTTTGTTCATTGAACATAAGTTTGGAAATGCTATAAAAAATTAATAAACATCAGATCACCATTCTTTGAGATAGAAAAGAACAAAGTAAACCCAAACAAGCCAAATAGAAAGCTTTTGTAAGAAACTCTGATTTTTTTATTAGGTGCCTCTGATATGAAAAAATTGTCTGCTTTGCTTTACTTTTTGTTGGTGTTGATGTTGGTTTGCTCTTTACTTCTCAGTGCTCAAGCTGTCCACTTTGGTGTTGATATCTAAACCACTGATTCTAAGCATTTTTCCCTGAAAAATCTGCACTAGCACTCTGGGGCTGCCCATGCTCACAGATATGTGAGGGACAGGTCCTCAGCTGCAGACTAACCCACACTGCTGCCAGGGCACTCTCAGCCTATCTCCAGCTGCTCCAGTTGCTCACTCAGCTATTCCTACTCCTTCAAACAGGAATTGCATCCTGCACACAAGTGTTTTACTGCTTTTTTCATGAGAACAGATTAATGCCTAGTATCAAAATCTAAGCCCTTTATTAACAAGTATTACTGCAAGGATTTAATCCATAAACTCTGTACTGTTAAAGCTTTCATGGGCTTTAAATAAGACTCTTATACATCAGGTTTTGTCTTGTAATACTCATTTACAGCAAAGTGCCTAAAAAATTATGGTATTGGTTTGATGTGTGGAGTTTGAAGGAAAAAAGGTGTCTATAGAGAAATATCTGCATAAAGACTCTGTTAGTTATTAAGTTATTATAAAATACTTATAAAAAACTTGGATTGTTCACACCAACAGTAGTAAATGAGGAGTGACAAATCCTTAAAGCTGGCAAAGAATAAAAAGATCCCTATTATTTATAAAACACGTAAGCTATAAACATATTTCAATGGATACAATTCAAAATTCCTTTACTAGGTGCCATGGACCAGCATCTTACTCATTTTTCCTTCCTTTTTTATTTTTCTTTTTTTTTTTTTTCATTTGCATTTTGGGAATTCTCTTCTTTGCAGCAAGCACTTACAAACCAGCTGTTCTTGCAATATGTGTTTGAAAACACAGAAGACATTAATTTCAAAAGACACATATAAAAGTTTGAGGAATGTTGTGACAGTCTTTCAAAAACAAGCATTTGCAAATTAGTTCCACTGATATCAAAAGATTCACTCCAGTGAGCAAGGGCTTAGCAGTGTAAATGAAGGTCTCATAATTCGGCAGTTAATAATAATACAGTTTCTAGACAGCATAATTTTATTATTTTAAGATGCATCCACGGTTTATAATTTGCCTCTCATCATTTGTATGCACCTGATGCTTAGTGCTTGCTGAATTCACTATCTTGTTTTTAACATCATATTGATTTCCACATTAACAAAGCACAATGTCATAAAATCTCAGATTAGCACTTATATTCAGGAATGAGCAGCAGGCAACTCCAAATTGGAATTTTCTCACATAAAACACAACTGCCCACTAGATTTAGAAAACACTTTAGATAACTTTTTTCTTGCTTTTACAGCTAAACCAGAATCTTTCTGACAGCACCAACTAAAAAAAATGCCTCTTAGCTTTAGCACCAGTGGTAAGCTTATCAAAGAATATTTTGTGTTTTGGATATACAAAACCAGTGAATTTGGCAGCAATTTATTATGTTCTCAGGACACCAATTGGCCCTTTCCTTCTTTCAGTGATCTACCTGATCTCTGGACACCCAGCATGCTTAGAAATTATTGATCATCATAGGAAAGTTATGTCATGAGGTCATGTCACACCCATTAAATGTAAGCACTTAAAATTTGCCAGTGGGCTATAACATCTTCTTGTGTTACTGCTAGAATTAGAACAGAGAACAACTGCCTAGAAAACAGAGGTTAAAAAATAAAAGAAAAGGAAATGGAAATGGTCAAGAATTTAATTTAGTTAAATCTTGTATTAGAAACTTAAAATAACACAATTATAACAAAGAAGAAGAATATTTGAGCCACTGGGATGTAACATTGTTTTAAAGGAAATGTGAGCAATATTTGTTCTGAAGCTTCTAAAAGAATGATCCATACAAATATGCTAAAGCAATATGACTGAAAGAGTATTGCTTTTTCAAAAGATACAATCAAGTCATGAGGAGTCAGAATAATGTAATGATACCCGTTTTGGACTCAGTTGTATACAGCTGCTTTCAATGGGAGTGAGTTACCTTAGAGATGCAATGGGGCTTGGTGCAGTTGTGTTGTGCTGCACACATTGGTACAAGACCAGAATGAAACAGTATCATACTCAATTAGTAGGTCACTGAAGAGTAAGAATTCATTATATGTATCTACAGGTTATTATTTCCATATTTTAAATTTCCATTTAGTTTGAGGAGACTGAGTGCTCCACTGTTCCTGTTCCTACCAAAGTACTGGCTTATTATGAGAAAAATATCACTACTACCCAAGAGAAGATGACCCCTGTGATGCATGGATACAATTTAAATCCTTCTGACACTGAGCAAAGGTAATTGTTTTCAGGGCTTCCTACATTTAAGCTAACAAAGGCTGCACGTGTCATATGAGAAGTCTGTAGTAAACAGTTTTATGTCTTAAACAGTTAAGTCTAATGTCATGACTAGATAACTTCTGGAATTTCCTGCCCACAAAACAAGACAAATTGTGTTATGTGTATCTTCATTTACTATTGTGGTCTCAAGATACAGCAGGGTTCATAACACAGAAATACTAACGAGGAGACCCGTGAAATCACCAAAAGTCACTCTGAGCTGCCATGAATAAGAAAAACAGAACATTTAACACACAATCATGTCCCTGTCAAGGAGGGATAGATTTCAGGAAACAGCACTAAACTTTAGACATTGTAGCACAAGTAGCTAAGGGATGGATAAATTCTTGTTAATAAAACAAAAAGAATTCTGTTTAGATAGCAAAAAAACAGTAGACAAACTCAACATGAACTGGATTATGTTTTCTTTGGCCAGACTTAGGACAGAGGTCACTTGGCTTGCTCACCCTAGAGAAAAGGACACAGAGGTGACACCTCATTGCATTCTCAACTTCCTTGAGAGAGGAAGAGAAGGGGCAGGCACTGATCTCTGCTCTGTGGTGACAGTGACAGGAGCTGAGGGAATGGGCTGGAGCTGTGCCAGGGGAGGTTTAGCTTGGATATCAGGAAAAGGCTCTTCATCTAGGGGGTGGATGGGCACTGGGACAGGCTCCTCAGGGCAGTGGTCACAGCACCAGCCTGACAGAGCTCGAGAAGCATTTGACAATGCCCTCAGGGACAGGGTGTGATTCCTGGGGTGTCCTGTGCAGGGCCAGGGGCTGGACTCAATGATCCTTGTGGGTGCCTTCCAACTCAGGGCATTCTATGATTCTATGATTCATTAAAATTGTACATGGTCCAGTATTTTTTAAAACTTTGGGGTACATTCTGATTTCAAAATGCACATTTTTACATACAGATTCAGATAATTGACCATAGGTATAAATTATTCCATGGTGGTTGTACAGTAACAAAGAAAACAGAAACCTATCCCAAAAGTGAGGATTGCAAGCTTCTAATTTAAGTAGGAGTTGAGACTTAATCTAAACCCCCACCAGTTTCAAGAAGAGCCTTGTAAGACTATAAGTAATTTCTCTGAATAAGAAAAGAGAAGAGAGGTGCACTCAGTTGAGTAAGAAAACCTAATCACTGAAGAAATTCAGAAATGTACAGTGAGGCTAAAAAAAGGTAGAAATGTTGCTGTTCTCAGTACTGAATCTTAAGATTCAGCCATTGAATTGACCTTACAGACAGCTGCACAATTTCTTTTGTGAAACCAAAGCCTCCTTCTTAGTGGAGGCTTTGTGGGTCTCAGCTGGAATTGAAACACTGACTTGCCATGTCAGTGTACCAGATGTCAGAAAAAAATCTGGCAGAGAACCAGCTAGCACTACCTTCCTTTTACCTCCTTCCACAAATGGCAACACCCTTGGAGAAAGGTAATTTTAATTCATTCCAGCAAATTCTGTAAAGTTATGTCCTTGTGTCCACTTTGACTTCACATGGGTTTGACTTCAAAAAAATCCAGGGTTATTTTTGATTTTCATCAATTAATCTGATAATTCTGATTTAAGTGCTAATTTCAATTTGCTTAGTTATGTCTTCATCCAACTTTACTGACTCTTTCAACAGTTGCACCAAAAAATAATTGCATTCTACGACATTTTTTGAGGTAAATGATAAAATAAATATCTCCCTTTACACACATATCATAAAAAATTATTTCCAAACAGGTATGTATGATTAGTTCAGCACCACTGAAACTTCAGGCAGATATTTTTATTTAGCGATTGCACTGAATTAAACAAACCAATCATCAGTGTTTATCTATTGTACATTTCCCTGCTTGAAAACTTTAAAAATGGTTACAAACTTTGCAAGAACTAGCCAGACATTGCTGCTTTAGCTTCTCTTATAATCTAAAATCACATAGAAAACACTAAAAAATTAGTCTACCTAGTTTTATTTTTCTCAAATCCTTTTTTACTTATGCATATTCCCATTGCACACGTTTTTGACAGTTTATTGTCAAACACAAATATTGGGGAAGCTGGTTTCTCACCTAAGAAAGAAATACAAATGAAAATTTAAAGTAATTATCCCATGAGGAGACCAAAAAATCCTTTTCACATCCCAGACAGAGGCAACTGTGGAATTCATCTTCAAACAGAAAATAATGTTCCTCAGATGTGCAAACTGGATTTGGGACTACAGGTGAATTAGGCTGCATATACCAAACATATCATACTGCTTGATCCACTAAATCACCCCAGAAATTTCTGTATTCAAAAGGCCCACAATTCATCATATCCATGGAAAAAAAAGATAACAATGCTACAATGCAACACTCAAAATTCCTATTTCCCCTCTTGATACCTATGCAGCTTCTCAAGCATATGTTCTGCTTAAAGCTAGGATTAAAACTGTTACATTTATAGAGCACAGATGTTGTGTAGATGAAATAACTACCAATCTGTAATTTCTTTTTTTTCATTTTTAATTTAATTTTTTTTATTTTAACCATTGTATAACAATGTTATAATGGAAATTCGGTAGTACAGATTTAAGAAGTTTCATAATTAGTCTGTAAAAATAATTATTGACATAAGGATTCTACCCAGAACGGCCTCATGATTGGCATTTACTTACTTCCTTAAAGGCATTTTACCCTTCCTATATGTACTTCTTGGCCAGTAAATGATGGAAACATATATGTCCTTATTGCCAAAGTATGTTCCATTTACTGGAAAGAGTAATAGGTGGGATAAACACTTTAACAGATTCATATTACACAGAAAACTTTCCAGGTCCTTCTCCCCTGCTCTCAAATACTGTTAGCACACACATATATCTGCAAATGCTCATGAGATACGGAAAGAAAATGATTCAGTATCATACTACACAGCTTTCCCTGATTAATTCTCCCAAATACCTCAGGTATCTCAATATTAGGCAGAAAGACAAAAAAAGCAAGTCCCTTCCAGATACAACAAAAGAGACAGAAAAATGCACCAAATCTTCCAACTGTACTCCTCCCTGTTTTACTTCTCTTTTATTTCAGCCTATTCTAACAGGTTCTATAAATCAAAGTTTGTACGTTATACCAGCATTTGACTTAAAAGATTATTCTGGTTTGCATTAAGCAACTTGCTCAACAATAAAAACCTCAGTTACATTTGTTCATTATTGATTCGTACCTCAAAAACTTCTTCATCCAGAATCCTGGTTCCAAAGACAGTGATGCCATTGGTGTCCACAACTGCTTTGTCACTTCTGTCAAGTGGTTTTGTAGTTTTTTTGTTACAGTCAACAATCATTGTAACACTCTTTTTCTCCACACTGATAGCAACTCGATGCCACCTATTGAAAAAATCCAACATAAGTTGACTGTAATTTATGTTTTTAAAACTAGGTCATTGTGTTCTTATCAAATCAGTTTATAGGAGATGGTGCACCAACTAGTTCACAGATAAAATTTAAAATGTCTCCTTTTATTTCTTTCTCCTATACATACACAAATGTACAACGTGCTTTGACTAGCTGCTGTATAGATTCTGTCCCTCAGCACAGAAGGAATCCACAGCTCGTTGTGAACATCCTCTGTAAGGTGAAGCTCAAGCTGAGGTTCTTTGCATCTTTAACCAGAGAACACCACCAAACTCAAATTAGATGTCAGTACACAGTTTACATTTTAATAGATTGAACAAACTGACAGCAGACTTTTTTTATGAATGTGTTTGATTTTCCAAATTACTTATGCAAATATAATTTACCCAGCAGGTTATTATATACTCAGAAAACATAAATAGCCCACCAGGTTATTATTTATTATTTACAATTCCCAATTTTTTCTCTGTGATCAACCATCAGAATTTTACCATATGTTCTTTTACATATTTGAAGGTATTCCATAGCTATAGAGAAATACATACAAACAGTTCCAACAAAGATACTTTTCCAGATAAATATATTCACAAATATTTGGCACTATTCCTGCAACAATAGCCTTTCCTACATAATATTCACCAAAAAGTGAATTAACTGATTCAGAGTACAGACGAGTGACTTTATTGAGAATAAAATTTTGTATGTTTTGCCCAACTCTACTATGTTCTTTATGAGACTTTATGAGTAATTGTGACAGATTACAATAGTTTTGTGTGCCTCCCTACTATGACAAATGTTTAAGAACAAAAGTACACCACTCTGCAATCCACCATGGAGCAAAAGGTTAAAGAATCTTTGATAGACCAGGGTAAAAAATGTAAAATATGTCATACTAATGACGGGTAAGAGGAAGGCTGGAATCAAATTATTTTAGTTGGCCCTTGTGGTATTAGAGTTGCCTAAATCAGAGAGAAAGCTTAGATCATTGTTACAAAGAGTGTCTGTGTATCAAAAGGAACACCTTGAAGCTAATGGAATCTGACTGCTAAACAGTATCACTGAGCCAGAACTATAATTCCATGTTTTCTCTGGAATGCTGTTAAACACTATCATTATAAAAGCAAACTGGCCATGCATCCTCAGGCACATTACACTGTTCACACTTTTTAAATATATCTCAGTTTGAGATGAAGATTGTTGTCCTAGATCCTTCATAAAACAGCTGAGTCAGAAGAAAATTGTTGGCTTATCTTTTGAAAGTGTGTAGAAGCTGAAAGCATAAAATCATAGCTCACTGTGCCTAGGATTGACTCCAGTTGATTTAGAAGTTGTATAGTCTCAGTGTAGGAAATTGTACCAAACCAAGTTCATTTATATTTTTTCATTTCAGCTAGTTTATCAACATTTTGAATTAAAATCTATGTCAGAGCTTTGTTATTTATCAAAAGTCCATTAAAAAATGCTGGTTTTTTTTAATCACTCCTTCTGCTAGGGAAATGAATCAAGTCTACGTTTCATCATATAATTTCATTGTCTGGTAATACTAGGCCAAGCAGACAATTAATTTTTTTCTTTTGTTTTCTTCTTCATTGTTTTATAAACATATTTCATTACAGTTCAATTTTTGCCCTTCCTCGCTGAGTCGTTTTCTTTTGCTTTAGTAAATTTACTTTGTATATCTCTGAAGACTGTGGTTGCTCCTCTTGGACTGCTGCACAGCAAATAAAAAGCCTTTGAAAGAATGAATGTCCTTTTACAAGCACTGGAATTACATTCCCAGAGAATGATTGCTTGTCTACAAAGCTACAAAAAACTAACAACTCATTACTAATGCAACAGGTATTTGAGATTCATTCCTTTACTGAGGGTACGGTATAAATCCTTACTCTTTCCTGATTTCCTTATACATAGAAATCTCAAACTATTTTATTTATCTGCTGGTTTGGCTCTGGATAGAAGAAATTCTGTGCTGTCTTGTCAACTTGTCTTCATACTGGCTACCACCTTTAAGTGGACCAGACATTTCTTTTTAGTGAGACTGTTCCTTGAGACTTTTTGCAAACAGCTTCTTTGTGTATCGCACAGGAAGAATATTCGTAGGTTTAGTTTGGGTTGGATCAACTTCTACGACTATTTCCTCACCCTTAATTTATAAAAATGGCAGATAAGGTGGTTTGTTTCATTCATAGCTGTATGCACCATTCAGAGCTGGAACTGTATTCTGCTGCAAAGCTTCTCTAATTTTGTACTACACCAGCCCAACTAGCTAGAAAAGATGTTACTGACATATTTAAATATTCAAGGAGAGTTTTGTAAAAAGATAATCACATATACAGTGTTCTGCAATACATTCTTAATTTTAAAATTTTCCACTTACTTGCCATCAGCAATGTTGACTGTTCTGAAAAGAGGATAGTCTTCTGGGGCAGGTTTTCCATTTTGATCTTCAAACAAGAAGACAGGGGATCTACCAACTTCAACACCTACTTGCTGAATTCCTTGTTCATTGTAGATAGACAAAAGGAAAGACTGAATACCCTTTTTAGGTTTTACTGTCATTAATATTGAAAAATCTTCTGGAAAACTTCCACCTGCAAACAAAGTGATATATACAGCTATAAATTCAGAAAAGATTAAACCATTTTTCCATTTTTTCTATAAGCACATAGGATCCAGCATACAAACTGCAGGGTTTTCTAATTCTCAAAAATGAGTACATAAAAAATTATATTAGGAACATTATCTGTGTCTTTTTTTTTTTTCTTTCTGATCTCAGTTTAATTCCTGAAAACTAAACCTTAATTGTTCTTAAAAACATAACTTGAAAATCATACAATCATAAAATGGTTTGTATTGAAAGTGACCTTAAACTCATCTTGTGTCACCTCCTGCCATGGGGGAATGCCACACACTAGACCAGGTTGTTCAGGGCCCCACGCAAGCTGGCCTTGAACACTGTCAGGGTTGGGGCATCCACAACTTGTGTGGGCAAACTGTTCCAGTGCTGGACCACTCTCTGAATAAAGAATTTCTTCTTAACATCCAATACTACTCTCTCCTCTTATACTTTAAAGCTGTTTCCCCTTGTCCTATTTACCTGCCCATAGAAATAGTCCCTACCCCTGTTTTCTATAAGCCCCTTTAAGTACTGAAAGACTTAAGAGTATTTAAAGGTTACTGAAAGACCCCCACTCCCCATAAAGGGGTACACTCAGAGCCTTATCTCCTTCAGGCTGAACAAGCTCAACTCTCTCAGCCTATCTTTGTAGGAGAGGTGTTTTAAATCTATTGTGAAATCCTGTAATAACACAGAGTATGAAAGAACCATGGTAGTTTCACATTCACTGTTATTTTTTTTTAATCCATCTTCTGTTTAGCAACCATCTAATTTAAAAGTGTGGACTACAATTTCACTCAACAAGAACCTCTACCATAGATAAGAATACTCTCTGGTACTAGTCAGCAAAATCAGGTTGGGAAGTTGGTAAATAAAATAAATTTAATTTTTTAAAAGATGGAAAATAATGGATATAGTAGATCCTGATGAGTTACAGGAGTTAGATGAAAGCAAGGATAGGACAGATTAAAATGTGTACTGTTTAGCTGAAATTATATCTAACAGCTTGATCTTATCTTGGATATCTTTAGTCTTTCCACTGCTACACAGCACTAAGAAAAAGAGACACAATCACTCAGATTTCTTTAAGAATAATCTGAAGAGTGAAGATTTCTTGTGGTGGGGAGAGAGAATGCCTGTGTCACAAGATTGAAAAGGAATAAATTACCATAAACACCTCCAAAAAATTGTTTTGGTTTTTTTACTCCTGTAAAGGATAGCAGGAATTTTTCCATTCAACTTAGTTGAGAGGATATATTAAAACTGAAGGAAGTGTATGAAAAATAATATAAATATTATATCTGTAGTGGATTTTGCTTTGATCTTCTTCCATCAGCAATTAGTGATGAGTTAAGGGAACTTGTAAGTCACTCTTGAACTGGGCATAGCTGTTTCTCATGTTGCTCTGGGAACACATTATTACTATAAAACAAAGCATGCTTGACCCTTTTCTGCATCTGAGTGATATCTATATGATTGCTTCTCCAAAGGACAAAAAAAAGAAAGTATTTTTCTTTGCCATTTCTAATCTCTATGTATTCTGTATGACTCATTCTAATTCTACAGGATGTGTCAAAACAAAAAATTCAAATCTTCAAAGATTTTGGGTTTAATATTCTTACTATCATTTTCCTCAACAGTTTGAGGCAAGTGACAAGTGATAGCAAAATCATGGAATAAAAATTTCTCTGTAACATCCAAAGAATCTTTCCCAAAATTTGACTATTTAATTTCAAAGAAATTTGAGAGAAGATGTAATCACAGCTATCCACAACTAGCCTTGTTTAGTCCCCCAAATATCCAGATATTCTAAGGTAATTCTTACCAGATGCTGCTTCTGGGAATGATTTTGCAATGGCTAACCACAACTCATTTCTCCCACTGCAGCATTACTCCAGGAAGCACTACTGAAACAGGCAGAGACTTGCCGAAGCCACCAAATAAGGTTTCCATCAGATAGCATCATGAAAGAACAGGTAATATGACTTACAAGTCAATTCCAGCAGTGACAGAATTTGATGAAGAGCTTTATAACTGAAGCCAATAAAACCTGAATTATTTGGTGGATGGAGTCCACCCTGCCATTCATATGCAGGGCCAACTCTGGGGGTAAGAGAAGTGTTTTGTGCTCCTGGTGTTGGACTACATGCTATGCTTTAGAGAACATAAAAACATGCAGCAAGGTAATGTACAAACGTAACAGCCTTCTGCCAATCTTACCTGGGTACAGCTGCTTTGTTGGGGCACTCAGCTGTGCAGTTTTGGAAACCCTGTAAGCAACATCTGATCCTTTTGAATTCCTTCTGTTTGTGCAAAATCCTGCTGTTCTTGTTACTCCTTCTGGAGAATTGTGAAATTCTAATGCTTTTAGCACATCAACGGGTTCAGCTGACAAAGTTTAAAAAAAAAAAAAGAAAAACAACAAGAAGAATTATTTGTCTTGAATCTCTATGGCACCTAGCTTCCAAAAAAGCTTTTAATTTCTTTGCAAAAGCATATGTCTAATCAGAGCAGTAGCTGCATCCTACTTTGACTTATTGCACATTACTCCTACACCATAATATTATTTTAATAGGATTATTAATTTTAAATATGTAAGAGTTCATCCCATCCAATGTGCTTTTTATTATCGGATTTTCAAACTGCTTGACTACACACTGAAAATCACCAATTCCAAATGCTGAGGATCTTGCTGGTTGTAACTTCCAATACATGCTTTTAATGAGTGACTTCTGAGAAGTGGAACTGATCTTCAAAGTTTGCAGAAAACCTTCAGAAGCATTCAGCTGCTAATAATCTGCTACCACAAAATCATCTGTTGTTAAGATTAAAATATATTCTGATTACACATAACTGCTTTCTCAGATACCAAGGAATAAGGAAGCAGCTAAACTAATTTCACATGCAAGTTAGAGAAAGAAAAATGTACCTGCTGTGCCTGCAAGGACTAAGTGGGCAGAATTGCAGTCTTTCATTATTTCCAAGTTAAAATGTAAATTTATACTTTAGAGACCAAGTACAATAAGATTGCATCTGTGCTCAGTGTCTAACAATCTAAAATTAAAATCCAGAGCTGTTATTACACTGATATTGATGCAAGTTGAAACAAAGAAAAAAGCCTGCATACATATGTAAAGCCAACAAAAAGCCTTAATATATTATATATAAGTTCTCCATGGCAAAAGGACAAAGTACTGAATAGACAAGCACTTCAAGAGAGGCAGTAAGAGAAAACAGTTAGTATACTGCATGTCTTTTATCCTAGGAAAAATTAAGGTGCTCATTCTCATACTCTCTACAAACCATGGCTTTTTTAATGTGGCTTTTTTTTTGAGTCGAAACAAAATTTCAGTAGACTTTTTTGTCACTTGGACTATTCCACAGTTTTTATCTTGGCAAACTCATAACCACTTAATTTGGGAAGACAAAGTTCTAAATGGCTTTCAGTGTTAAAGCTGAGAAATGAGCTTGGTAAATCTGACTTCACATCTCTGAACTACATAGTGGCATTAACTATAGCTGATTTATTGTCTGTTATTCATTTTACGTGTCAACAAAAAAATCAACTTAAGGTTCAAAATTCACTGCCTGTGAATATTCAACTATTTAAACAAGTATTTCCACAGATGTGAACAAAGTTAACTAGTTCGTCCTATTCATCTCCTGACAGTGCCAAATACAAAAACCTCAACTCTGTAGTTAAATCAATCTTTGTTTTCTCAGTCAGCCTAGAATGCACATAACTTCTTCTTTCTTAAAATATACTCACAAGAAAATGCTTGTGAACTTAAAAATTTTTTTTTCACATCTTGCAATTTTTCATTTCCTTCCCTCATTGGATCATCATTGTGTTAGTAAACATAAACCAAATATCCAATGTTTGTTGCAAGCTAACACATTGGGAATGAATGTTGTCATACAAAATTGAATTTACCTAAAATCCACATACAAAGAAAATTCAAGAAATTATGTTTGAAGAGTCTCAAAAGAAAAGTTTCAATTGTGGTATTAGTCTAACTTCTCTGTTGAGTACTGAAAAAATAATTTTAATGGATATAATGTATTTTTATCTGTGTTCCAAACAGTTCTGAAGGAATTGCTACACATACTGAAGGAACATTCTGAAGGAAAAGCCACACTTTTTTTTCTAGTAACCAACAGCTATCTTTGACGTACCTATATTAATTTGAACCAGTAATGTAGAACCAGTCACAAGAAATATTAGTACAAATTTCAATTCACTGTGTAAGTCAACCACTGCTACATTCCTTTGTCCTTTGCTCTTTTCTGTAATTTGTACCAGATTCTTCATTATTTTTTAGAATAATGGTTTTTCTTTGCCTGGCTGCCTGGGAGACTATTCACCCATAAAAAAGATTATTCATTACTCCCTGCTAGTTCTGCTGCTAAACTTCCAGACAAGAAACAGAATAATAATAGGACAATCTTCAAACCACAAATTCCAAATAATAAGAAAAAACATTCTGCTAATAGTCTACAGTTGACTATTTATTTATTTCCACAAACTGTGATTCAAAAAACATAAAATAGCGGGACTAGTCAGTTTAAATAATTACTAGAAATGTTATGTGGTCCACAAACTAAGATCTCAGCTTGTATTTATATAGGGCAACATTAATATAACCCATATACTGACAAGTCAGAATCTTTCATGAGACCTTACTTATGGTACATAAAACAGCTTGCCTATATGATTTTACTTTTCCCCAATAGTTTTCTCAAAAAGTAAAGAAAAATGCAGATTAATGACCTACAATCTTACGCTTCTGTATCCTTCCAATTTGGTGTGACTAATTCAGATGGCAAGGAAATAAATAAGAATCATGCAAACAGCTCTGTTCACCAGTTCTTGGGATGGAGTTAATTCTCCTTATGAAACTTGCACATCAGCTTTGAAAACCCAACTCTGTTTGCCAGGGCAAATTTGACAAAAACCAAAATCCATGCCCAGAAAGCAGGTCCCTTACATAGATGTTTATGGCCATGTTGCACTGCTGCTTGAAGGCCACCTCTTGCAAGAGGTGTAAACAAGACAGATGATGCCACAAGACCACCCTGTGAAAAGAAGCCTGTGTTCATCAGGGTAGCCTGCAGTCTGCAAACAAAATGCATATTTCTACTCTGCTACTTTTGCAGAGGATTGCTCTTCTCACTAATGACTATATTGCAAAGCTCAGTGGCTTTTGTCCTTGGTTCAGGAGAGTTCAGAGAGACGTGCAGCTCTCACTGCCACTGAAAGACTGCATAGCTGTGGCCAGAGCAGAAGTGCTTAAAAATATCAGGATTTCTGGAATGGCAAAGGCGAATTCTTCAAAAATCCCTTTTTAAAAATCAGAACCTGAGCGTTCCAGTATTTTTCGAGATACCAAACAATTAATTATTTAACTCCATCATAAGTTCCTGTATTTTCAAATAAGGTAAAACACACCAAGAAAAATTAGTGCTGTCACATCTCAAGATCCAAAATGACTTGCAACTTTAAAACTGTAGAGTCAAATCCTGTCTTCATTACTGTGGCATGACTGAAGTAGATCCATTCACTCAGTGAGCTTTCCATATTTACAGTGGTATGGATCAGAACATTTGATCCAAAGCATTTCATAATAAATGTAACTCTGAAGCCATATTTACTCTTCCTTTCCCTTTAGCTTTCTTACATTAGGAAACTTATGAAAAAAAAAAATCTTTTTACTTATGAAAAGAAATATCTCTGCTGGAAATTAAAAGGATTGACTGAAGCTTAGTAGTTGTAAACTGGAGAGAGTATTGAACATCATATATATGAGGGGAACTTCATGTGTTTTCTGTTTACTTGAAGAGGAAGAAAATGAATGTCAAAATTTACTTCCAGATTTGGTTAGCATTTCCAAGCCTACATTTCATCGACAGACAATGATATATTTGTTTTATAGGCCATGCAAATTCTTTCTATTCTATTAATTCATAACCCTATATTGTAAAAATAGAATGCCATTCGAGATTTGGAAAGTCTGTAGGAATCTAGACTACATTATTATCATATAATCACAGTTGAAAATATCATAGCTTTCATTCACTCCACAATATCTAAGCTGAAACAGAATCTGTGATGTATCATTACTAATAATACTGATACAACACATATGGATCAAATTCTGCTGCCTTTATATTGCATTACATCTAACGATTACTACCATTGCTCAGTGTGGTATCATCTGGAGTTAAGCACCATCTGGTGAAAACAGCAGATTCATTTCTGACATGCCCTAACGTCACAAATATAAGTAACATCATTATTCAAGTTCAGAGGACTTGCTTCCTTCACTTAGACTTCCTGACATTTCAGCTGGAATCTATAACACAACATGGCTCTGCCTTTCTCTTGGTAGAAACTGTCCATGGAGGATGGAGCAAGCACCATAACAATACAAATTAGGACAGCAGAGAAAGGAGGGGCTGAAAAATTGTAAAGAAGGGCAGAAATGGAAGTCTTTTGGACAAACAGCATGTGCTCATGACTTATTCACTGTGGGACATCAAGCCTCCTCCTCTTAGGATGACCCCAGTTTTCAGTAAAAATGCTTAGCAATTCCACATCTCCCTATGGGAACACTTGTAGATGATCACACATCATTAACCTTAGGTAAAAGAATAGACATTACAAGAAAGGGACAAGTAACATATGCAAGAAAATTGGCATTGGAGTGTTCATGTCTGGTTCATTACATTTGGATTTATTGAAATGTAGACAGTAATTAAATGAATGGTACTTAATAATATCTTTTTAGTTTATAAAATATGTATCCTGTCTGTAACTGAGATCATTGTGAACCTAGGACCTTAGTAAAAGGCAATAAAATCCCTTTTTTTTCCTTCAGCCACCACCATTGAATTTCTGTATTGTGACAAAGTCTGTCTGGCCCTGCAAAGGTAAACTGCACAGAACCCAAAAAAAGATGGATCAACAGTGCATCTAATGGCAGCAATATCATCTTTGGAATTATACCAGTTGCAATCATTTTGAATAAAAGAGTAAAATATATACATATTATTGTTCTAGCTACAATAACTTTTAAAGGTTAAAGATAATTATTTTAGTGATTTTTCAATTTTGAAAATGTTTTGATCTACAACATGCTTTTTGCAAAGTTTTACTCAGATCAATTTAGTGAGTGACATTACTGTCAGTGTGAGGTTTGTAAATGTTAGGCCATTAACCCACACTGAAAATAGAGCCAGGTTTCTAACCTAGGTACAGCTGTATTAAGAAGGAGTTTGTGTGCCAATTCCATGAGTGACTGCAATTCCACACTAGTGTGGATCTCAGGTGGTATTTCATGTCTTACTCACATCTGAAGAGGTCAAACATTTAGAGTGATCCTATCCCAGTTATATGCAGTGGTCCTCAGTAGACTTTGAACACATACAGATTGAAACTATTATTCACTGAATAGAGAACGAGTTTTATTATTCCTTAAAAGATGACCATGGAAGTCGGAATGGGCCTATCTAAAGGTCCAACACCCTAAATTTTCCTCTATTTAACACGGAACATGCTGCAAACCACTTACAAGCAGCAGTGGGAATGGAGCCCTGAACCTCTGCAGATAGGGTGTACCAAGGTTGACATATTTTCTCTTGCTATAAACTACACAGCAAAGCACTTTTGAACGGCAGATGGAGGTGCTGGTGCCTAAGGACCAGACAGTTCAGCTATTGAAGATAGGGTAAAATCATATGGCAGATAGGAAACCATCATCTGCATTCTCACAGGGAAGGACTTCACCATCATGCCTCAAAGTGGAACCCTCCAGGACTGGCAGGAAAGTGACCGTGGCGGCAATGTCTGGCTACAAAATTCATTCCCACCAGAAATTCTTCAGGGGATGACTCATTTAGACTAAAATATGTTTATTTCTCTCCAATTACCTAATAAAGCAAAGAAGTTGAAATCCTATTATATTTAGATTTTGGTCTGTTAACTCCTGGTTGTTAGTCTCTTAATTTTATGAGAAAGCACAGGCACAATGAGCCTTCCCTACTTAAAAGCTGTGCTTACTTACATAATTTACTAGATGCTTTCAGATTGCCTACTGGGGCACATTGAATGCAAACAATAGCAAAACCCAAAGAGGAAAAAAAGAGGCAGTATTCTTTACTATACAGATATACCTTAGCAAACTGAGGGTGCAACTCTGTGTTTGTTATACTGTAAATACTTACAGTAACTTTGTCTTTCCTTCTTTTTGATACAGTAAAAAGTACTTTTGAACAGAACTGTGTTTTCCTGATATAATAAACAGATAACTTCTTCAGTTCCCATAATTCTTCAGTGATGATTTTTTTTTCATTGGCGTGAAAGTTAAAATTTACCAGCGCTCACTCCAAAAAGAGCCTTTAAGAGTTACAATCAATAACTCCTAATAAGGGAGATACAACCCTGGAGTAGAAAAGAGCTTAAATTTCCCCATTACAAAGAATTATATGAGAAATTTAGGAAGACTAATGTTTCTAAGTTACTATTATTTTACTTCATATTTTTCCATGGAAATAGGCTTCATTCTGCCAGTAATCTTTTCCAATGGAACCACTGCAAATACTAAAACTTAAAGAGCCTTGAAATGTTAATCTTCAGCTCTAAATGGAGTGTTTTCTCAAAGTTTAGTCCAGTTTTATGTCACTGTAACAGATCATTTAAAATCTACAAGCTGTGATGGACTGGTAGGCTAAAATGTGTGTATTTGGTGAGTACTAATGAAGGGACTCCTTATATTTGTGGGCAAGGTTTTCAAAAGAGGCCAACTCTAGTTGGATTTCTAGGCATATATTTAAGGACCTAAGTAGAAGGCACTGACTGCAGCAGAGGTTTTTGAAACCATGCTACCTATTAAAGACATAATAACCTATTGTTCTTTAGTTAACTTACTTTTCTTAAAACTCTGAATCTCTAGAACTCTAAGACCTCATTCTAAGGACATTCCATGTATTCTATAGGTGAGTAAAGATAAACACTTCTATGATGGAAGTTTCTAACTGACACTCATTAAATGGTCCAAGAGCTAATGAATGTCAGAGGTCTTCACCTCATTTTTAACAGCAGCATTACAATCTGACTTTTAGGATACAAAACAAGACCCATCGATTACCAGAAAACTATACCATTTCTAATGTGGTAAGAATATTTCTGTTCTTATTTTTACTCTTATACACTTTTACGTATTGCGGGCAGTTATTATGCTGGATATCCTTTAAAAAAGAAATACATATGATTATCTACACTTATTATTTTAATGTGTTTTTCATCTGTTAGGTATTCATACAGAACATCCAAAATCAGGAATTGAAAAGCACGTTAAGCCCAACAGCTTCACTGAGCTATTGCCATCCCACTGCAGGGTCTAGTCTCTGTATCCCAAGCAAGCATTCCCTGCAGTTCAGCCATAGGTGTCTAAGCACCAGAAAAGGATCAGGCACTCTTCTGTCCTCATCATTTCCTACAGGCCAGCTCTGGGCAGAGCTGCCCTTCTCACAGGCATTTGGGCTCGGCAGTCTGAGAAGTGCCAGCCTCCCACCTCTGCTGAGAGCCCAGCCCTGTAACACAACTGCTCTGGGAACCAGCACCAAAGCATTGGTTCTGCAGTGTCCTTTGGGAAGGTTCCAACACTTTTCATAGATGGACTTTATACAGTTGGATAAAACCAACTCTGTTTTATGGGCTGCAAAAGTGACTAACAGAGTATCTTCAAGGTACAAAAAGGAACCAACTGAGTTGCCTAATTACATAGTGCTCCTGAAAAGTAAGTGGGTTTTTTTTCCTAGGAATCTGAATGTAAATCTATGAGATTAACTGAATATATGTTAAATATATATACTTCTAGGTACATACTTCAAGGTTGTTTTACCTGTTAAGAATTTTCCTATATTAATTTCCTAGATGAATTATGTAATTGGAATCTTGACCGGTGACATTTTTAGAAATAGGTGTTATTGCAGTGCTTTCATATTTAGTGCATACAAGAACTAGAGATTATCCAGATGCATACAGGAATGCTTTAAATAGCCTAGGACTGACTATTTCACCCACAAAGGCTTCTGTGAAACTGCTCAGAAATGGCTACTTCCATTTCCACACCAGTTATTTGGAATTTTTTCATTGACTTCCTATGCTGAAAAGTCTATTAAATACATTTTAGTATTTCAAAGGCTATGCAGACAGTCTACGCATGTACAGGAGGCAATTTTGATACTCACCAACTATGAACTACATCTCACTTTAAAGACCAACCTACATCACACGTACAGTACAAACCAAAACCCAAAAAACCACAATCCCCCACCACTTACATCCCATACTGAAACCAGTGGAAAACTTTTTTAGGTACAACTTCACATTCAGATCTTTAGCAAAATTAGCTTATAGGCTGATTTATTTACTGCACATATTCAGAAAAAAAAAATTTAAGCTTTCATTACATTGCATAATTCTGAAGTGGAACCTAAATTTTGAGGCTTTTTATCATAATGTAAGTCACTACAAAATATGACTTTTGTGTTGTTCAGAACTTTCTTGAGACTGGATAGATTGTGCTTTTATGACTTGTTTAGCAGCATTGACTGCCATCAAGCACTAATAACCTGATGGTGATTTCATAAAAGGTTTCACTTGCTACCCCCAGAAGATTTGGCTTGTCCATAATCTGTGCAGACCTGTATTGACCCATTATTTTATAATACTTTAACATCTGTCCCATGCCTCTATGGAATTTTTCTTATTTTGCACAAATCTTTTAGGACTGCATTCCAAGTGTCCAACTGTATTGAGGCCTCTGCTGAATATTCAAAAATTCCTTTTTGCACAGACTGCAGACACAGTAGTTTCAGCTGTGAACACCAGCAAAACAAGTATTACATTCTTGAGTATCCTGTTTCTATTGCCATATAAAAAAGAGAGGCAGTCTAAAAATGGTCCATGCTACAGGAAGAGACAAGGCGTTCCCTCAGCAATTAAACATGAAAGAAACTGAGTCCATTTAAAAGTTCTGTCATCAAGCTATTTATTGAGAAATAATTCAAATATGTGTTCAAAAATTATCTTCCAATTAATGGGAGTTTTCAAATATGGAATATTTGAACATTTTTCAGCTTTAAGCATACAATACAGCCAAGGACAAGACTTAGAAATTATGCCATTTAACATAATTCTATTTTATTTGATAGAGAAACAACTCGTACAACTAAAGTCTTTCACCATATTTTCCCTGATGTCAAAGGTATCATCCCTCTTGTGAGAGCAATGGAAGGAAATCAGATTCAATTCTGTATCCTACCAATATTATCAGGAATTCCTCTTAAGCAGACACCAAGGTTGTGAAGTCTTGAACTATCTATAAGCTGTGAATGTTTGATGATCTATCAGATTACTGTGATAATTTGAGTAAGGTAAGGTAACAGGTAAGGGACAGAGTAGGTAGTACTTAGTCTACTTCAAAAGTGCGATCATAATTTTATTTACTATTAAGTTAATTTCTGTCAGAGAAAGCTTAGCTGCCAGTGACATTATTCATAGCAGAATCATGATCTAAGCTGTATTTTTATTCATCTTTTATAATACATCTTTCAATTTGGTTTGCAGCAAACACTCTGGTTCTATAATATGAGCTCTGCCAAATACCTTCTATTTCACACACTGTGTACATTAACACTTGGACTTGCAGCGAAGTGCCAGACCTGAAATTCACAAAGGTTTTTACAGTCCCTTATGTGTGCTAATGTGCTAAAAAGAATTTAAATTCTCCCAGATTCTACTACTATTGTAATAACCGGGTCAACAATTAATCCTTACATTTACAGTCTGTAAACTTGGTATTTAATACTGAGTAGAACAGTTATAAGCCCTTGCAACAGGCTTGTGTGTTAACCTAATTCCTTTTAAGCCACTGTTCTCTATTGTGCCCATCCAGAGGGCAAATCTCTATCACTGCATGAGACTTCACATTCTTAGAACATTAAAGATTTCTTCCAAGCTCTGCTTAATTTATTCTCCCCTATTATCAACAAATACTCAGAACAATGATAAATTAACCAATGCTAGGAAGATTTGTTCTGAAAAGAAGCAGAACGCTCTACAGAGAAAAGAAAAGCAACTTCTTAATCTTGCTGGCAGATGGAAACCCTACTGTTCACCACTGTACAAAACAAATCCGGGAAAGACATAATTGCTCCAGTCTGTTTTAGGTATAACCTCAGCAGTTATGTCATGGCTCCTTTAGTAAGCTGCAACTCTGTCACAATTAAGGGTTCTCTTTGGGGGAGATCAAGAAACTTTGGGCATGATAGTTGTAAAAAATAAGTATGCCAACTTTTTTCCTACATTTTATATCTGCAGCACACACCAATTTTACTAACAATTGAGAGCTTTGGGGGTGGGGTGTTTTTAATGGGTTTATTTTAGTAATCAGAACAAAAGATAGCACCAGGAAAGTTTTTATATCAAAGACTTTTTTTTCCTAGTGTCATTTCAATTATAGGTACTAGAGAAGAGATTCTTTCAAGCCAAACCCACAGAGTATATGTGCCCCTAGATACAGGTAAAGTTGTTAAGATATACACTAAACTGAAGTTGAAAAACTTCTTTCCTGCAGAGGTAGGAAAGAGACATAGTTTCCTGCAGCCTGAATCCTTTCTTGGATCCATGTGAGGTCTCCTAAATTCAGTGCAAAGACACACATTCTAGAGAATTAACAACACATACCAGTCATTTTTTTCTGTGCCTGATGTCTGCAGCTGAAGTTGAAATAATTTTACCTTAGAAACAATTAAAGAATCAAAACTACATAGCAAAAGAGACATGCAGGTGTCTCTTGCAACTGTTCTGGGAAGATTGGACCATTTCACCTGCTGATCCTTGGGACTCAGAAAAACTTCAGCTAGGACCACTAGCTGCACCTAGTGAAATCATCCTTTGATTTATTAATTTTTGCTAACTTGGGGAATGGCAATCTGAGAAACGCACACAAATTATCACATAAGCCAATCTTTTTTAATCTTAGAAGTTGTTTGATCAGTTAAAATCAAAAGTACTTTACATCACAAATAGTTCTGAGAAGAAATTAATACTTTTCTAGTTTAAAGCACTATTTTGTACAGGTTTGGACTAGCTGGATACATTCAAGAGTTTTCATTCAACAAACAGATCCATATCTTCCTTACTAAGCAAATACAAATAAGTAGCAGCGTTAAGTGTGCATCCACTGAGAAAACTCTCCTTTTGCCATCACTAATTGGCCCAGTTCTGCATTCCTTCTGCACCTAGAACTCCCACTACTTTCCAAGCCTGTGTGTGGGAAGCACAAGGAAGCTTTATATTTCCTAAGATGACAGCAAGAAGTATCTGTTTATCTTAGAAACAAATCTGCTCATCGCTTACATAGAAGGTCCATAGTTTTCTATATATAGGTTCACAGCCTCATTTTCAGTAAGGCTTCTTAAATCTTTTTTTTTCCACACAGATTAAGAGCTAAATTTCCATTTGCTTGGAAAAGCTTATAAATAATAAAAAGGCTGATTTTTCATTTCTTGCCCATGAAATTTAAATCAGCATCACAATAGTGCATTGATGTCAAGCCCTAACAAAAATTTATAGTGTTGAAGCCATGCCACTTTGACTAAATGAGTTTATTCATTCCAAACACATTACCAACAGCTTTAGTATTAAAGGTGAGGAAGGGGAAAGGAAATCAAAGGATGTCTTTAAAAATACTGAATTTTGTTTACTTTAGCCAAGTCATAAAGCAAAAACATTTTCTGAAAAGAGCTACTTAAGAGCTGGTGGGCACTGAGCTGACCAAGTATGAGTCACTGCTTTCCCCATGCAGTTGATTCTCACTTCTGTAACTTTTTCTGTGTAAAGAAGAAATAACTCAAGAGCCCAAACACTTCTTTGCACACCATTTCTTACAAGTATGAAAGACACCTCATACTTGTCTATGGTTTTGGGTTTTTTTTTTTGTTAAATAAAGAAACTTCAAAAAAAGTCAAAAATTTTAGGAATCTGTTGAGGTTTGTCTACAAGGAATGGCTTCTGTTGTGTTTAAAAAGTCACTGCTACATGATTAACACTTCATATGAATACACCATGTAATTTTCTTTTCACAGAGATGGTTTATGAAAAGAACATTGAAGAACAGAAGATTTAAAAGAGTTTGACAGAGCAACTCATATTTTGCCCAGCATTCATATTTTATCCAGCATTTTCATTTAGTCATATTGTTTACCTGCCATTTATGCTATTTTATTTAATTCCTTGATATTTTCCCTCTCCAATTTTCAAATAGGAATCATTATGTCATATGTTAACTTTTAAGTACTTTAAATAAGATTAGAATGTGTAACAGATGATTCAGAAATAAGTCCCTTGTACACTGTTAGAGAAATTAGGTCAAATTCTAGTCCCTCTGTAGTCAATGGAAAAACTCTGAGTGACTTCAATAACAGATCAAGCCCTGAACACACAGCTCCCTGTAGTTCCTAAGCAAATAGCACACTGTATCTCAGAAAAGGTCAAGAACTAAGTTCTCTTCTGAACGTTTCTACAAAGAATAAGAAGCCTGTAGTTCTATATTTCTGAAATGTCCTTTATGAAGAAGACTAGAAGACTATCAATATAGCCTTTTAGTTTTGAATAAAGTTACCACAACCAAATTAGTCTGCCTAATGTTGCTGAATACAGTCCAGTAAGTGTCAGTTCTGCTGATTTCAGTGCAAATTCTGTTGATTTTTCCTGTGCTGTTTGGGTTTAGATTTTCTTTTAACTGATCATTTCCATCCAACCCATTATGTAAACATAGTCTACATAAACCCTACTTCATTTAGGCAGTTCTACTGTGAAAAGTGGCATAAGAAATTGATCATGCCTTTCAGGACGGTATTCTTCTTGAAGAAATTTAGTTTCCACACGGTAACGAGTAGCCGAATCCTTGAAGCACTGCAAGGTTAATTCACCCTAGTGTAACTCCAGCGAGTCCGTGGAATTGCAAGAGGGATGAAATCTGACCCCTCCAGTCCCTGTCAGAAACGGGGCCAGCAGGGGGCAGGAGCCCTGATTGATCTGACACCGTCAAAGTTGCGCCCAGGTATAAAGGCTTGAATGGAAACTGATCACCTTTCCCTGCTCCCTCTAGGACGCCTGTTGATTCTGGATTCAGATCGAGAAATTCGTCGTTAAAATAATAAATACATGAAAATTTAAACCTTTCATTTCAGAGAGTTAAGCCCCTTCATTGATGTCAGACCCACAGAAAAATAAAAGCTTCAGTCCCAGCCAGACTGGCCTCCAGATGCGCCTGCGGGCTCCGGTGGGAGGGAGGAAGGAAGGAAAGGAGGAAGAGGCAGCGTTTTCACTCCCGGTAGGAGAGGAGAACTCTCCCGCCACCGGAGACTCCGCACTGCAGCTCGGCGAGCTGCGAGCACAGCCCAGAGAGCGCAGCTGGGCTGGCTGGAGCGGGGAGCTCGGGGAGAGCGGTGCGGACGGAGGAGCGCGCACAAGGCGAGGGGCGGTGCGGGGGAGGGGGCGGCGATTCCTTTCTGCTGAGGCTGCTCCTGGCTCCCCCTGCAATCCCCCGCGGGCCGCACCCTGCCCACCAGGTCCACGGACACCTAAGGGACCATCGATAGCCCGGGCAGGCTGCAGAGCTGGGAGAGGGCTGGGGACGGCGCCCAGCGCTGGCACCGCCCCGGGGAGCCCAGCGATCCCCGGCTGAGCCCCCCCGAGCCCCCCGGCACCTCCGGGCTCGGCACCGCTCGCACCACCTGCGGGGCGCCGCTGCCCCGGGAGCTGCCCTCCGCAGCGGCTGGCAAAGGGCCCTGCGAGTGTATTTTCTCCTCCGCTTGCGCCCTAGAAAACTTTTTGACCACTAAAACCCGTTGCAAAAGAAAAAATAAAAGCGAGGAAAACGAAGAAGGAGAGCAGAGAGCCTCCACCCCCAACTTTCCCTTTCCTTGCCCCTCAGAGGAGAAGGCGGTCAATTTCTGAGGAGAAATTGACTTGTCGGTCAATTTCAGCCACAATCTGGTGAACTTCAGCAGCTCTACAAAACAAAGTTGGACGCACACTCCACAAAACAAGAGTCCAGTGCTGAAAGATGATAAGTCTCTCTGTGCAACAAGTATTTCTTTCATTTTCCCACCCTGTCGGTACATCTCCTTTACCTCGTTAAAAACACACCCAAAGTTTAAGGCTGACCGAGAGCCGTCCCTCCGCGGCACCTGGGAGAGACGTCCCAGCCCGCGCTGCCGGGGGCTCCCCGCGGGTCTCCGCGCCCGGAGGCGGCTGCAAGGGCACTCTCACCTCCCCAGCAGCGGGAGCCCCTCTGACAGGTTTCCTCTGGAACGCGGCCTCAGCCGTGCCCGGGGTCCTTTCCCCGAGGAGGGGAGAGAGGCGGCTGGACTCCCGGCTCCCCTTTGCTTTCTTACCTCCTCTGACCTCTGCAGCCCGAAGAAGGAAAGCGAAGGTGATGAGCACGGTTACAGCCGAGTCCCAGGGCCACCTTCTCGTTTTCCACCTTGTGAACCATCTCTGCATCTCCATGCTGGGCACCCACAAGTGTGAATTAAACGCGGGCGCCTTCAGTTTATACCTGCTCCGTCCTTTCCACTATATTCCCAGAGATGACTTCTCCTATAGAGCCATACGTGCTAAACGGAGAGAAGGTTTTCTCTCTCGTCCCTCTCCCGCTCTGCCCGGCCTTGCACAGGCCCCTCCGACCCGTCCTCCCCGGTGCCCTGCCTTCAGACTGAGGGGAGATGAGGGGCTTTAATCAAAATGCAAAGAGCTCCGCATCCCCCTAAAGGCTTCATCCCGTCAGAGGGCTGGGCGAGCGGCTCCCAGGGCCACCCCTGGAGCCCGACTGACACGCCAGCCGCCGGGCGGAGGCCAATCGCGGGGCTCCCCCGGCCGCCCACAGCACCGCCCTCCGCCTCGGCGGCGGCACACCGGCCGCTCCGCGGGCACCGCCGGCCCCCGCGGCGGCGGAGAGCGGCCTTCCCGAAGGCGCTCGGGGGACGCAGAAGGCGCGGCGGGAGCGAGCCGGGCCGGGGCTGGAGTGTCCCCTCACCGGGTCACCGCCGCCCCCCGCCCGCTCCCGCTCCGCTCCGCGCGGGCCCCCTCGCCCCGAGCATGCGCATCGGCGGCCGCGGCGCCCCGCGGAGCGAGGGCGGGGGCGCGGAGCGGGGACGGGCGGGGGGGCGACGCTGGGGACAAGCGGGGGAGGGGGACGCCGGCAGAGGAGGGAGCGAGGCAGGACGAGATTGAGGAGGGGAATGTGCGGGAGAGGAGCCGGGGCGCTGAGGTGAAGCGTTTGCGGGGTGGCCCTTGGGACCCCCCGAAACCGGCGGCTGGCCTTGGTGCGGCGGCACGTTCGGACCCGTTCCCCCCACACCCCAACCAGGCGCAGCTTGTTCGCACACACCCCTGGGGGGACCGCAGGGGCTTCGCTCTAAGGCGGCTGTAAGAATGGAGGGAGCGGGGTGGTGAAGGAAAAGCCCGCCACCGAGCATTGCCATTCCCCGCCTCAGCACATCCTGCAGCCCGGGCAGCCAGGTGTCCGCTCCTGGCCGGGAACCTCCCGCTCGCACTCCTGTCCTGGCCCACCTGTGCAACAGTCGGTAACACGGACCGGCCCGTAGGCTGAGACCTCTGGCAGAGCTTACTTGTGCAACAGGTCCAGCCGAAACCCTCGGTTCGGATCAGAGTCTGCCCCGGCTTCTCTGGAAAACGAGAGAAAACCATGGTCACGTTTTGGTGGAAATACATGTATTTTTTTTTTTTTAAAACCTACCTTCATTGAGATCTTTAATGCCTTACAACAATTGCTAAATACATAGTTTCCAATAAAATACATGTTTCTGTGTCAAATTATACTTCAGAAATTTATTCTTCTTTCATAAAATATCTTACATTTTCCTGAACTCCATTAATATACCTAGCTCTTTCTGTCCTTGGTTTCCTGAAACTGTTGAGATCATTGTCATTCGATTTGCATCGGAGGGGACCAAGGTGCATAGCACTGTTATGTCTGAGCTCTCTTAAGTGCTGTGCTTTGGGTGCCATTCAGTGAAGAGATACTCAAGGTTATTCTGGCACATCAGGTAATCATCCACAGTACAGCTATGGAGCACCAAAATGCCATATGTACCGATCTTTCTGTACCACAACTTACACATAGAATCATTAAAGTTGGAAAAGGCCTCTAAGATCACCAGGCATTTAACCCAACAGCACCATGTGCACCATTGAACCATCTCCCCAGTCATCGTGAGACTACCCCCAGCTGCCTATGGAATATTTCATCCTGTCTTACAATTGTCTCTCTCACATCTTAGCTGCATACAAGTTTCCCAAAAGTCAATACTATTATTGTTTCTCTGCTGGTCACTGTAGTTCTCAGTCACTAGATGCTTTGTAGAACAGACCAGATTAACTTGCTGTTTCAACCTTCTTCCTTACAATATCAGTAGGTAGTCCCAATGGCAATTTATTATTTTTACTCAATACTTTGTTGTGGGAAAATCTCATATGCTATAAAGTTTCAAGTTTCCTCTTCATACTATAAATTATACATCTTTGTCACCAGCATTCTTGCTCCTTGCAGTCTCTTATCAAACATTGCTTCTCTGACTTTGTTTTAAGCCTTTCTGTTTACTTGAACGCATACAGCTAAACTCTTCCCTAATAAAAAGGAAAAAGTCTGTCACTGCCCAGGAGAAGAAATGGAAGCATTTCAGATAGTGGTGAAAAAGAACAAGTATTCTCACAGTGTAGAGAATAGTAATTTCACGCAGTGCCTTTATGGTTACTTAAGGTTAGGGGATGTGGTTCGTCTCCCAGACTGTCAGTGGAAAGATAGCCACTGATTTTTGTGGTCCTACATCAATCCGAAGGAGAACAAAGAGGACAAAATGCTGAGTACTAATTCTGGTGAGGTAGCACACTTAATATAAAAGTCTGTATAATTCTATATGAATTCTGGTACCAGGACCACTTTAATTTAGAGCTAGCTCAGTTATTTTTGCATGCCAGCATGTCAAGCAACATAGACATGTAATAAGTTGCCATCAGATTCAGCAGTTACAAGAGAAAAGTTACATGTCATTTAGGTGAAGATCCACATTTTGCAGCCAATCAAATTATTTAATTAGGGATGATTGATTTACATTTAGCTTATTTTCCTAGTTATTGTTCATAATCTTCTAAATTGTAATGATGGTGTTCTAGTGAAGTGCAGAGGGAAGTAATTGCAGCCGTGATAATATGTTGAAGAATAGATTAACAATTCAGAGCATAGATAAGCTTTATGAATGCCATAAAATTAAAGACTTTTGTTAGAAATTTTCAGCTCTTAGATGTAATTTCAGGAGAAATATTTTCTTTCTTGAATCTGGAAGAAGGCTAAAATATGAAAATATTTTCAGATAGAAACAGAAGAGAAGTGAATGATGTTATTTATTAAATCATCCATGATCCACAGTGGTTTGTTCTTCCTGTCGGCTTTTTTGTTCCTCATTACTGTTCAGGACAGTTTTAGTGAAAAGAAAGACCAAGCACTGTGACATTCATTATGTTCTGTCCCTGATACATCTACGTTGGCAGATTAATCCATGTTTAAATATAAGGAACTGCTCTCTTGTATGTGCACAGATGGGTCATTGTTGTATTTTGGGGCAGAGAGGGGGAGGGGTTAGGAACTATGGAGAAGAGAATATGTTTCCTTGGACCACTGTAGGTCACAAGAAACCCACAGCAGTAGCTCTTTCACATTCTTCAAGCTATAGACACCATATTGAAATGTAACTGTAAATATGGTGTTTTTTGGCTCTCTTGCAATCACATTGTGTTTTTCTAACATATTCCTTGACATCACCAAAAGTGATGGGCTTCTCTCTATATATAAAGGGGTCATTTCACTGAGAATAAACAATGCACTGTAAAGAAGAGTATGCTTTTATTGTTGGTTTCCCTATATCTCAGGGATATTGATGGGTTTTTTTTCTAGTTTCACACAGATATTGATGCCCTCTCAATTCTATTCGCAGCACATAAGTGAATACTGCAAAATAAATATCTGCCTTAAGAGTCATCACTGCCTTCTCTATTGCTTTAGTTCTTTTGGTTTAGGTAGGTGGGTATTTTATCATTGTCTCTTTTCTAGTGCAAATCTATGTTTGTTATGAGTTTTCTGTTATATGATTATTATTAGGAAGAAGAGTGAGTTATACTGCTTTAGAGAAGTGAACTTTTGTAAAAAAAAGTTGTTTCACTGATGGAGATCAGTGGAATGATCTCTGCTAGACAAATTACTAATCAACTCCTTTTTGTAGTTTCAAAGAAAGAAATACATAAACACATGCACATACACAAAATAATCACAGCGTTATTTACCATAATTCTATCTTCAAAAAGGGCAATACACCTTTTAATAACATGAATTATAGCCTACAGCTTCACTGAAGTCCCCTAGTTCCATTATCTGTGGTTTTGAAGGATGAAGCCAAGACTTTCTCTGGCTCTCAGCAAACCTCTTTGCTCTATGGAATGGCTGTGCCTGTAGGCACAGTTTGTGGTAATTGGGAATGACTAAGGCTGTGGCTGAGCCTCATCCCCAATGGGCTACAGCTGTGAGCAGCAGGTGAGCAGCATTGACAGCAATGAGCCATGGAGTGCCCAACCACCCAAGGGAGCAGAGGGCACATAGGTGCAGTGCATCAACAGGAGGGGTATAAAAGATTGGGCTAAAGAGCAAGGGGGTAGAAGCTTGCAGCCTTCTGATGTAGTAAGGTGTTATTATTTGTGGCTAGAAGCTTGGCATGTTCTGAAGTGGTAAGGTGTTATTCTGTAGGGACAAATGCTTAAACCTTCTGATATTGTATAGTGATACTCAGTGTATTGTGGATGTCTTGACTGCAGTATATGTTTTTGGATGTTTTCCTTTTTGATTCCCAGGAATTAGGGAGGAAAAAGAATAGTAAAAGAAATTAAATATAAAACAGCATAGTTCAATCCTCACTAGCTCAGGTACCACAAGACTACAGAAATGTTAGCATTACTGGGTTTTTTTCCCAATTGAGGATGACTTAAGCAAAACTGGAGTGAAGTTGCACTGTGCAACCTACACAGATCTAAAAGCAGGTCTGTGATGTGGCCAGAAATAGGATGTCTGTTGCTGTGTCTGTGTTGAAGGTTGAATTTGTACAGTACCTGGTGAAAAAATCCTTACAGCTTTAAGTTGAATGTGCAGTAATGGAAGTTGCTACCAGAAACATCAACGTGACAGGCTAAAGCTTCCAGGCCTGTGTTAAGGAATGAAGGCAGTATTAAGGTCGGAGTTATGGATTGAAGGGGTTAAATGACATAACTGCTGTTTGAAACAGTCTGCTGATTTGGAAGGGTTTGTTGGTAGGTACTTGTACGTCTCTCGATGTAGGATTTATCTCATTTTTAAATTATGTGGTTAACATTGATAGTTAAAAATGTCAGCTATCAAACTTGCGTCCTGTTCCTTAGCATCATGAAGATGAGAACAAATTTGTAGAATTTGTTCTCCAATGCTCTTCAAAGATAAGATCAAAGCAAGACAATAACCTGTGGTGCTTTTCACTTTAGGGATGATACCTCAGAAATGAGTTAGTAGAATTCTTCTTCCAGAACTTGGTTGACAGACACACAGGATATTGTTAACAATAAGCAGAGGAAGATTTGGCACAGGGGTGGAGTTGAGGAATTTCAAGTCTTAAGAGGCAGATTGTTCCTGCTG
Organism: Melospiza melodia melodia; assembly: GCF_035770615.1. Taxonomy (NCBI): domain Eukaryota; kingdom Metazoa; phylum Chordata; class Aves; order Passeriformes; family Passerellidae; genus Melospiza; species Melospiza melodia. The sequence continues at coordinate 12,354,645 of NC_086204.1, read as the reverse complement.
ACCCCTGGAAATAGTAATTGTTTTGATAGAAACCTGTGCCTTGAGCTTTGTTAGTCCCATAGGAGTTAGAAGACAACTGCTTAGCAATTAGGTATGGCAATTGAGTTTAGGCCAAAGGTTTTAGCTAAGAGCCATAATACCTTTCTGCAGGTTCCCCCAAAGTTAAGTGGTAGAAATCATTGACTAATGCTGCCATTAACTATGGGGTTTGCTCCCTTATGTACTAGTTAACTCAAGTCCTAGTTATTATTCTAGTGATAGTGTTGGGGTTTGAGAATTGTATCTGTCATAAATACTGAATAATGCAACTATGTAAGACTGCTAAAGATGAGTAGCAGGGAGCAATTAATAGACGCTGATGTATTGTGATTTCCTGTAGAAACTGGTGCCCTTCTGAAACTACTATTGGAAATTTCTTTAATGCTGATAGCTGCATTGTAAATTGTTACAATTTCATTTTCCAGTTTGAATCTATGAGAAGCAATGAGATAGGAAGGAGTTAGGCCAGTACTTTATACCAACTGGCAGAAATCAATACCTTAGTCTCCTGTAGGCTGGGAAGAAGTCTAGTATAAAAGAAGGCTTAAGTCTTAGAAAAATACAGGATCAACAGGTAAATTCATTTCACCCAAATGCAGAATTCTGTCAGCAATCTTTGTACTAATGAAGGTGGCAGCTAAAGCTTTCATGGTTTTCTTCCTCAAGAGAAATAGTATTTACATCAGATGGAGAAATAAACTAAGCCTGGTTTTTTTATAGTTAGAATTCTCTAGATCCGAAGAAGAATTTTGCTACACGAGAGGTTAGGTTTTTTTACTATGATGTGTCTGCATCCCTGAGTAATGTTCAGTTGTACAGGGTCTCCTCCAGAGAAGCACAAAAACAGTACATGTGGAAAGCAGAGACTGATACTGTCCTACACTATAACAGGTTATGTATAAATTACAAATTAGCACTAGACTCTGCACATGCTACAGAGGTGAGAATTGGGCAGATACTGTTATAAGACTTATGTTGTGTTTTCCTCTTTCAGTCTGTGCAGGAATAATTTCTCTAGGAGGGTGTTGGTAGGATTTGAAACTGATTAAGAGTAGGGCTTTGGAAGATGATGACTAAGTGTAAAGAACATCGTTTATGCAGCATGTACAGTGTTCCCCGAAGTGAGAATTAATAAGACTCGGCTTGCATGAAGAAAAGCTGTTGTGGGTAGTTATTAATAATGTGAGAACTAGAATTGTAAGGATTAGAACTGAAGGATTAATGTTTGAGAATTTTTAGGTTTAATCCAGTACGTAAAATGGTCCAGGGAATGTTTTGTGGCCCTGAGGTGTTTGGCCTTCTGAACAGGATTGACACAAGATTTACTGTCTAAATCCAATTTACTGTTAGTCTCTGGAAGCTTTTTAGAGGCAGGAAAAAAACCCAATGATGCTAGAAACTGATGCTATTTGTTCTTCAGTAATGATTTACTGTCTTTCAGATTTAGATTAGGATTGTGTCAAGACTCCAGTTTACAATCAATTTTTGCAGATCTGAAGTGTTAGGAAGGCTGCTGTCAGCAGTAGGAGAGGTTGAGGTGAGGACTAGAATTCATAGACAACCTAGTTTATTGGATCTAGAGATGGAAAATGGTCTGAAATCGCTGAGGTCTAGCATCTTATTTTCAGTTTGCTATCTTTCTGCCAGCCTTCATTAAGGTTGTCCTGTAAGAGATGACTTCAGGAGACTGAGTTATTGCTGGGGAATACAAAGCAGCTTACTGCTATCAGCAGAAAATGCCTTGTTTTCGGCAATGGGCGTTGTGAAGGTTAGGGATAAGATTGGCTTGAATGTTAGGATGGGAAAAGAATATTTTCAAGACCTATGTTTAAAGCAAGGTTCTTCAAAACTTGAAGGAATAGGATGTTCCATGGAATCGTCATGAGTTTAAATTCTTTTTGATACCCATGTGTATGCATATAAAATTAGGAGTTGGGGTGGAGTTAGGAAGTATCATTTGGAAAAAGAAAACTTAAATATGTGGTATAATTGTTGGAAATAATTGTTTGACTGTGCAGAGCTCCCTGAACAGCTCTCATGTTTTCATGGGCTGCTCTCTTATTTCAGGGATGCTGCAAGTATTGCCAAACAGGCTGCACCTGAGGTTCCAATTTAACAAAGTTTGTAGTGATCCCTCTGCTTGCTGCAAAGAAAGTAAATGTTTAGGATTGGAGTTATGTTCAGTGCTTCAGGCAATAAAATGGAAGAGTCTGGTTTTCCCAGACACTGCAGGGCTTGCCAGTATTATGAGACTCTTTTGTTACAAGTGCTGGTTATGTAGGTAGCTGTTAAGGTTGGGCTTGTGGGCTTGAGAATTCTCTGGAAGAGCCTGAATTGTCAGTTGATTTTAATGCTTGCTGTGGTTATTGGTCTGGTTATGGCTGTGATTTAGGAAGAAATGGATGAAGGACCCTCTATATATGGATTTTCTGTGCATCAAAGGGTGAGAAGAAACAGGTATTAGTTGAACTTATTGCACTATTTTCAAGGTTTGGGTTCACGGTTGTTGGTGGTTTTGCTTACATACACATAATTGAGAGGCTTGGAAAAAAATTAGTTTATTCGCTTGCTTCTGACCTGTCTGTGCAGACAGGATGAGGGCATGTGTTTTGAACCTGAGCTTCCTACCCCTACTTTGATGCATAACTCCGTGTCACACAGTCACTTTCTTCCACATGTTCTACTCCTTAACCTTCCTTTTGATCAGTGTGCTTCTATATTTTTATTTGTGAGGAAAAGTAACTGCATTTACATAAAATCTTGCCACAATTAAGGAGCACAATTTTTTCAATAACTTTCTTTTCATTGATCACTGTAGCCTGATGAATTTGTAATTCTCTATGAAGTTCCTCCTTTCTTACTTTATATAGCCTTAACATACACAAAAGAAAGCAGTGTTTTAATGTTGATACAGGTGATCTCTTTGAGGAGCTACTGCATATCCCCATTTGTGAATGGAATATGTTCTGGCCAGAATTTTTCTGGGAATGGGCTATGTGTTTGGCCTCAGGTTAAAACAGAAAGTAAATAATGTCTGCCTATGAAGTTCATTGGAGAAAAGCAACGACTGTGCTTCCTGGTGTCATTGACTTTGCTGAATCTTAATCATGACTGTTTTGTAGCATTATCTAGTCTTCCTACACCTCCCTCCCCAGAAAAATACTGCTGAAATAGTGTTTTACAGCATACAAACAGCACATCCCAATCCTGTTCAGCAAGCTGCAGGAAATATCAAGTGTCCTGCTGCATTACCAGCTCAGCTTTGTCATTTGGTTCAAGTTTCTGAAGGCTTATTTCAGCCAAACTCCCCAAGCTTTCAAGGCTCACCTACTGGTATTTTATAGGACTGCATTGTGTATCTGACACAGCAACCCATCATTCTTTTAATTTGTATGAATTTCTTTTTGAAATCATAGCCTGTTGTAATTATACTTCATTCTAGAGAAAAAGCAAAAGGAGCTATTGGTGTAATGTGCATTATATCTTCTAAAATATAATGCATTAGGGATACCATAGTTTTCCTCATTTAAGACAACTGAAAGTGAGACATATACTTGATGCCATTTCTCAGTTTCTTTTTAGTTTTTTACATATTGCTATTACACACCAGAACTGCCAGAAATCTGCATTTTGATTGCCATTTTGGAATCTTTTCCAATGGCCTACTAAAACTTGAGTTTGTTGCAGTTTTGCAATGCAACACTCTCAAATATTTGTCTTCAATTGCTGGTATCTTTTTGGTTCCAAACTATTGTCTTTTTTTTTTTTTTTTTCATTTTATCTGAAACTTCCTTTTGCAGGAGACCAATTGAAACAAATACATGGGCTGGGAGAGCTAAAAGGGGGCAGTGTAGTCAGGTTCAGTTACTCACATTGGCAACTGTTTATCATATTATCAAAGAGTGTCCCTGTTTAGTTCTGCTTTAATCAGTGTCGTGCTTGAAGCAGTGGGCCAATATCTACATACCACAGTCCATTTTTAATTATGACTTGGGACAAATTATGTACACAGATGTTTAAGTATAAAAGGCTTCTTAGAGTCCCTCCTCTGCGTTGTTTTGTGGTGTTGTTTTGTGTTGGGGGAGCACTGGTGGCCTATCTAATACACAAGGAGGCAGTGCAGGCACAGACTAGTGGTCTGCATGTGTCACACCCTTGTAACATGTTTATTAGTTTTTGGCAACATTAGTGCTACCACCCTCACAGTTCCTTTTAAATAGAAGTTAAGACGTGGAGGAAGTAAAGAAGGCAAATTTCTAACAGCAAATGAATAATCCTGAATAGTCCAGCCATGATAATCCTGTACTTCCTCTTCATATGCATGGGAACCTCATGACTGATCACTTGCTAAAGCACTTTGAAGTAGAAGAAAATTTATCCTGTTCTATAAGAAAGAACATAGAGAGCAAAGGTAACATTTCAGGGAGGCCTTGTGCCTCAGGAGGCTCCATTTCTTACCTGTCCAGTTTTGAAAGGATGAGGGCCAAAACATAAAGTACATCTAAGTAATAATAAAAGAAAAAATACATTAGAACTTTATAATTTAATAAATATAAAAGTCCCATTTTATTTAGCTCATTTGTCCAAAATGACACATCCTCAGAGAAGTCAGAGGTTGCTGATTGACAAATGCCTTGGAATATGAGTGGTCTCAGACTTCAAATATTTCTCATTATCCACCTCTGTTCATAAAATAATGGTCATTTTAGTAGTCCAAGCTGATGAAAACTGAATCACATGCATTAATTAGCATGCCATGTAATATGTCTTCTCTAGACCAACATTCCAGTTTTATCCCAGAAAACAAAGAAACCCCTTTGAAGAAAGTGATTGAGTTACTTGTAGTAGCTTTAAAATTTAGGCACAGAAAAGCTTTTAATTTGAGTCAGTGCCTTTTAATTGTCTCGGATTTGAAACCCTGCTTAGGGCTGACCATTCCCTTTTGAAATGTGAGGCAGTACCCAGTACCTACCAAGTCTTAGGGACCAGTCCCAGGAGCCCAGTGGGCTGGGTGTGTTAACAGCAGTTCCCAGAAGGCATTGAGTAGTTCATGTGGCAGGGGATAGTGAAAAAAGGGCTTGCACTAAAACTCCCAAATTGCCTTAAGCTTCCTGTCCATGGGCATAGATGCCTGCACAGCACAAAATGCCTCTCTGGGATGGTGTGTTTACATGTTGTTTGGGAATTTGTATGGATTTGAGAAGGCAAGTAAAGAAAGTACTATTTTTGATCATTGTTTAATGAAAAAAAGTGACTATTTTCATCTGATATTAGGACAAACAGCAAGTATATAGCAGCTCTGTGAGAATCAAAAAAGAATCAGCAAATGAAGGATGAGCAGAAATCTTTGCATACACCTTTTCCTATCTATGTTATTGTGAAACTGTGATACACATTTTGTCTCTATAATGTGTGTTAGACTAAATGATCAACGTGTTAATTTCTACTTCATTCACTTTTGGTAGGGTTCATTTCCTCTCAACACTTAAAAACATATTTAAGAGGCGCTCACAATTTTCAGTAATTCTGTTGCATCAGTAATAATCTCAGCTGCCCATATTCTGATCTTTTTCCAGGAAGTGATTATTTTCTAGTCAATACAATGAAAATTAATAACTTTATCAGAAAAAATGTCAAGTTTTGCTTTCAACATGTATCTTCAAAGCAGCAGTGGGTGTCCAAGCCCTGCTGTCTGCCAGGCACATTGCCCAAAGTATGAAATAATTAGATTCATTTGTAACCAGTCTGTACTGAAGCAAAAAGTAACAAGGTCTACTACTATAGTGATGGTTGAAGAAGATGAAATGGTATGAAATATAAAACTCTGGATTAAAATATAGTTTATTTACTTGTATCTTTAATGAAATTCTATAAAATAGGCAGTAAAAAAGAGGATTATGGAAGTTCACATCTGGATTCTTAAAGAAATCAGAGTTCCGTTACATTGCTTTTTCCACCACTCCATTATTTTAAAACTCTTGTGATTGGACCCTCAAGATTAAAGGATTTATTGATTATCAGGCTATCATAGCAATAAGTGAATGTTGTACTACATAGCAATCTTCAGTGATGCTGATGAGTTCCAAATTAATTTATTTCAGTATTAAATTTGTTCTGGTAATTTTGACATGGATTATGAGAATGTAAATGTTTTGCTTATTTACATAATGAAAGTTATAGAGGTATAATGAAAAACATTTTGATTAATTTATACGTAATGCCTTGATATAAGATTGCTAATCCAAAACATCATTCAGAAATAATCTGAACATTCCATAAGGTAGTACTGTGAAAAGACTATAAAATCAGTTGCAGAATTTCTGAAATACAGTGGGCAAGATACTGAAGATTGAAATATGCCTATTTGCTTGTAGTGCTGTGAAACAGTAAAACCGGAGATCACCTGTCTGTCACAGGTGCAGTGCTGGTGCAGATTCTCAGTGTTTGGTGCGAGTAAGGCTTTGATATATTTACAGCCTCTACAGTGTACATTTTCAGGTTGTGATGTATAGGAGGCAATGTTTATTTTATATCAAGGATTAATTTTTGTATCCAGTATGATTTCAGGTGATGACTGCAGTAATGTTCCAAAATTTACTGTATGGTTTAGTCTTCTACTTCCCTGCCAAATTATAATCAGATATGAGAATAAGACTAAGAAATTGAGAGGAAAAAAATGACTCCAAGTATTGGCTATTATATAGAGAATACCCTCTATCATACTGGGATTGCTCAGAATCCCTTAGTCCTCCTAAAGACAGACTTAAGGATCATCACATTTGCAGACAATAGCTTTTTCAAAGCTGAGTTTCCTAATGCCAATAGGATTTTATACATCTGTTTTTATTTTTAGGTATAGAAAAGGCTCAAAATTCATTCCAGATGATATATAACAATCTTGTCTTTTAGTTTCCCCTAGATAAAAACATCCAACTTATCTTAACCACAAATACTATTTCTGTTCTTTATTTATTTTCACATCTGCAAGCCAGCTATGATTATGATGTTCTAGTATTTTGGCAGGTGCCTAATTTTTAAGCATCTAGATATGTGTGCACCTCATTGGGGTTTATATTTATCTATATCTTTTTTCTCCCCAGGACTAGTTCCAACTACTACAAGGTAGCTAGGCATTTCTAAATTCAGTGTATATAACTGGGGGGTTTATATAGGAAAAGTAGAATCAATGTGTATTTCCTGGGCATTTGTGCATCGTGTGAAAACAAATATAAACCAGAATGACATAACCATGATTTTGAGTTGGAGAAATATTGGAGTGGATGAAGAAATCAAAAAGGATTATTAGTTCCCTGTATATGCTCTTCTGTTGGACCCAAGATGATTATGGAACTGAAAATACCTGGAAAGACCCTTAGGAAGCAGTGAATGAGAGGCTCATTTTCAGTGCTTTGCTCTTTGGGAACAGAGAATGACTAAATGAAAATGGGCGTTCAGTGATGCCTGTACTGCTAACCGCAAGAGGAAGAGATTGGTGAAGTGTTGATGCTAAAACTCAGATGAACAATTCCAGATAGTATCTGAGATAAGCTGCAGTCTTGCAGTTTTTCTGTTTGAAATAATCCCTTAAATTCCTACAAACCTGTGCTAAATTGCTCCTTATTGAATAGGTGAGAATTTCCCACCTTCTAGGATACTGACACAAAATTCTTCATGTATGTATAAGCAAGTGTAGCTATTGACTTCAGTGGGCTCATGTCAGATTGCTAGAGCTCTGAATTTGGCCTGTTTGCCTTTGGAGCCCAAAGTGAGTGTTTTGTGGATGACAAAACATCCATAGTGTAGCAAGAGAGATGCATTTTGACAGGAGTGAGAGTAATGAACAAGCAGGTGAAAATACCTGGGCATGTTATGCTTTGTGGCAAACTTCACAGGCAGGAGAGCTGCTGCCTTCAGAATTGCCTGTGGGTCTGTCACTTTGTTTGTCTCTGTCAGGGTTCATTTATCAGAACTGCTTTGTCTCCAAGGCCTGTATCCCCAATGGCTTACCTTAGCCTGTAAGGAATTTGTGTTATCTGCTTTGAATATGTCTCAAATTCCCAAGAAAACTCTGAATCTATTTCTTTATTATAAAAAGGAGTGGCAAAGAGATGGTAGCTTGTTGTCCTGTTGATTAGAAATGTAACTTTTGTTACTATAACTTTGATATGTTTCTGAAACTCACTGGACTTACTGTTTTTGAGGGGGAAAAAAATTACTCATTAAATGATCCTATGAAATGAAGCTGCTAATTTATGTTTTATATTACTTACCCTTACACTGTTAGTCATATTTTGAGATTTCATCTCAAACTGCATTGAGAATGAGGAACACAATGATTTAAGGGTTGTGTTGGTGGACAGAGCAGTAGCACACTGTCACAGTGGACATTCATAACATTTCAAACACCTACATTGATCAAACAATAAAAAATGGAATGAAAGAATGTGCAGTTTGATTTCAAACATGTCAAGCCGGTACAATCTACTAACTTTGAAACCTGACCACAAGTTTGCATTACCCGCTTTTTCTGTTTAATTTCCAGCTGTGGGAGCCACAGGAATGGGCTGCAGGCATGGGAATGTTGCTGCTGTCCCTTCAACAGGGAGTTTCCCTGTTCCTGACTTCCCCTCCCCAAAGGCAAAATGGTCTGGCTTGTAAAACAGTGGCTTCTTTCTATTCAGAAGACAGCAGCACAAAATGCAGGAATTATTTTGTTTTTGAAAAATTTCCCTCAAAAATAGATGTTCAGTGCTTTGCTTCCTCTCTTACTTTTTAGGCCTCTCACTTTGAAAAATGTTCATCTTCATTTCTTTAAAAATTGCTGCTTTTGTTTAATCAAATTAAAACTGTATTCTGAGGGCCATGATTTGGTAGATAACTCAGATCCAAGGTTTTCAATAGTTTGTTTAAAGAAAAGTTGTTAAACATCAAGAGTTAGTAAAAATTGAAGCCCATGCTATCCTTTCATAGGTCTATGTCAAACTTGTGTTTGGGGAGCTTACAAAACCACCACAACAAAACAGCAAACTGTCTTAATATCAGTAAAGACTATTTCATGGGAAATGATGACCTGCCTCAGAAAACAAACCCTCTCCTGCTGGTCCCTTACCAGGAAATTGGCCTGCAACAGAAATATGCTCCCTTATCCATCCAACAAATATCTGAGCATGAAATTAAAGTCTCATTTTAAGTGAAAAGAGCAGAGATCAGTGAGCTCTTGATCAAGCACAGATTAAATAAAACCCTTGTGGAGCTCCTTGTGTAAGAGCTCCTAAGGATTCTCCATTGTTATGGTACTGCCAGGAAGCACAAGCAGGAGGGCTGGGTGCTGCAGAACATCCTGCTGTACTGTGAGACTAAGCAAGTTAAATTTAGCAGTAAGGTATTTTTTAAATTAACAATTGAGCACTGTATTACATCCATGGTGTGATGAAAGGTGTATTGTGTCACTTGTTTGATCACAGCTTATTGTGTACTACTCTTTATAGAAAAGATGAAATTAGGCCTGTTGAGGGATTTATTCAGTTCAGGTGAACTTTTTCAAAGGAAGGGATGTTGGAGCTTCCCTGGAATTAGATTCTGAGTGTTGCTGGGCATGCTCACCTGGCAGAACTTTCACAGCAGCTGAGGAGTTTGCAGAGGACTTGAGAAATGCTTGTAGGGCAGGGAGCAGACATGTAACTACATATAAAGGGACAAGGAAAGCCACCTTACGCTTTCAAAGGGATTGCTGAATGTATAGTAATCAAAGGCTTGAAAACTGCTGGACATGGGAGCAGGATTTGGATATACAGGCACCAAGGATAGGAATGAATTGTTTGTGAATTATTTTCTAAACCTGCCTTTTTAAACATCTGCATTATGTGTACTTGAAAAGCAACCTTGCTTCAGTTTGGATTCTACTAAAATCTAGCTTAGGAATGGAAACCCTTTAACCACTTTTGAACTGCTGATTCTAAGAAAGGTGCAAATAGTTCTGCCTTAAAGTCCTGGCTGGCTCCCTGCCCTGTCACCCAGGGTTATAGAGGTCTCCTCTAAAGCAGGGACACTAATTCTTGTAGAGCTAAGCTGGGTCTATCTCTCTTTGTCTGGCTTTTGGTGTTCCTATGGTGAGTCTGAGTCACTATAAACTCCAGTTATCACCCATCTTTCATGATTTCATTTGCATTTGATTTTTCAGCCAGTTTCTCACAACATGGCTGTAACACTCCAAACATTTGAGCAGTCTCAGAAAGCTGTTTCTTGTCTTTGAATGAGTTGCCATACAAAGGTGCAAAAATGCACCTTTATATATTCTCTGTGCCAGTTATGGAACTCCATCCCACAGTTATGGTAGCCTGAAGACCAAAAGGGCAAGTCTTTACCCATGTTGAGTTTTTCTGAGATAGTCTATTAGACCAAAAGAAACAAGGTGTGAGAGCTATGACTAGGAGAATAATGTAATTTAAAAGGGGAAATTCTCTGAGTTACTAAGTCCTGAGATGCCAGAATTTAAAGCCCTACATTCCTATGTAGAATAAAACAGATCAGGTTGATTTTCAAAACCTGTAAATAGCATTTCTTGGTTATATTTTTTTATCCCAAGTCTGTAAAATGAAACTCATCAGACTAAGGCAGTCTATTTTTCAATCACAAGAATTTTCAAGTGTAATTCAATTTAAGTGTTTTAAGTTGTGGAAAATGCCTTAAAATACTAAATATTTGTTTTAAAAGAAAATCCAGCTGTATGGTTTATCATGAAGTTTTCATCACTCCTTATTATGCTGTAACTTGATGCTAATTCCTGCTGTGGTAAATCCTGAAGACTTCCCTTCCTCTCTGTGTATTTTGATATCTACTGTGAAATAAGTATCCAGAAATCAGCGGCAAGGAAGATGGCTAATGAGAAGCTTGAGTTCTCAAACACAAATATCTCTGTCAGAGAACTTTAATTCAAGCCATGCACAGTATAATCTCATCCCAATGCCACTTTTATTTACATGCTTGCTTAAATAAACTTATGTCCATGTAAGTCATCAATAAGTGATATCAGAAGGACATGATTTGGTCTTCATTAGCTGAGATTATGCTGTTCATTTTCTCACTATAAATCTAAGAAAATCAATGCATCAGAAGTACAGAGACTTTTTTTCCTCATATTCTTACACTGATAGATTACCATAAGCATATTATGAATTCTCTGTCCCCTGCTAATCAATATGGTACTAGAAGTCCTTTGCCTATTGTTTTTTGACAGGTGCAAAAATGGATCCTTATTTACTATTTCAGTGTTGTGTTACTCAAAAACAGACTTAAGAGGTAAGTTAATTCTACATGTTTATACTCCTTAATTTCTATTGTTTTCTGAAAATTGGCTCTACTTTTAATTCTGTTAGATCAATGCTATTTTGTATTGGCTAGGGTAATGGCATAAGTTACGCAAAGTATTCAAAATTATTAAGAATCTAAAATCTTCTTTTTCACAAGGAGAAAAAAACCAAACATATAAATGAAATATTAAGGTTATCATGATTTTTACCAAAAAATATGAAGATAAGATTTGATGAGGTAATTAAAGTTTTCTTGGGATCATCTTGTTTATTTTTGGTTGTGCAGTTTTTTCTGTTTTTCACTTGAAAAATAGTTTGTGACAGAGGAATGGAAAAGCAAAGAACATCAACCTAAGCAATATGTAGGTAAAGATGCTGTTTCCAATCTGAAGGGTTTTTGGTGTAGAGCATAATTTTCAATATCAATTTCCTGTTTTGTCCATTGCTCTTGAGTTAGTATCAATGAATGCCCATCAGAAAACGCAAAGCAACTCATCCAGAGGGCTTTCCAAGTATTTTGGAACTTTGACATTTTACTGTCATCCTTGTAGGAAAGGAAGAGGTGGGTGGGAGACACTAAGATTTGAAACATGCAGATGGAGGAACTGTAGCAAATCACATAGCCATAGGCTGATATTGTGGATATTTGCTAAGCTGGAAAAGTGTGAGTTTATCCCTATAAACTCATGTGATAATAGTGTTGTGATAACAGGATAAAAAATTAGTAGATTCTTGCCTTGTTCAGTAGTGGTGAAAGCAAACTGGATTGGCTAGTTAAGTTCACCAGGTTTTCATTCAAAGCAATAGTGAGGGTTCTAAACTTGTATTTTACTAAAAGGCCAAATAACTGAATTTAGAAATTGATAAAATCAAGATTGTGTGTTGTTGGAAAACCTCCCTAACAAACTGGGCAAATTAATTACTCCCTTTTCTAAGTATTAACTGGATTTCCTGTTCAGGTCTGAAAAATATTTCAACCACTTGTGCTGTATATATAAATTGAGTCAGACTCTGCATTCCTTTAACTTCTTGCCTGGTCTTTCTATTCACCTGTGGAAGGTTTGGAGACTGACTCACAGTGTGATTCTCTAAACAGTGAAGCACAAATCTCCCTTGGGAGTGCAGAAAATGCAAGGCACAGCTGTGTCTGTCAGTACAAGTAAACTTTCTTTCCCTTGCTGCCAGGTAGGCATCTCTCTAACCCCAGTTAAGCTGTCAGGATCTCTGGATAAAACTTCCCAGCCTTTCCTGATGGTGTCAAGAACATGAAGTCACGGTACTGTAAAAGCATTTTGAATAGGGTAGATGCAAATCCCTGCTTTCCATTGTTTTTCTGTTCCTGAGTAATGTTCTTAAGTAATTATTATAAACCACAAATTTCAGGCTGTAAGACAGTATGTTTCAAGCACAGTGCTATTTTATCTCCAAGGTAATAATTTCACAGAAGCTATTTTTGTGGAATACACTGGCTGAAATTTGAATGTACAAAAGACTTCGTATAAACTTTCCTCACGCTAACTTGTACTTCCACATTCAACTAGTTATATTTATGGCTGGGATGGATGTATATTTAAGTTGGAAATTACCTTAAAATAATAATGACCTGAAATGGGAAACTTGGATTGTGTAATGTATTTTAGTCCATTCAAGAAGATTAAAATGGCAATAGGAGTAGGAGAATGTTGGTAACTGACAAAAGGAATTAAGAATGGGTCATGGAGTATGACCCATTGCCATCAAGAAAGAAGGAAAATGCATGATGAGTTGTTTGAAAATGGGGAGGGACTGACCATTTAGTGGGAGCTAATGTGATAGTAGATATGTCTTCTGGATGCTTAGAAATTCTGGCACAATTTCCTTTAAAAATATTTTAAGGAGAAGGCTTTGGTTTATTTTTAGGTTTTTTTTTTTTCTTTTAGTGTAGGATAGTACAGAGGCAGCCACATCATATTAAGGTACAAGGACAGAATAATACACACATGGAAGCCTTTGTAAACACACTATCAAACCTACACATGGTTGATTCATTTCAGGGTTTGTTGCTGGGCTAAACACAGGGTCTCCAACTTCTGAAACAAAAGCTTTGTTATGAAGCAAAAGAAACAGCTCCCTGAGCTCAAGCCAGCTGAGTTTGTTATATTCAGTCCAGACTGCTTCACAACCAATAATTTTTCTAGTTTATGTACAGTACCCTGCTATTTCCAGAGGCATGGCTTTGACTGTCCACCTAGGATAAAGTTTAAGTTAACTTGATGGTGCCAAATATGGCAAGTTGATCTTATACCTCTTTGATATCCCATTTTACAAAGCCAAAGTAAGCATTACCAAGCTCTACAATTGTGGCTTACCACATTTACCATTAAGTGCAACATTTTAAAACTTACTGTGGCATATCAAAGCCATGTGATCATTGAGATGCACAAGACCAAAATTACAGTGACAATCATATCATTATATACGGTTTCTTGCATTTTTTATGCTGTCATGAAACACAAAATGGATGCTAAAAAACATAGATCAAGCAAGAGCAAGAAAAACATTAAAGCATTAGGAAAGTATCCCTACACTTGAGAGGTTAAGGAATGTGTAAAACTACAAGAAAATTAAGTCTGTTTTAAATTTATCAGGCCTCGTCTCAAATGAATTCAGTTGTTTCTGTAACTGAAAGATTGTTCCAGAAGTCCATCCTTTGATATTAAAAAGAACCTTGTAATTTTCTGGCTACATTTATCTAGGGCTAGTTTATCATATATTTGCATAAAGAGTACTTGTTACTTTTCTTGGTATATTGATGGTAAATTATCATATTCTCATTAGCATCAGCTTTGGTAGACTGAATCAGGCAGTACTTGTTGTAATTTCTTGTAAAAATACTTCCTATTTTCTCTGTTACTTTTTTGCATCCATTTCATTTTGAATACATGTTCTGAAAGCAATGCTTAGGGTCTTTGGGTAGAAGACTTTACATGAAATATTTCTGCCTTAATGTTTTATAATAAATACTGTTTGGCTTTTTTCTTCCATTTTTTTTTGTCTCGGTGCAAACTTCATGCTGTAATGCAAATCTGGGATACTTTTCCTGCCCTCAGCAGAGATTCTTGTTAATTTGACAAAGTATACCAAAGCTTGCAGCTTGGGCCCACATGTTTTATTCTTCTGGACCTTTCAGGCATGAAGGAAGCTATGCAACAAGTCTCACAAATATTCTGTATTTATTAAGATTTACTCTCGATTTGCGCTATTATTCACAAACGTATGGATGAGAAAACGCGAATGTCATTGGGCTTATACACCAGCTATATTAAAATGCAGAAATTAATTAAAATGTGAAGGAAAAAAAAAAACCAATCTTCCAGAAGACACACATGTCTGGAAGCAATAATGAACTAGAGCTAGACATTGCTTGAGGCTTAAATCCCACTAATTATTTTCACTAGGAAGTATCTTTTTTTTAAAAGCTTTAGGATTTTTAGCAAAGTTCTTGATATCATAGGGATGCTTGTTTTATTTTGTAAAGAAAGAAAAGAGATCAGTTCTATTTGCAGTGATTATTTACAGGTGGAGTATGAAGACATTTATTAGATATATTTTAAGTCTGAATATGAGAACACTGAATGGTTGGTACTTTAGAGAAGGAAAACCCCTTCATCCATGTCATTCCCAAGCTAACCCATCTGTCAGCTTGAGGTAGGACAGAAACCTTCTGCAAAGACAGTAAGAAAAAAAAATGGCTGAGAGTAAAAATCTACTTAATGATTCTGTCCCTCCTGTTGTATGCTGCAGACTTCATTTTTTTTGAGTCATGAACTGCCTCTGTCAGGCTAAATTGGATAAATTTATTACTAAAAGGTTGTTTTCAACATCAAAGAGTAATTATTTTTAGTTTTTAGCTTTACCCACACTATTCTTCAATATTTATCTTCTAAAATAAATAATAAGACAGCATGGACTATATGAACTGTATGTGAATGTGCCACAGTGATATTTGAAGATGAAATATTTTAGATGTATCACAAAGTATGTATGTCTTAAGAACAGTATATTATTTCCTCTTTTGCTATGTTGACTCATCTTAGTCAAATACCACAAGACAGTCTTTCTTTAAAGTGTCACATGAATTAAAAGCAGTGGCTTATAGATTTGAAGAATCTATAAGAATAATTTATGAAAAGAACTGATTTTTAAATATAGCTTGTTTGTTATATAAAGGAGAAGAAAATACCATAGAAAAATAGAGGAGGGAAAACATATGCAAGTAAAAGAAATTTCTAGAGATGGACATGGGGAAAAATTTAGAGGATTGATACAGAAGAAGAAATGAAATGTTTTGCACAATATATTTTTTCCTTAGTGAGATACTAGACTTTGCTTTAATGTCTTTTTTGTATCTGTAGTGTCAGTACTGATGCAAAACAAATTTCTTGTCCAACTTTCAATGAGTGAAAGAGGTGCTTGCTTTTGTAGCCAATCTTTTTGAACAGAAAAGATTCCAATTTCTCAATTATTTGAGCCATGTGCTGTTTGTAACAATAGCAATTTGACATAACTACTGTGTGATTCATATTTAACTTATGCTGTATAATGTGCATGATTTTATTACTTCATAAATGTAGAGGAGTTCTGTGGTGTTGTAGAAGTTGATAAAAGTGACAATTCTATTTTTTCAATATTTCTTCAGTTTGCCTTTTCTCTGTGTGTATGTGAATGGCTACAACTTCAGTGTTTGTGCCAGCCCTTCTTGAGTTACTGAACTATCTTAATGCAAATCAAGCCTTTATCACCTCAACAAGGCAACTTTTCTTGGCCTTAAAAATCTCAAAACACAGCAAAAGTTGTAGGTTCTACTGGCACTGACCTGTTATTCATAACTTCCTTTGTCCTTGGACAAGTGGAACAATGTCCTATGGCTAGAACTATGCTGGGAAGAACTGAGCTGGTTGAGTGACAAGTCACTTCAAATACTCCCAGTGTTAAGATAAATTAGTTATTTCATTTAATAATCAAATAATTTAATACAATTCACTATTAGAAAGTGGCCCAAGTTATTTTAATCCACTGATTTACAGGTATGGGTTTAGTCTCATCATGCAAACTTTTTTTTTGCATAAAATCACATCATCAATCATGATCTTTAAAAATTGAAAAATTATATTTTAAAAGATTGTCATCCATTTGTTTCTGTCTCCACATTAAAGCTAGAACCATCTCAGGTAGTCTAAAAATAAGATTGATGCAGACAGTCATCTTGCTCTCTTAAGCAGCTACAGTATAAAATACAATATTGTCTAATTTCTTGCCCGCATAATTTTTTTTCTCCTACTTTTTTCTGGTAAATGATAATGACTCTTGTGGGTCTAAATGTCTTCTTTGCAAGGCTTGCCTTCCTTAGTTGTTCATATTGTCCTGTCTCTTGGAGCTGTGCATTCAAAGGAAGGGGGTCCTTGCTGTAATAAAGAACCTTCATTGAAGACACTCTAGGATTACCTGTTTCTCTTGCTTTCACATTTCATAGAGCTTCAGTAAGAGGGAAATGTAAAACACCACATTGCCTTTTTGTTCGGTAAATATATTGTTTTATTCATTAGCAGTGTTAAACTGGTGAATTTGGAGAGCATTTGAAGTGCTAGCTGCCTT
This sequence comes from Melospiza melodia melodia, assembly GCF_035770615.1. Taxonomy (NCBI): domain Eukaryota; kingdom Metazoa; phylum Chordata; class Aves; order Passeriformes; family Passerellidae; genus Melospiza; species Melospiza melodia. The sequence goes on along the minus strand of NC_086204.1, from coordinate 12,337,663 downwards.
TGCTTCTTGGTTGCCTTGCCTGTATGTCTGTGGATGTATATATACATCTGGGCTCTCTGTGGTTTCTGTTACTACTGTATCTGCGTCACCTAATTCAAAACAGACTTGCTGCTGTTTTCAACCAGAATGGGTTTGTGGCTTAGTACGTGAAATAGAATTGACTGCACAAATGTGAAATTCTGATGCTAGACATTCCGGCTAGGTCTCTACAGACAGGAATGTGCATTTGTCTGGGCAAGCATTATAGTCCTAGGGGTGCTTAGCTATTTTAGTGACAGCCTGAATATGTTGAAGTTGTTTGATTTTAAAAAAAGGCGTTTATTTTAAAGAAAAGACTGCCTCAGCACAACTTCAGCATTTTTGCAGTGTAAATCTCATGCAAAACTGTGGAAAATTTAGTGAAAGAGACTGAAAAAATAAAATTTATTATGCATATGAAGTGTGAATATTAAGTGAGCTGTAAAAACAGAGGACTGTTTACTAGCAAGGTAAGTCCTAATGAAAGGATCTGATGCATTCATTGCTCCTAATTATAACCTATTTATGATACTGAACTGTATCTGCTAAGGAAGGCAAATGTATTAGGTCCACAAACCCCCTAAAGGTCTTTAAAATTTAGAGCATGAGGTGGCTTATCCTATCTTCAGTCCTCTCTCTGTGTTTTGGAGAAAGCAAATACTTCACATTGCTCTGGTAGTGATGAGCACAAGTCACCAGTACAGCCACAAGTGTTTCATAATCAAAGAGCAAGCTGTTAGACTGAAATTGTCCCTGTGGGGAAATCTCTCCAGCAAGGTTAGGAGAGAATGAAGAATGAGGGAGGAGAGATTGCTGCTCTTGGATAGGAGAGAGAAGTTTAAGGAGTTTAAACTCCTCTGTGACAGAAAATTCTCAGAGGGGACTGATGAGACTTGAAAGTTCAAGTACTTATTTTTTTTTTTTTCAGGACTTTATTTTCAAGTTTCAGAGTATAGAAAATATCTTTCCTCTAGCCAACTGCCAAGAACTCTCTCCTACCTCTGCCTGAACCAATTTCAGTCTGTCCTATTATGGCTTTGCATTCTGGAGCTGCCTATAAAACCTTCAGTCATTGTTCCCAGGGACAGGAGCAATCGAGCCAACCTCTCTGATTGCCACACAGATGTAGCATGACCACATCATCCTCCAATAGAAAATCAGCTGGAAAACACTTTGTTCCTTATTCCTGGCTCAGGTAGTGCCAGGGATCTTCTCTTGCCAGCTCTTCTGCTTTTCTCCATCAGCCTGAATTGGTGGGACTCCTCTTAGTCACTCTCAAGTCCTGGAATATTTTTAGAGGTTTCCTGCTGCTCTTATGGCTTTAGTTAACTCCTGGAGCAGGGTACACAGTGTGGGAGATAACAGGCCATAGACTGACATGGCAGAAATAATAAATTTCTGACACTTTCTGTTACTACAGTTTTATATGTTGGACTCTTGTAGCATGAATGGCTCATCACTTGTTTGAACCAGTTCTTACAAATAATGGAATTGAATAAAAATAGAATAGCACATGTTCAGTTCTGTTTTTATCATTGCCATAAAAATAATTTCCAAAGTAATGGCAGCTACATTTTAATTTGATTTCTTTTATATGAATAAAGAGATTTATTTTATTATGAACTGAAATGAAAATGCTGAGGAAAAACAGAGCTCGTGTTTATACTGTATTATACAGTAAAGCACGAGGCTCCTGAAAGACAGGAAACTGATTGTTTGATTTGGTAATTCTCATTTTTTCCATTCTGAAACTCTATCTCTCTGAGGACCTTTCTTATGTTCCTTTCAGGAACTAGAGATGATTTCCTGTCTATTGAGGAAGTGTACAGTACCCAGAGGCAGAACAACTTAAGTTCAAGACTTAAAATTTAAATCCTGTGTGATCATTAGGAAAACTGTATCATGCAAATTCTTTTTTTGGTATCTTTGGAAAGCAGCAGGATGTTTTTTTGTGTTCAAGTGGAAACACAGGTCAAGTGTCAGATCCATGATCCATCTAACTCTTTATTCTGTCCCAGACAGTGGCCAAGAGTGGAAGCTCACAGGTGTGTAAGAACATCTCTCAGTGCACTGTCCCAGTTTAAAGAAATTTGCTATTGAAGAAGTTTCCTCTTCAGATCATCTCTACTGTCATGTTTTAAAGCTGCTGACAAACCTATTTTATACTAATTTGCTTGATTCATTTTGAATCTATATATTTACATTTAAAATATTAAGGTTATAAATGCTACCATTTCAAGATTCAGCATGTGAAAAAATATTTGCTATTCTTTAAATCTACTGAATGATTACTTCTTTGTGTCACTGCCAGTTTTCTTGAATGATAAGAAACACTGAGAAATAATTTCTGATCTTTTTCTCTATTATAATGTTTAATTTTCACATCTAGTGCAACTCATATCAAAGCTGAAGTTTCTAGATCTTTTAAATTTATCCTTGTTCAGAAAACATTCCATACTTCTGCTTGAACTGGCTACCTAGTGTGGTAATGAGGCATCCTTCTGTGAAAGGTGGTCACTAGCAGCAGTTTTGATGTGTGTGCTAGAGTTCTAGTCAGTGTTGAATGATTGTTTATCTCTTTCAATTTTTGTCTTTTTGTCAGCATCTGAGTATTGAACTATAGTTTTCAGAAAGTCATCCAGAGTAATTCTAAGAAGTTCCATGCATATTTTAAGTAATACACACAGCCTGAGAAACACAGGTCCCTTTACCAGTGCCCAAGTGTTCTGCCCTCTTCACACAGTGAAATCACACTGGAGCCCTGTGTGCAGCAGGGGAGGGTTGGTATTTAACACAGTGGAGCTCTGACAAGTCACGGTTCTCATGAGCACTGTAGAATTTGGACTGCAAAAAGAAACTGTTTTTCTAGATGAACAGTTTGAAACGCCTCATACTGACTGCAGATTTGCTATGACTGCTTTCTAGTTTTGATTAGCCACAGAAAAGCTGTACTGCTGTAATATGGACTTAAGAAATTTAATACTCCTTTCAGGTTATCTAAAGCATGTTAGTATATATAACAGCATTTTTCTGTGATAGCAAGCTGTTGAGAAAGCAGTTTGGAAACTTTCTGTCAAAACATTTCTAATAAACTGATACATACTTTAAAAGCCTGTTTTCAAGAGCTTGTTAGGTGTTGCTATGTTAAAATTATATTCCAGGCTTTTTTTCCCCAGATTTATCATTCATTGATGTAAATGAATGTAGAAAATTTTCAGAAAAAATTAAGATGTAAATGAATGCTCATGAACACATACCTCAAACTGCATCCAAGCCTAATCATTGTAAGCATGCATACTACAGTTAGTGAACTGATTTCTTGGTGTCAATAACAAAAAAAAAAAAAAAAAAAAAAAAAAAAAAAAAAAAAAAAAATTATTCTAATCCTTAATACTTAGTGTTTACCAGTAACCTATTTTATGATCTAACTGCTAATTCCTAAATTACAAACTCCAGAATAATTTCCTCTTATTCCAGCCAAAGTTACTATACTTAACCAGTAAGTTTCTAACCACATTTTCCTCTGTGCTAGCTGCATGAAAATAAGGCCTTTTTTGTAAAGCTGCATATTTAGAGAAAATGCTACAAAATTGCCCCTGTATTAATAGAATCCAGAGCATTCCTTGGTGGTGGCTCAGTGCATTACCATGTGAGTTGCCTGCCCTTGAAAAGGCATAATTTGATCTTAACAGTTTTCCTGAATTCTCTGGTAGTTACAGAGAACAAGTGACCACAGTTCAGCTCCTCAAGCTGAAAGCTGAGATTAGAACCACAGTGGTGCTGACTTATACGTTTCTGAATTTCAGCAAGAGAAGGAAACTTCTTTCTTGCAACTGAGTCTTTCTGATTCTAGTGAAAAGCTGGAAAACTGAAAATAGCAAAGTGGTCCCAGATGGGTGGATTTTTAATTTTTTTATTTTTTTATGAGAAGCTTCTTCAGTCTATCAGCCTCTGTAGCTATCTCTGTGTAAGGTAAAAGGCTGGGTTGTGTGCTAGTGCCAGTGGGGATGTCTGGTGAACACTAGGAAGGACAACATTAGTACTCTTGAGCCTATAAAAATTATACATTTGAAAAATATCATCAGTATTGTTCAGATTTGTTTTAGCACACTTTATTTCTGTTGTTAGAGATAAATCTTAATTACCAAGGAAAGGAGTGGTAGTAACTTAAGTGATATCCAAGGAATAAATTTGCCCCAAACCGAAAAGATTTAATAGAAGGTTGGAAAGCCTAAAATAAAATAAATTCTTCATATCAGCTTCTTTTAAGTAAGAGAATGGAGTTCAGAGGCCAGATGCTGATCTTTACTCCACTAGGGCAAATCCAGACTGGCTATCTGAGAAAACACTAGAATTGCCAAAGACTCACATAATCATGAATAAAACTAAAATTTGACCAGTAGAAACTTGATTAGGATGGAGTGTATCTTATCCTGCTAAGTTTGTTTCATACTTCTTATGTCCAAACATTGGTACATTGGTTTGGATAAACATTGGTAAATTCTATTTGTAATTATTGCTGCAGGCTTTTCCTTAGGTTGATTTTTTTTTTTTTCCTTGAGCTGGCTTTGACTTGTCCAGCAGCATAAGGGTGGCCTGCTATTAGGTCTTGATTGTGCTTTATTTAAGTAATGATGGCTTTTGGATTAGTGAGATGATGTGAAGTGGTATTATTAATGGACATTGACCAGTAACAAAACAGAGCTGCTTAGGCAGATCTCCAGTTGGCATCGTGAGGCACAAGTTGGAAGCCAGCCTGGAGCAGAGGAGGAGGGAGCCTCAGCAGGGCACAGCACACAAGACATCTCTGGCAAGCACATACAAGGAGCAGCTGAGAGGATTTGACAGATGAGCAGAGATGGCAGATACTGGATCTCCCACCAGGATAAACAGAATGCCAAACAGATAAACGTGGTTTATAGCTTACCTGTGCTATAGCTAAGAAATTTGGCATAATTGGACTGGACAGTTATTTACCTCATAACTTTATATTGCAGAACTTGCTTATCAAGTCAATCTTAGCAATTTATCTCATAAAAAGGATAACATTAAGTTAAGAAGAAAAATATTTTTGTATATATACAATGAGGAGTTGCGCAGCATGCATAGTACAGGTTATGGAGATATCATCGGTTAGTCTGCTTGTCAACAATTACTCAAATTAGAGACTTATTTAACTCAGTAGTTGAATTCAACCCAATCTCTATCTTTGAGATAGTAAAGCCTGCTGAGAAAGGAATTAGTGTGGTTTTGTTGGGGGTTTTGTTTTGATTTGTTTGCCTTTTTTTTTTTTTTTAATTAAGAACTTTATACTGAGAAAATGTTTGTGTGATCCTTTTCTGGAAGTTTGCTCTGGGTTCTTTTCTGTCCGTGCAGGCCTTGCACTTGTGTGAGCACACACAGAGATACATGAACACAGCAACATCTGCAAGGCAAGCAGTCTTTGAAATGGCAAAATTGAACTTGTAATTTATTTCTCTAGGCATCTCAAAATGCTGACACCACCACCCACAGAGGAGATGAGTAAGTGCGGCGGGTACATGAGTGAGAGACAGGCTCAGGTTATGAGAGGAATGTGTGTAGGGGACAGGGCCTGGTGTGCAGGAATCTTTTGTGCTTGGAAGCAGAGATCTAGAGCAGTCTGACAAAGGGCAGTGCCTTAGTGAGGTGTCTCATGGTGGCATGGATGGCCATGACCCTCTCATGCAATGACCCTCTATGTAATATATTGGCAATGCCCCTGGTAAAAGTAGTGCCAAGGATCATTATTCAACCACACTGGTGCGTCTGGGTTGCCTCCTCCTCCCCTCCTTCTCTGACCTTGGGGGTCTCAGGGCTGTTTACCCCACTTTTTTCTCACTGCTCACCACCTTTGTGACATTTTCCCCTTAAATACTCTTTGAGAGAGGCACCAGCAGCTTCCCTGAGGGCTCAGCTTGTCAGGCTGTGGGGTGTTGTGGAGCCGGCTGGGCCTCCCCTCATGGCAGCCACCCCTCAGACACCTGGTGCCAATGTGACCTTGCAACTTTCCTGGGAACATTTTTAATTCCTGCCCATAAAAACCTCCTGAGAACTAAATAGAACTTGCAGGTATCAATGGAGAAGGGAATGGATGAGGTGGACAATGAAAGTTTGTGTCTTTGTGGTGTGATTCAGATGAACACCACCAAGTCTGGGGGAACAATGGGTATGAATATCCTTCAGCAAGATTCCCACCCCTAACTGAATATAAACCAAAATGAGCAGCCTGGGGTTTTCCCTGCCTTTTACATAATTGATTTTGGTTCATTAACAAAACTGGAGACCAACCTCAAGCTGTCTGGCAGACCCAGGTGGGGGATGGAGATGTGGCACTGCTGGCTGGCAAGGCGGGCAGCAGTGGAGCTGGGCAGAGGAATCCCCTGGTCCAGACTGCCTGAGGCCCTCAGGAGCAGTGGGAACAGCAGTGCCAGCTTCCCTCAGCCCTGCTGGGCATGACAGGGACAGTGGGAACAGCAGTGCCAGCTTCCCTCAGCCCTGCTGGGCATGAGAGGGGCAGTGGGAACAGCTGTGCCAGCTTCCCTCAGCCCTGCTGGGCATGACAGGGACAGTGGGAACAGCAGTGCCAGCTTCCCTCAGCCTTGCTGGGCATGGCAGGGACAGTGGGAACAGCAGTGCCAGCTTCCCTCAGCCCTCCTGGGCATGACAGGGACAGTGGGAACAGCGGTGCCAGCTTCCCTCAGCCCTGCTGGGCATGAGAGGGGCAGTGCTGGACAGCCATGTCTGTGCTTAGGCTTAGACTCTGCACTAGTATCACCTCCCTGCTTTGTATTTTTGGACAGCTCTTAATTGGAATTCATTAAATGAATGAAGAAGTAATGGTGAAGATGTGGTGATATGAATTAAGTTCAGGTATGCATAATAAGTTCTTTAGTGGAGCAAATGGTTTTCTTGTGAGTATACTCCACAGCAAAAGAGATTAAACTTAAAAATATACCCCAAGTTTGTAAATTCCCTCTTTCAGGGCCTACTATAACTAAAATATTTGTGTCAGATGTAAGGGATGCTGCTTATATGCCTTTTCTTCTACTTCTTGTCACTGCTTGCATAAATTAATGTGACTGAAGAAAGAATGGAGCAGAGGAAAAGGAATGTCACTAACAGGCTGCTCTGTCATCCATCCACTGGTTTTATTACTTACTGCTGTTGGTTTAATTTCTTTTTTCATAGTAATAGAGACAGAGGTCCATGAGGGGATGAGGATGCCTATGCTGTGAAGTAGATGTAGATTTCTTATGAATTCAGGAATGCAAATTTGGCATTTTGCTTGGTCAAGGATTATCTTAGTCTGGTTTTAATTTTGTGAACATATACATTGACATACAGAAGGCAAGCAGTGGTCAATGCCAGATGCTTCAGAATTAACTGGGAAAAGCTGCCTCATGCTTCTAATTACATCTTAAATAAAGCAGATATGTTGGAAAAGGGACTTCTACCTAGGAACTGAACGGAACCATTGGGACACAGGGAAGAAGATGGTGAGAGTATTGTTGATTTTGGTGTTGCTTATATGTGCAATTCTGGGAAGACAAAAGGGGGACTAACAGGCTGGCTCAAAGGGGAAAAAAGGAAATGGGAAGGTAAATCAGCAAATTATATGCTTGTCTGCTTGACTCATTCTGAGTAATGCAATTCATGAGTATTAAGTACAGCCAAAATGAGAGCTTTGTAGATACATTCCTGGAAGTTACAGTATGTGCAGGACCCAAAACTTGACCTGGCAAGTTGGGATAAAGTCACCTAGAAGGGGCTAATATGAAACCAGAGTTTGGAGTACCTGTGATAACTTTGTACTTCATAGAATCTGTGTTCTACTAGTGGTACCTTTGAGCGAACTGTCTTGCATGTACTCTGTCTTTTGGATGTGAGTGCACATGATTTTTACATGAAATCACAAATAATTGGCATGTCTTCTAGACAGACTACAAAATGTGAGGGAATTTGACTACTTACACAAAGTGGTTTTACTTGAAGTATATGTTAATGCAGTTATCAATGGGATGTACCTTAAAAGATAGAAAACAGGAAAATATTCCAGAAGTATCCAGCTAATAAGCTAACTTAAGCTAACTTTTGAAACCTGATTAATGCACCTACGTTCCTTAGGCCCTTTGAATACTTTGCCTCTAGGGCATTTTGGGAAATATTTAGTGGCAATCATGACGAATTCAGAATGCAAAAAAATATGGATTCATAACCATAAAATACCTATTTGAGACTATTATTATATATTTTTATTTGTTTCATATTATTATTGTATTTGTTACAGTCAGCTGAAGGATTCTTTTTCTTCTTACAGTCTCTGGCATCCAGTAGATATTCAGCTAATTATTGGCATGTGTTCTTGAAATGGTTGCTCAGAAGATTGCCTGTAGACTAAACAAAAATCTTTGGAATCTGTTGCACTACTTAAATAAACCAAACAACTGGCACTTAAAAAGGCAACAGGTAACACTATAGTAAGAAGTTATCTCAGCTTTTTTTATTACTTTTCTGAGAGGAAAAATTGTTGTATGCTTTGTGTATGGGCCACATAATTCTTAATCCCTCCTTTTAGAGGTAATCCAGAAGAAATCAGGCCTATCAAAAATTCATTACTCCTGAGGTTCAAGATAGGTCCTAGAACTTGCACTGAGGGAAGCTTTGTATAATTTTGGGGAAAAACTACACAACCATGTGTGATTGCAGTCAGTTAGCTTTTCTTGTATGTCCAATCTTATAATTCCTTAAATTAGGAAATAAGTTCTTGCATTTTTTACCCTTCTTCAGTATCTAGGGGATTTCCTTCCTTCTTTCACATTCTATTTTTTGTTCCCCCATTTATACTTGCAACTTGCTGTTTGCAGGTCTGAAAAATTTTGATCCAAGTCTGTATTTTGCTAAATTTTTGCCTTGTGATAATTTTGTAACTGCCTTGAAAATACTCTGAAAATTCTTTTGCTCCTTTTGTTTACCCATTTTTTTGTCAGGTGACTGGCAATTGGCTGTTGAGTCTCCTTGTGATGTCCAGCTAATTTGAGTGCCAGAGATAACACAGAGGTGGGGTCTAAGCAGACCTCTCCCTCCAGCAAACTCTGGTGTCCATTCCAGATTCCTGGAAATGCTCACTGCAGCTGCAGGTAAAGGATGTGAAGGTGTGTAATTCAGTAGCTGTTGCACTGAGGTTCTTACAGCTAACTCTACCTCGCTCACTGGCAAGGTCACCTCTGTCTCATTCACAAGGAAGTAAAATTTTATTTTTACACTACATCTGTGAACTATATTTACTTCTAAAAAAGGAACATTATGCCAGCTGTAGATTGTAGGTCTACAGAGTGAACTCTGGGTGACAGGAAAATTTTAAAAGGCCAGGGAGGAAGTGGTGGCTCTTCTTCCTTCTGAGGTGCTTGGAGATTTCACAAAATAAGATGCCACTTTCATAGTTCAGTTTTTAAATAAAGGATCAAATATGAAGTATATGGACTTTTATTATCTGTGCACTACTCTTCCAGTGGGGCTCTACTATAGAAGAGCGAAAGTTTGGGGACATATATGGAAAATCTCTGAGTTTGTGGGGTTTCTTTCTACCTTTTAATACTGTTTTGAATGAAACATTTGGGTCCCATAAATATGTTTAAAATTGACTTTTTTCAGGGAGCACCATGTGGACTGCTCAATGTCTTTTTCAGATGTGAGGAGGTATTGGAGTTGGGATAGGTTAAAATTAGTTTTTCCACTTTTGGGGAAAGGAGATCCAGGATTCTGCTTGGTTTAAAAAAATAATCTTTCCAAACCTGATCAGAGTACTAATAGACCTGTTAATACTTATTATGAAAAGCTCCATTTTCACTAATATCAGACCCTAGTTTCATACAGAAAACCTCAATGTAGCCTGTGTTTATGGAAAATCTTAAAGTACTGCAAAAGTAAACTCTGTGTGTGTGAAATATGATAGAAAAATGTCCTCCTTATTTTTTTCAAAGCTGCTATATACATCCAGCTGTAGTTTGAGCTTTTATTTAAATTGTAGATCTCAGTGCCCCACTGCAGGAGAGGGGAGCCAGAAGTTGATAGAGGTGAGAGTGGTGTCTGGAGACATAACTGAAGAGGTGGCTGAGAGTTGCAAGATATAAGGAAGGAGTCTGATAAGGACAAATTATTTCTTCCAGCGTTTGTTTGAAAGATTTGATTTTAGAACCTCAAACCAAAGCAAAACAAAATAAACCCCCTACCAACCAACACACGAGCAACCAACTTTTCCAAAATGTTAAAATTTCTTCTTCAAAAAAGGTTCACGCTTTTGATGGAGTGGAAGTTTCCTGTGCAAAGCACAATTCTGTGGGGTATTAACTGTGGTGCTGGAGCTGAGGCTCTGAGCACCTCTCTGAGCCTGGCCTGGCTGCCCTGGGGCTGTGCCAGCTGTGTGCCAGCTGTGCCAGGTCCTGGGCTGCACTCAGGCTGTTCTGGGCCCCCACTGTCTCCACAGCCTCGCCCTGCCCTGGGCTCTGCAAATGCTGCCCATGGTGACAGGATCACCAAGGGTTTGACGTAACATGGGTGAAGGACAAAGCACAGAATTGTGTCATTTGTGTACAAGGTCACTTGAATTATAATTTTTTTCCAGATTGACTCCTTTCATTCATCCCTTGCATTGCAATACTGGCATTTTATCTCCAGAAAAATTACTTAGCTCAAGAGTCTCTCCTAAAAATGAAATATATTTATTACTTTAAGCGTGCTTCTGTTGCATGTTTTGCTGAGGAATTTTATGCCTTTCCAAGTGGTGATATTTTGACAAACTGGATAGAGTTTCTTTACCAAATACAAATGGAGGTTGATAAAACACTTCAGTCAAAGAGATAGCAATTGGTCCAATCTCTCTATATTTAGAACAGCTGGAGGATTAAACTACTCAAGAATATGGATGAATGCGCATTGATCAATACATATTTGTCTTCTAAATTAATTTAAAAATATATTTTAACTCAGCTGCATGACAAGGCCTAAATAAAAATAGTCTGATTTATCTGCTTTTCCTGAGAAAAAATGTAAGGAAGTGGACTGGCTGGATGTTCTTTATTCACTTCTCAGCATTCCAGCATCTCATTCCCTTAGTAAAATATAGGATGTGGTGCTAAACTTGTATCTCACACAGAAAGAATCTGATTACATAAGTTTAATTTGATCTTCCTCTTAGTTTGGAAAATCTGTGATTTCACTAGACTTTGTTCTATAGCGCATATAGGCTACTATATTTTACCTACATACTTCATACAGTTAATCAGATCATCACATAATGATTTATATTGACCTGATTCTAATTTGTCCAAGCTTTTTCATGTTGCTTATTAGAATATCCACTGAGACATATTTTTAAAAACAGTATAATTTCTGGAGTCAATGTAACTGGGTTTTTTTGAAAACTTAATGGTTTTTTTCCAGCTAAATAAAATTGGGACTTCCTTCCATTTCCCCTGAACTGTACATGCATTCCATATACAAAATTTGGTTAACTTAAACAAAGAGTTAGTAGATCACTTGTTTATAATCTTGAATTTCACATGGATCCAGTATTTAAGTTTGAATATTATACACCACTTTTCCTTAGAAATGGTAATTCTTCCTTGCTCCACCATCAAATATGAGATTACTCTGGCAGATTGTTCTTCTATTTCTGATGTACTTCTTCCTCAGAAACCACCTTTTAAACCTCAAATTTTCAAATTTAGGAAAATATGTAAAAAAAATAAATACCAACCGGAGTCCAAATTTACTTGCTCATTATAAAGTCTCACTTTGTCCCAGGAAAAGATGGGTAGATTTGTGTAGAAATTAAAATGGAAGTATGCTATAGAGTCTTCTCTAAATATCTTTATAAGAAAAAAAACCATGTAATCCAGAAAGTATTTCTGTCAAAAACCAATAGCATATAATTAGCAGCCAACGTGTAGAAGAGGTTTTTCCCTGATATATATCTAGCAGCTGAGTACTGACTTCTGTCTGGAAATTTCATTTTATTATGTAATATATTTTGGAGCAAATCAGCAGCTATGGAGCCAAGACACAAGTGCTACAAGAAATGGAATTTTCATTACTGCAAAACCACTGCTGTATCTTTCAACTGCTTTAAATAAATCACTGAAAGAAAAATGTATGAACAAAATCTAGTACTTAAAAACCAATTTTAAGAGTTTGCTGCATGGCTGTATCAAGTATTTCTAAGAAATACTGCTGCAACATTAAACGAGACATTTTAGAGCATAAGCATATGACCTAATTGTTCTTAATTTTTCTCTTCAGAACATGATTAGAGATTTAAGAATTTCAGAAAGGAATGAAGATTATTTAGTTCCTTCACATATGTCCCCATGTCCTTATGATTTTTACCTGTGAGAAGCCATGCAAATCCCTATGTTCCCTTTTAGAATGGCTTTATAGTGGGCTTGGTAAAAATGAAGTCAGTGACAAAATGTTATCAGGGTTTAATTCTGGATTTGATGGGGGGTTTTGATTATTTTTCTTTTTTCCCCCCTTTATGAGTATATTTGTCCTTAAAAATGGCACACAATGAAGTTGTATATTCCATGTAGTGCCTAATTTCACCTTTACAGGATTCTACTTTTTGAGGTTCTGGAAAGATTAGAATTGAGAGACAAAACAGAAAATATCTCTAAAGTCAGGAGTATAGATGCATGGTGGTTATAGAATATTCAGGCTGTGCAGGTACATGGGCAGCAGGTGTGAAATATGTTAATCAGGCAAAGAAATTGGGTAAGTGTCAGGCCAGCTCAGCCCTGTAACTTCTGGTGGTAAGCCACAGATGCATGTACAGGACACTTACCATCAGCATCTTCAGCAATCAAGCAGAAGTTTCAGATGTGAGATTTGGAAACAAAGATGAATTTAATTTCAAAAATTGTCTGCTTGAGCAGTATAAAAGCTTAGATTTAAAAATTCCTGGACTGCCAATTTCATGCCTATGACTGGAAGTTCAAGTGCATCTTTCTGGTTGTGTTTAACAGTTCCATAATCTAGTTTGGGGATAGTTCTATGATATAACAATCAGTACCCAAGTAAGCTTGGCAAATAATGAGAAATTAATTTAATTAATTCAATTTTGTGTTGTGTCAGGCATCCCTCACTGTACCCCAAACAGGATCTGTTGCTTTCAAATAAAACTTTCTAAAACTGTTTGGTTTAAAGACATGATTTTTAATGCAATTATTGTTCTGAATGCCTTTCAGCTAAGTTCAAGTTGCTGCTTATCTATGTGTAGCACTTCACTCATTTATGTATCAATACAGTTGGTAGCTGTTTTATAAGATTGCTCTCTGTTAATTTTCAAGGCATAGAAAACTTTTTTTTTTTCAGCTGTGCAAGATAAAAATGCATTGTATGAGCATTCAGAGCTATAACAATAATGTCAGCTCTAATTCCCAAGGCAGCTCGGGTATTAGAGCTGATTTTGAATGCCACCAGTGAAGGACTTGCTCTCCTGGCAGCTGATTAAAATTTCAGTCAAATCAGAACGAATTATGTCTGCGACAGAGAATTGGCATAATGTAATGATGTGTGTTACCTTAAAATACCTCTTGATGAGAAAGGAGCTGTCTGCAAATAGATGAACAATTTCTCTGAACTTGGGTTACAAAAAATCATACTTTAGTTAAAAGAAATGTCAGCTGTAGGATTTGAGTTTTTGCTCTGAGGTAACCAGACTTATATGTGCTAACTTGCACTCATTTAGAGCTGTATTTATTATACAATGAAATAAAGTTGTTTTTCCCTTTGCTTTAGATAAGCTGAATGAAGTCATCGGAGAGAAACATTTATTTTGCTATTCTAGCTACTTTATCTGGTTTTGTCCACTAAAAACCTGGTCTGGTGGAAGGTGTCCCTACCCACGGCAGGGGGATTGGAACGAGATCTTTAAGACTTCTTCCAATCCAAACAGTTTTATGATTCTACCACATTACTAGAGAGGGTTTTTAGCAGTAAAACCCCACTTTGAAAGTGAGACTTTCTTAGGCTTAAAGAAGCCTAGACATTCAAATGAAAGACTAAAAAGAATACTTGAACCCTTGAGTGTTTCTCTAGAAATGGTTAATCTGAAAGTTGTCACGTTTCTTCCGATTAGCTTTTGGGCAGAGGATCCTGAGTTTGTTTCTTTTAATGATGCAAGAGAAAAAAACCTAAAATAGCTATGCTTGCAAAGACTTCACTTTGATGGAATGCCAAGAGTCATTGTAATTTATAGTTTGAATTAAAGATTACTGGTTTCCCAAAACAATGCACTGTGTCCCAGAAGGACATTATTATCAGGTCCTTGTTAGTAAATGGCCTCACAGTATGCAAGTGCTCACATTCTCTTTTTGGAGGTCTTTGTAGGTAGTTTTACAATGCTGTGAAATAGAATTTCATAATAGTACCACCACAAAATTTTTTCCTCATTATATGTTGAAGCAACTTTATGAGTTTAAAGTACAGTTGTAGAAAAACAGTATATGTGGAATAATCAGCTACTTTCTGATAGTGACTAATGTCAATAGCTGTGTTTGTTTTCCTATTTATAGTACCAAGTTGAAAGGAAGTCTTTCAATCTACTGTGTAATTAGTACATATTTTCAACTTTTTTCCCCTGACCTGTTATCCAGTTCTTAGAGGGAGAAAGAAAATGAGTGGAAGACCTAAGAGTACAAAGTTCCAAATCTGCAACAAGAAAGTAAAATAAATTTGAAAAATTAATCCCTTTGGGCCCTGGAGTCCAATTTTCCAGACACAAGCTCCACTGGAATCCACTGTTACCACTGCCAAGGAGTTGTTGAGTTCCTTTGATATATTTTGTTTACTTATCCAACTCACTTTGACTTTTTGGTCCAGTATGTTTGATTCCCCACCTACTGAAAACATATCAGCCTATTTCATCTCTAAAGACAAATGAAAATAAGCACCCCAGCTGTATGGGCAGGAGAATATCAATTTAAAGCACTGGCCTCTGCTTCTCTTTTATGCTTTTATTTTCAGCAGTAGTGATTCAGACAGCCAGGTAAAATGCTGTGGCTCCTGGCTGGTGTGTGACCTCAGTTATCATCAGTCTCTGTTTGGTCAGAAGGGCAGTGCTATGGCAAATCTTCCAATTCTGTCCAACATCTGCTGAACTCTTCTTGGGGCAGGGATGTGGTGGGTATGAAAGGCTGTCTTAGAACATATCAAGAAAATGAGATAAATGTAGTTCCTAGTATGTACAACTCCATGTGGTGACACAACTGTTTGTTTGGATTTTTAAAATATTGTTACCCATCCCAACAAGAATTTCCACTCTCCCCCGACTGCTGCAAAACCAAAACAACCAATAGGCCAAACAATCAAAAAAGAAAAAAAAAAAACAAAGAATGATTAAGGAGCATTTCTGAAAGAGCAGTCTTGACTCCACAGCAGTAAACTGCTGACCTCTTGCTTGATGGGACAGAGATTCCCACTGGTAGGAGGAACTCATGTTTTTTCAGCTTTACCTTCTCCAGAAGGAAAAAAATAATTTTGATGCAGAAGTCAGATATTAAATGGGGAAGCTGTTCTCATATGCTACTTGAGAAATGCA
This sequence comes from Melospiza melodia melodia, assembly GCF_035770615.1. Classification (NCBI taxonomy): domain Eukaryota; kingdom Metazoa; phylum Chordata; class Aves; order Passeriformes; family Passerellidae; genus Melospiza; species Melospiza melodia. Next base: position 12,322,029 of record NC_086204.1, on the reverse strand, counting down.
GCACTGCCTGTATTTGTAATAGAAAGTTGAATAATGATGCTCACTTCCAGAAGCTATGTTAACTAAACTGATTTTTTTTAAATGCTTAGCAAAACAATTTCTGTGCAATTTCTTAGTGAATTAAAGACTAAATTTATGGTGTTCAAATGTTAATGTTTGCCCTTAGGTGAAAGAAAACATCAATTGTTAGAAGGAGACGTGAATTATATTTGAACTCATAGTGGCCTTTCACAGAAAGGAATAACATTTTTGTTTAAATAAATTGAAATCAGTGATATGTAGGATAATTGTTTTATTGAGCAAATTTGATCTATTTACCATAAAAGAAATTGTTCAAGTTAACTTTGAAAAAGCCAGTGTATTGTGCCTTAACTTCAAATGCCTAGTGGTTTTAATATCCCACTTGTGAATGATGAGGAGGGCTCCTTTTTAGATGTTTATGTAGCACTGAATTCATATTTAGTCATATGTAAGGGAAGCTGGAAACTGCAGAAAGTGATCTAAAGAGTTATGATTTTCTGTGAGCTGCACACGTATGGCTCTTCCATGAAGAACAGACTCACAGACTCCAGCATCAAAAGTAGGAAGTAATTTTGTCTTAGGAAAATAATTCTTACAGGGAGAAAAAGTGTCTCTGAGCTCACTGCAGCATTGCTGGTTTCAGTGCTAACAGGGACTGGGTTCTTCCCAGTGGCCACTCTGAAAAACAGCCCAGTAACCCAGCAGCAGGATGGAGCCTTTTCTCAGCATTTTATTCCTCTAAAGAACCAAGTGCCGCAAACAAAATTCATCCACAGATAGTGTAGCTTGAATGAGTTTTGTTTGGAATGCATTACCCAAAATATCAATATGGTAAAGGGCATACAGGTAATTGTAAAATAGTAACTGAATATGAATAGTAGAAATAAACTCAGTGATGAAAATACACTGGTAAGGCCTGAGACGCTGCTAACTGGAGCAGTGTTGTGTTGCCCAGATTTCTCTTCTCTGTTGGGCTGGGCTGACTGACATCAAACTGGTTAGCAGCTGGAATTGTGCTGTTCTCTTTATTGCCATAGTTTCTGGTATAGTGATGAAATATACTTTTATTAGATAGAAGATATGCTCCTGGTATGTGATGGGAAGTCCCCAGAGAGATCCTCGTATTGTAACTGGCTGGTCACTTGTCTATTTGCTCCGAAAAGAGGTTCTCCCACCAAACTAACAGCAGAATTCTCAGCTTAGTTGGTCACTGGAAGATGAAGTCCTGCTACTTGAAATCTGAATAGTCAACAGCAACATTGCTTAAACTACAGCATGTGGAGTTTTTGTGGATCAGCAGGATAATTCCTGGGATCTGTGATACACTAAGTGATGCTTACTCCTGGGGAGCCAGCATTCCCCTCCTGTCAAGTATTTGCTGCAGGTCTGGCTTTAAGGAAGCAGCAGGCTGGCCAGAAGGCAGCCATGGGGCTCTGGGGATGACAGCTCTTGGGAAATGGCCATATTTACTCATCTTGGCTCTGGCAGTCTGTTTCCAGCCTCTGCCACTGTTGGGCCAAAAAGTTTTTAGTGTGTGCTGAAAGCAGACTCTGGGCAGATCTGTTGCATGTTGATGCTACTACACACAGCCCAGCAGTGTCACGCACACATGGCATCTTTCTAGGGTTACATTCTATATACTAATACTTGAGGCTGTCCTGCCTGCCTACCACAGGGACTAGTTACCACAGTTGAAATGCAAATTCTGTAGCTTTCACTTAATTATTTAGCTCAATTACTTTTTTTCCAGTTAGTCTATTTTTTCCCAAAAAAAAAGTAGCTCATTAGTATGATAACACAATTGCTAATCTGTAATTTAATGGGCACTTGGTGCTCTAAGACCAAACCTGAAGTCATCTAATTAACTCCTTGAATATGTTGGAATGTGTTCATACAAATGAGGCCTTAGGTTTTAGCTTTTATAATTTTCAGATTCTGTACTGCTTTAGTGTGTAGTTCTGAGCTTCATCTTAAGGGATGGTAATCTCTCTTCAGAGAGACAAAACAATTAGACAAAACAATAGACAAAACAATTCCTTTTCTAGCTTGGGACCAAGGACAACTGATCAAAATTTCAGGCCCAAGAGCATAAACAATGTAGACTGAAGAGACAAAACCAAGAAGGGTGGGGCTTCATAAACTAAAACTATAATTAGCTCTGCTGATAGACCAGAACTTATAAGAGTGAGAGACCTTGTGACCAATTGTCAGTTTTGTGACCATTTTGGGCTCATCTGGGGTGTAGCCCTGACTGGGCCCTTGTACTGCCCAAGGTGTGTACATTGAACCTTTTAATAAACACCTACTTTATTCTTTAACTCTGTCTAGTCTCTCTTCTGGGTCAGACTTAACAAGGCTTCAAAAACTCAAAAATGGGTGGAGTAATCAAAACTTCCTTTGCCCTCTCTTCTGGGGTATTGAGCTACTTAGATGTTAAGTCACCACATATCTTTGCCTTGCAGCTTTTTATTCTTTATTTGGAGAGAATAACATTTTTTTCCCAGAGTATAATTGCGTTCCCAAGGTTCAGATCATTCATATCAGTCCAAACAGAAGGTAAAAGCTGCCAGGAGTACATCTGGAAACAATGTTAAAAGCAATTTCTGTATGCTGAGCAATTTGGAAGAGCTGAAAGATGAACCCAGAGGATTCACACCTCTGATCTTCCAATATGGCAGCAAAATGTCCAAATTACTCTTGTAACAATACCTACCTCTTGGATGGCTCTCTACAGTTGATATTTATGATTTTCAACTGTTTGTTGTTTTTATATCACAGTTTTAATCATAAGTTACCCTTCTAATTAGGGTAATCAATTTCTTACATGTGTCTATGGCCCCACCCTGTTCATTTTGAGAGATTAATGCAGATGCCAACATATGAAAATAATGCACACTAAAAAAAATGGCTTCCTGATATGCCTTTACAGCAGCCAGTTGAACCAATTCCATCTTTAGCTTTACTGTAACAAGAGAGTATTTTTCTAGCCCACTACTAGGCTCAAAAATACTTTAGTTATATCTTTACAAGATCCTAGCTTTCAAATTGTATTTGGCTTCTTTTTTGTTGCCTTGTTTTCTTTTCCCCAGTTTTTCTAAAAGTTAATCTGGCAGGCTGCCCTCTTGTTGCTTCTGCAGCAAATGCTGGGTTTTTTTCTCCTGGAATTCTCAGCAGAGCATGATGACTGAGGGTAGCTGAGCTGTCTAAAGCCCAAGCATTGAAATGTTATGTCTTGTTTAGCAAGTGCCATTCTGGTGTCCTAAACCTGACATTAGTCTCTGCCTTTGGATGATTGCACTCATGAAATGAGGCAAGAGGATTCTGCAGTAGCATACTTGCTTTACTTTGCAGCCTTGCTCACTTTCATCCTCTCTGTTCCTAAATTTTTGTGTGATGTGTTTTAATGCTCTTACCAGCTGCCACTCATAGGCAAAAGAAACTTTTTAATGCTGAGTTTCAGTAACTTCAGAGTCTTCAAATGGATCCAACTTTTTTGTGCTTATCAGGAACCCAGTTAAAACCTTGAGGCTGTGGGGAGGGTAATAGAGATAGAAAAAAAGTCTGCCTTTCCTTTAGTTGCCTGGAGAGTAATACTGTAGATATAAATCTTATGTTTTCCCCTCCATATTGCCCTCATTTACCTATGGGATCTTACTTTCCTTCCTCCTTGCTTTTCTTTCAGTTCTTCATCAGAGCTTCATTCAGTTCAGTATTATATTTCTAACAGGAAGAAAGGAAATAATTCCACAGATTAAATGATCCAAAGAAAAATATTTTCATACCCCTTGTCTTGCTATCTTTAGAGATGTTATTGTAAACATTTTTTCATTCTTTTAACTGTCTCATACTGGATCTGCATTATTATTATCTTGAGAGGTGCTTGAATAATTTTAGGTCATCACATTTTTTAGGCTGTAATTCTTGCAGTTTTATACAACATACGTTGATGCATTTTATTGCTGGTGAAGCTTTCTAATTTGCTTTTTAAAATGATCATTTAACTGCCTTCATTAAAAGTTTTCTGTGGGATATCCAGAGCTCCACATTAGCCTTTTCTTTTCCAGATAACTTTAGTGCTTTTCATATTCACTGTTCAATCCAGTGAACAGAACTTGTTAGCTTGGCTTTTCTGAAGCTTAAACTGAAATCAGATTTGAAAACACTAGTAAATGACTGGCCACTATCCTGAATGTAGGCCTGGGTAGCCTATTCTGACATGATTACTGCAGGTACCTTTCCCTCTTGCCTGTTCCTTTTTCTGGCAGCTGGACTGCTCTGCATCAGCCCTTCACACTTTTTGCCTGTTTAAATCCTTAACCCACATTCCCTATTGGGCTGTAACACTTCATTATTTCTGCTTTGTCCCAGCACTGCACACTTGGCAGCTGTGCTTTGTCCACATCAGACCGCAGAGAGACGTGCAAGTGTAATAGTTCAACAGTCTATACTGAAAATTGCACACTTGGCCACTGTTCATAGCCCTGCTGATTTCCAGCTCTTGTCTTCTGACATAAGGGACGTGATAGAAGCGTTTTATAATATTCCTGCAGGAGAGCTTATCTGTTTTCATCTATGCCTGACTTTGAGCTGGCCGTGGTTTTTTGTCATGAAAACTTACTCCAGGGAGTCAGATTCTCTCTTGGTAGAAAACATCCAATGCTAGTTCCTGGTTTTCTCATTTAGAAAAATAATTTATCAACATGAAACATATTATGTAAATTTTCACCCATGTCAGGAATCACCACAACATTTGTTGGACTGCACTTTGGCACAATGGTTGAAGGAGCTTTATAACAAGGAAACCAGTAAAAGTAGATAAGAGGAGGTGAATTATGGGGTAAAAACTCTGGAGGGATCATTCTGAAGAAAATTGAATGGAATACATTGACTGAATGACTTTACAAAACAGACCTGTTTAGAAGTGAAAAGAACTAGTACAGAGAGTGGACTGTGCTAGTGATCATCTCCAAAAATTTATTCCACATGTCCATTACAGTCTCTGGTTTTCCTCTCTTGCCCATCATGGTGGTTCATGAGATTGTTTTGCCTGTGTATTGTAAATATTAACATTGGTTGTACTGTCTTTTTGTTCCTGGAAGGAGGGAGAGCAATCTGTCAGATACAGACATGTTAAAAGAGCCACTTGACAAGTGATGACAAGATGTTTGATTCTTTTTTAAGTGTTTCTTGTGTTCTGAAATCTGTCTCACTTGAGATTTTCCTTCAAAGTCTGTGGTGTCTTATAAGTGCCTTTGTTGTCTACTTCCTGAAGTTTGTTTTGTTTTTTGGTTTTTTTTTTTTTTTTTTTGTAGCAAACTCTGTGCTTGGATACCCTAGCTTTTTCATTTCCAATTACAGTGTAGGCGAAGCCCTAGCAAGTTGAGTTTGGCAGATGACAAGTATTTGTTATAAAGTCAGGAGAGCGTGCATCCAGAGTCTGGACTAGTCATGCTGGAGACATCATCCAGTCTATGAGAATAAAATGATTGTAGAGAATCCAAGAAGCATTTTAGAATGTAACTAAATAAGAGCACTGAACTTGGTTCCTTCTGTAATTAAGAAGGACTCTGGCAGAAGGAATCATTAAATGTTTTTTCAGTGTTTGATGTCTGTCAATAAATGATAAAATAATGTTGGATTTCAGTTTGAGTAATCTAAAATGTAAATGAGTAGAACAAGTATAAATAGTATTGGTTTTTTCCTACTTAGAAAGGGAAAGCCATGATCAATTATTATACAATTTGGCTAGCTAATGTGAATAGTTCAGATAAGAGTCCATAATAAAAGATTAAAGCCCATGAAAACTGAACAGTGCAGCATTAGAAAACTTTACCTTTTAACCATGCTACTTGAACTTCCTTCATGCTGGCAATTCATTTTCATAATTAAATGTGCTTTCTTATGTGTCTGGTACAAAATGGTTTTCTGTCTTAAAGTGGCAAAATATAGCTGTTTAAATTTCTCTCTACTTCTCATTGGACCCCCTGAGGTTTGCAAAACTAAGGACTGTGACTGGACACTCACTTTTTTGAAATCTCATTTTTTAAAAAAGGTATCAGCCAACAGGATACAAAATGAAAGGATTTCAATAAAGAAGCCTTCTTTTATTTACAGATTAAATCCTTGCTGCTAAAGTCAAGAGTGAAACTCTCCTTGACTTGCAGAAGGGGAAGGATTTCATTTCAAGAGAGAGTAGGACGTGAAATTTAGATTTCCCATTGGCTTTTGTCCAATTTGTGTCTCACTGGAAATAGGCACCTTGCAGGTCCTTAGCAGAACATTGCAATACTGCCAGCCCATAATTATATTGTATCCAGAGTAAAATTTATTGAAATTATGCTAAATTCTAACTGTTTTGAGAAATATTTCTTGACACTCATGCTTTCATTAGTGTATAGTCTGAATGTTATATAGGGTAGCAAGGTGGTGTTCAGGTTCTATAGAAGATCATTCTACCTCTATAAAACATACCAGTTTTGAGGTACAACAAAGGGTTAATCACTTCTTGATGAAACTGATCTTGTTAATTATAATGGGTCAATTGTATTTTTCTTTGTTAAATTCACTTATGCAAACTATGTAAATGAGCTTTAAAAGACTGTAATTGTGTCTTTATTTATTTTAGAGACTAATTTTATTAAATTTGAGGGATTTTTAATACGACAACTGAAATAAATAACAGTCAGCTGTTTCAATAGTTAATGCTCATAGTATCAGAGATGGAACTCTTGGCATGAATTCTGTAATGCTGTCTCTTCATAGGACTTACTATATGACATTGCATGTTGACCTGGGGGGAAATAAAAAAAAAAATCTATGTAGATATGTGGTGACAACTGTTTCCAATCTGTAAAAATAATTTTTAATTTACCTGCCTCAGGATGTTTCCCATGTCTGAAAGCAGTGCTTTACATATTACAGTGATTGCTTTAGCAGAAACTGTGAATCCATAGATTCACTGCTGTGTTTATCTGGGAATATTTTTTCCAGTCACTAGCAGCGTCATGAGAGAGACACAGACACATTCATTTTGGGGTTGGACCTAACAGTTTACAAGTGCATTTACCTCCCTAAGCAAAGCTGTACTCATGGTATAAACTCTTTAGCAATAAGAAAGTAATTTTCCCTGTATGCTAAAACTTCCATTATCATAAATCCTTCAATAGTTCTTTTCTGTGAAATTTATATGCATTTAATTAGAGCATATGCCAATTAAGAAATATTATGAGATTATAGTGGTCAGGCAGCACTGATACATCCACTTATCTACAGATTAGGATCTTGCAAGGAGCTAAAGCAAGACAGGCTCTCTCTCAGCCCTCTTCAAAGGCTAACTAATATCTACCATCAATTTCAGGTCTGGAGTCAAAGGTGTAACAGTGATTAAAAGAAACCCACATAACAAACAAACAAACTCCCCAAAAACCTAATTTTCTTTTTCTAATTTTAGACCTCTCAAATTAGACCCCTCTGAACATGATCTGAATCTGTAAGTCCATACCTGAAACACACTTCTCTCTTCTAAATTCCCCCCAGTCCATTTTGAAGAGGAAATGTTGCAACATAAAATGTGCTTAAAAGGTAGAGCAAAACTGAATGACAAATGTTGGGGGTTTTTGTGGTTTCTGGGCTGTCTCTGACTGCAGATACATGGTGGCAGGATTTCTTACACTCCCATGAGACACTCAAGGCTTAAGATCCTTACTTGTGAAGGATATGACATGGTTATTACTATCAGAGAAAAATACTTGATAATAATATTATGTAGAGTGAGTTAACAAGTAGCTTTTTTAAGCAAAGAAAAAAGATTCATAGGCAGAGAAATAGTAATCTTTCTCACCCTTTTATTTTTAGAAAAGGACAGTATGAGACCTAAGGGACAAAAATTTATAATTCAGTTTTGAGGACAAGTACATGGTGCTGATGGATATGCTGAGTCTGCTGAGTAGTTGCCAGCACTAGTATTTCCTATAACTTTCAAGCTGAATTTACTTGTCACCTTAGACATTAAGGCAAAGATGTGTGAGCCAAAATCTGGAGACATTTACCACTGGCAACATCCAGAAAGATTATTCAATCATTATTCACTTCTGCAGATGGAAACTGCTTGGTCCTTGACTTTTAAAATAATTCATTGCGGCAAGTTAGCTTAATCCAGCAAGTTTAAACATATATCTATAGTAATAAGAGGATACCATCAGTATACCCAGAACACCATCTCCAAATTGATTTTTTTTCCTGAAACAATTTATTATTATTAAAAATAATTTTATCTTCTCTAATTGTAAAGTAGGGGATTTTCAGGTGGTGCAATTGGTAGCTCTCAATGAATTTCTAATAGTGAGGACACCATTTTATGCACTCAATAACCAGCTGGACAGCACAGTAACAGACATTGAAGGCTTTTTTGGTGGGTAGAAAAGGAAAACTGGAACTGACAATTACACAGCATAGTGAGACTACCTGGCCCAAAACACCAGTTGCAACTAGAGTATTTTTCTATTTTTCTCTGTCAAAGCTGTTTAATTTGACTGTATTAAAAGGACAATTGAATGATAAGAACTCTTTTTTCCTTCAAGTAAATGTCGTATTTTCATGTCTAAGAATATTTATTTTGTTTATAGTGGCAACTGCCATGTCAGGTTTTTAGGGTTTTTTAACATCTTCTTTTATATATACAAATATATATAATGATTAGTACATGAACTGAGTCCAAACCATTTCTAAAGTTATTTATTTCTTCTCTTATGGGAAAGTGAGTAAATAAATACAGACATGGGAAAAACTTGTATGTAATGCAGTCTTTATGAATGCACACTGGCTTTATAATAATGACATAAAGCTATCCAGGCGAACTAGTATAAAACAACACTAAATTTTGTTATTATATTCCCATATAGACGCAAAAGTCTGATAAGCTGAGGCCTTAACCAATGTTCTTGGAATCAGAAATGCAAGAGGAGTAGTTGGAAGGAAGTAGAGCCCTCACCCTTTATTTTTAGCCCCTGCAAGCAAATAAATAAATACATCAATCAATTCATCCCATATTTGGGGAGGATTGTGGCCAAAGTGATAGGGGTGCCTGTTTTGTCCTTTCTATAGGCAGTCTTTGTTATGAGCACAGGAGCCTTTGGCATCAGAGTGACCTGCTCCAGCACACCTGAGCACTCAGGAAAGAGTGGCAAGGACAGGGAGGAGTGAATGGGCTTTCCTTCAGGCGCTGCACATTGCCTGGGAAATCTTGCTGTTGAGGCACTGACTGACGAATGAGGCTGTTGTGGGGATTGGAGTGTGCTATGGACAGAGCAAGCAAAATTCTTCTAGTTTACAGTCATGCTAAACCCAGAACTGGTCCATGGCCGCCTCCTTCCTCTGCTTTTACCCCTCCACATGGTATACTGAATTTTAGCCTCTATCTGCTTAATGGAAATTGCACAACTGGTCATGGCTGGGGGCTCCAACATCCACATCTCTCACTTGGTAATATATATTTGGATCTTGTCTGGCTAAAGAAAAACCTGGTTGGAATTTCATGGGCAAACTCCATGAAATCATTAGGTGATACAAAAGAACAACTTTTCTTCCTTTTTTTTTATTTGCAGGTGAAATTTAAAAGGAACATGGTTAGGAATGGCTTTTATTTACAGCTTGGCAGTTTTCAAAACCCTTGTAATGCATTGGTTGAAATAAGTTACAGAGCAGCTACCTGCATATACTGAATATTTTTAGCTCTTTTAGGTCATCTTATAACCAAAAAGCCCCAAATTGAGCAGCTAGGGAGCTGAGATCCATAGATAAGATAAGTCATGTCTGTGTTTAGATTTTGTTGTTTGCTTTTGTTTGTTTTGTTGTTTATGTTTTCCTCCCTTAGGCAGTGCTTTATGGGCTTGGGGAGAGCTGTTGGCCTTAACTTCAAGTAGGTGAACATCTGCTGTAACTCTCAAAATGAATGTATATATTTCCGTGCTGAGTTTTGTGTAGTAAATATATGATTATGTTGTACGTTGTACTGTAATCTTCTGCATCCCTCTCTACTTGCAAGAGAACGCCTTTCTCTCTCTCTTTTTTAACATTTGTTCTTTCATAAAGCCACAAATGACAGCCTAAAGAATAACTAAATATTCATTCTGCAAGCCCACTGCTTTTTTCATATGTCGTGCTTTTTGCATTAGAACATCACATGGTAAAATTGCTTTGTGCTGAGGGACTGATGCATGTCTAATTGGCAGAGGCAGAATTTTTATACAATGTTTAAACTAGAAATGGTTGGAAATTTCATGTAACAATGATATATTCTCAATAGGTAACGTAGATTTTACAAACTAAACTTTTTAATGGATGTTAATTTTTTTGAGTTGTTTTTGTGAAAGTTGTTGTTGTTGTGAAAGTCAAAATTAATTCAACTCTTTAAAATATGCTTGACCCAAATCTGAATTTATTTTTTCTTATCTGAATTAAACTGTTATTTCAAAACATTCCAATCAATAAACTACATAACTGTACTGCTCTCTAAGGACATTACTTTGATTCTTTATCATCCTAAATAGGTCTCCCAGCTGGCCTATAATTCCCATAGCTTATATAATATTTGTGAGATCTGGAGGTGCAGTAATACTGCAGATGTTATGGTTCAGAATTAATAAATTAATTTTAAAATGAGTTTGATAAAACTAACTAATTTCAGGTCACTTTTGCAAGAGGCCAAAACCAGTTTTATTTTATTCAGCTTTAAGAATATTAAAAAAATAACACGGAATAACCAAATTATGGTGCATTCTGAGTGCAAACCTTTAATGTTTAATCACATTGATAATGTCAAGATCTTATATTTATTTTAAAAAATATGTTGGCCTACAGTCTTTCTAGCATTGCAACCAAATTCATACTTTATGTAAAAAGTCTGCAAAAAGGTGCTGAAACATTTTACTTGTGGGTAAAGATACTTTTGTGATAAAAATATTCCTTACAGAGAAAACTGCCTCTTTCCAGTTTTCATACTGCAAGATGACTATGCAGTAGGTACAAAGAAAGCTTTTATGGAGGACCCCCTGCATTTGAAGGATGATGGGTGTCTCACTGCCTTTGTGTGCCATTGGCAATGCTTCCCCTGAGGTGAGCCCAGCTGCTGGGCCATGGCACTAATAATGCCCAGGACATGGGCCAGTCACTTGAGATTGGGGTTGCTGATCCCTTTGGGTCCCTTCCAGCTCTGACTGTTCTGTGATTCCTCCGACTTGCCCATTTTAGTGTTCAATACTCTCTCACGGAAGTTGTTTCTGTGCTGCTCTTCATTTTCTGAACTTTCCAAGCTAAGAAAATAGCTGCAAAGAGATGCCAGTGCTTGGTCTAATTTTATGTGGTTGATGTATGTTACTGATGAACCTGTTAGAGCAGCTTTCCATAGACATTTAATCAGATAAGGAAAATGAACTGTTACACCCATATAAATATTCAAAATCTGTGAAGAACTAAGTTGTTTTTTTTTCTGAACACCTACTCCAAATCAAACAAATTGATGAAAAGATTTCTTGTTGTTGTTATATGCTGAAGTTTTGACAGTAAGAACTCGAGTAGGAGCACATCATGAATGCTTCTCAATTATTTATTATACCACTGAGAGGTACCCTGAAGTATGTTAAACCCCAAGAATGCTGATCTTCTTCCCAGACATACCTATTCCTCCAGCTCCTCCAACTCCTGCTGAAGATGGTGTGCAGATATGTGCAGCAGCAGATGGTGTGCAGTTCAAGTAATTGCAAGCTTCTATTTGATTTTCTAGAAACAGGAGACTAGAAAACCATTTGTTTGTGGTTTAGTGGATTCAACTTCAAATAAATATAGAACTACACCCCTCAAATGTACAATTTTCACCGACTAACCATAGTTAATTGGAAAGGACAACTTCTTTTTTTCAAGCTTAATATTTAGCAACCAATAATTTAATGCCTAAAATGTTTTACTAACTAGAAATAAAACTCTATGCTTGAAAACTTAAAACTCTAATCTTGAAGGAATTCAAGGGTCTTTGGGGCTCGCAAATGAGCTTCCAAATAAAAAAAGTAGATTTTAAGATTTGTTGTGGGACCCCCTTCCCCCCCCACCCCCCCACAATAAAATCATAAAGCCCCCATAATTCTTCAGACAAACAACACTTCACTTATAAAAGTGAAATTTATCATAGTTATGATTAAACCTTGGTTGTAGTTTTCATTAAGACCAAGACATATGCCTTTATCTATGCTGGAATGATAACTTTGTATAGCATTGGCACATACTATGAAATTAAGTTAGCTGAAAATTTATCTCACAGCAGTCTTCTACAAAGTCATATCTTTATTATAATAATATTTGGAAAATGAAAAATGTAGTGCTTGGAAAGAATGAGGTAATCAAAGTATTCTAAGGGGAAGCCTGGCCAAGAGTGAGAATGGGTGGTTGATCTTTGTCTATCACTTGGGAAAGCCACACAAAATTATGATGTGAGAAAGTTATAACAATCTACTAAAAACAGTCCACAGAGGAAAGCATTAATCATGATGGTGTAGAACTGGAAAGCATAATAAATATTTGAATTTGAAGAGTTAGAGAATGGTCTAATAAAGGAATTAAAGTGGAGTTTAATACTGACAGTCCTGACATGTTTTCCTTTGTACTTGTCCTTCTAAAAGGGAATTCCAATTCCATTTGTGTTCTGTCCTTGTTACTGTAACACAGGAATGTGAATTTTAAATGATATCTTAAAACATTGTTTTGCAATAGAAGACTTAAAAGAACGTCTACTTAAGATGTATGAACTTATCATAAAAACAAGTGATAAATGCCCAGCAGAGAACAGATTTATTTGTAGTAAAAACAGCACATTAAAGAGGTTGTGTGAAGCACAGCATGCATATGGCAAAGCATCCATCTATAAAAATGTGTTGTAAGTACAGTGAACTGTGAAGCAGAACTACATTTAAAAACATAGTAGGCAGCACTAATCAGTGTTGCTGCTAATAAAATGAGACAGGTCTTCACTGATTTCTACAAACTCAAATAATATTCAAATAAGCAAGAATGAATTATATGAAATGCTCTATATAATCGAAGTGTTGCAATCATAGTGTTTTAAAATTAAATAGCATGAGGAAGTAGGTTTGAATGGGATGGGTACATTTTGCAGAGCAGGAGGTTATGCATAGGCTGCAGTGTAACATGGAAATGGGTGTGATGACACAGGTGTGTAAGTTTAGCTTGTCAAACACTTTGCCAATTACTTTGTAGAGGTATTGAAAAGGTGGGATAGCAAGGAGATGTTAAATATCATACTGTGGGGATACCAGTGCATCATTAATCTATGTGCCACTATGAGCAATAATACATTGCATTTATCTGTGCAAAAAACCAATAGATCAGACTTTCCACAGGAGAACATTAAAAGCTGCTGAAAAAAAGCTTATTGCAGTTGGCAGAATTGAAAATTTGATCATGTTTTGGCAAAGTCAAAATTATCAAATATTTGTGGAAAAGGTCATCAAATGTCATGTTACAACGTGAGACTCTCCAATGTGTGTAATCTTGTTAGAGAGCTGATTCTCTGTCCTCTGACTTTAAAATCATAAGAACACCAGTCTTTAATTTACAACAGGATTATTTAGCTCAGGTGCCAGAAAAAATACTAGTAGAAAACCCAATTAAGAGTACCTTAATGGGAAAAAATCACTGCACCAGAGTACCTTTAAGGCTTTGCAATCCTTTACAGTTGGAGATAAGTTCAGACAAAGCCTTATTCTGTGTGTAGCTGATAATGCCTCGTTTCATGCACTAAGGGGTGAGTTCTGCAAGGAAGATCTCTTGCAGTTTTACATTTCTGTGATAGCAAAAGTGCTGAGCAGAGCATGTCCTGAATACTGCAAACCTTCAACTGTCTTTGTGGTAGATTTATATTTCTGCACAATATTACTTCAGCAGTCAAGGATGCTATACCTTTTATTTTAGAGATGCTGGATATGTTGGAAGTAGCATGGTCTCCAGCTTGCTGGAATTATCAGCAGCAGAAAGACATTCTACTATATGGCAATAAAAATAGTCCAAAGGTACCCCCTGTTTCATATTTTTATATTTTAGATGGTACCTGAGGAATTTGGTCATAAATCAAGAACAGGCAAGAGTATTAAATTCCATTGAGATTTCAGAATATGACAGCTTTCTTCCTGGTCTAGGAAATAATTTTCTTGCAGTGCTTTTAACTATTCCTAACTGGATTGTGGCAAAATATTGGCTTTGGATAAAAGTGTTCAGCCAGATCCAATCAGGATGAAAATTTAGTATACAAATGAGTATCCTGGAGCATGGAGATCTTTCCAGTCTGTCAAAATCACTAAACAAACTCATTCTCACTTTTTCTAAAATCAATCTCATTAAGTTTGTTCTCTGAACACAGGTGAGAATGGCAATGGAGTGACTGACTAGCTGTCAGGGGCCATTCAGTTATGAGTCTGGAGTACAGATGAATGCAGAAAAATCACCTGAGATGCAAGCTTACACAATTGAATCAAATGTAAGTGTGAGAATTATGTTCAGAGTGTGGAAAAAGTAATGGAAGTGTGATTGAGGAAGATGTGATGATGGAGAAAACCCATATTTTTTGTTTTGTGTGTGACTTTCAGATAGTATTTTCAATGAAAGGTTGTGATGTAGAGTTGAACTGTGTGCCCTTGCTGTAATGAGATTAGTTGGTTTTTTTTCAGCAATTGTATAATTGTGTCTCAAACCAGGGGCATCCTGAAGAAAGAGATGTGATAACATTTGCAATTCTGTGTGTAAACCCATGGAACTGTGCAAGGTGGTATTACTTGAGAGGAGGGAAAGAGTAGAGTTCACTGAGGAGCAGGACACAGGGAAAAATAACTCAGGAAATGCTTGATTAATCTCTCAACCCACATGCTGCTCTCTCTTGGGTCATGTTTCTCCTTTTTCTTTGTGTCTTCTTTATATGTAACTAATCTGCAGTCAGCTCCTCTGCTTGGACCATTTATCCTGGTCAGCAGCCAAAGAGCTCCGAGCACCCACTCTAATATCCCGAGTAATGTTTTCACAGTTGGATAAACTGTGCTGCATGAAAGCCTTCCCCATACCTTTCACAAACACTTGCTATTTTATGCCTCGATCAGGTACTGCTTGTTCCTTCACTCTCTCCTGGATGCCTGTGGCTTATAAGCTATGCAGACATTTACCAGCACATAGCAAAGAGCACTATTGATGAAACCTCTCTTGGAAAGTGAGAGAAATGTAGAGCAAGTGTCAAAGGCTAAGAGGAATTTATCTAAAAGTTTCTATTCTGAAATTAGTTTGGATTAAATTCTTTTATGGCACAAATATAAGTCTCATTTTTTCCATAGGGAACTTGTTCTGCTCCCATAAAAACTGACAGTTTTCAGCTGAAAACAGAAAACCACTACTGTTCTCAGTCTTGAGTAGAGTGAAAAAATGAAATCCATATATCCTCATGACAGGAAAGACAGAGCAGCTACTACATAGAGAAAGTATGTGTTAACCATATTACCAGCTGAAGTAGCTCCTCCTGGCCCCTGTTAGTGTGGGAGATGGAAGCATTGCTTAAAGCAAAATGCATTTGAGGCTCTGTTGTGCTTGACTTTATCACACAGTGATCTCACACCACTCTTGGCACAGGGCTGGGTCCCAGCTGTGCTGCACCACCACAGGACTATCTCAGGACTACCAATCCATTTATATCTGTGTTTCCAACATGGCCAGCGACTGAGTGTTTGACCAGTGCCATCCAATCTGCCATCCTTGCCTTTTTCAAAAGATTCTTAATGGGAACTTATTGCTTACAGAACAAGGCTAGGAAAAGTCTCAGTCCAAATTAGCTGTGTCAGAACCACCAAAATTTCTGAACAACTGCATCCTATTTGCATTTTATTATTATCAGTTACCAGCACAGTTTATATAATTTTAAAACATGATTGCCTAGATAAATAATATATAATTAGTTGCAACTTGGAAACTTATGGAATGCAGTACCAAAATAATGGTAATTTTAAATGAAGATTTTTGCAAAGTATTTTACCCCTGGAACATAGTATGGTGTTTATATAGGCAGATTCACTAATCAATATCCCTTTGATGACCCAGACTGCAGCAGGAATCCAGCACTATGTAAGGAGTAATAGTAAGTTGCAGGGATAAATAAAACAAGGCCTACTAGCAGAGGTCTCTAATCTTAGCTGGCACAAACATCCAAAACCAGTGTGTCCAAGATGAATCCAGAGACAGTGGAGCTTGATACAGTTCATGGCACTGAGAATTCACCTCTAGAGCAGCTTAGAGATAAATTGTCAATATGGGCAAGGACATAAATGGCTTTGGCCAAAGCCTGGCCAGACCTGGCTCACAAATTTGCATTAATTTAGGACTGTTGCCTGCTCAAACATTCTTCAAAACAAAGTCAACCAGGTACTAACAAGTTTTTTTTAAACTACCTACTTTTTAATTCGCTCTGAAATACCAACCTGTTTACTTGAAGTAATAGAATTCATAGAAAGTGATCTTAAAAGGTTTAATAACAACATAGAAATATGTTTTGTCCAAAATAACTGTTTGGAGACTTTATACAGTTAAGATTACAGAAACAAACTTTAATTGCTGGGATCCACATGATAGCATAGGCATGTTTTTGTGGCTGGGACATAACTGCAGATTTCAATTTTAAAAAGCTATGCATGATGTTTTGGGGTTTTAGAAAAGACAGATTACAAAACTGCAGGTATTATATTTCCGTCCAAATCTTTTTATATTGGTAAGCTCTTTCATTCAGGATTGGCAATACAATAACAAAAAGGAAAAAATGCAACAGAATTTGTACATGCTGCACAAAAGAGGAGAACAGAGCCAATGCTTTTTGTTGTTTCTATGTATGTATGGATGATATTCAATGGCAATTTCTGATTGCATTCATCACAGAATGAATGAGCTGTGATTGTTTCCATGTTCATAGAAGGAGAATCCTTCTCTTCATAAACTGGATTATGTTAGAGTTTTGTAGTGCAATTTATGTTAGCGCTATATTATTTCTGTTCTGTTCTCTGAATCTTTTAGTAAGTTTTAGAAACTCAAAGAGGTTTTGAGACTCAGAGTCTGGGGCATCCTTATAATCTAGCCCTGAACTGAGGTCTGAAATCAGGTGTGTCAGTGCAGAGAGGCACTGGGGATATTGAGTGTAGCTGCTGTAACCCCTGGGTCCTTTTCTGCTTCTCACCTTTGCCGGGAGAATTTATTCCAGCAGCAGATAAGGCAAAACACATGGCTCTGCACATTGCCCTTCCTCCTAGCACTCAGGACAGAAGGAGTAGAGCAAATGCTCTACAGGATCCATATGAGGAAAATTTTCTCTAGTTTGAAACACTTCATCACGAGCAGGGAGCAGATGTTATTCAACTGACATAAGAGCTTGATGCATAAGGGCCACTTAGAACAATTAGCACTAATGGGAGAAATGGCAATTTGGTCATGTTTAAAAGATAAATGCCAGTATCTTGTGCTGCCTGTGCTGTCATAGCAGCACAGATTCTACCTCAGGCTGACATCCAATTAACTGACTTGCTCTTAGGCAAGCTCTTGAGTTTTGCCATGGCTGCACAGCCAGCAATATCCAGACCACTGTGGATGTGCTTCTGCCTACCTCTTGTCTGCAGCGTTCTTAAATAACTTCCAGCAACAGAAAAATGGTAGCACAGATGTAGTTAGGAGCATGTCATACTGAAAAACTATATTTTGTATAAACAGCATTGGAGCCCTGTACTCAGTAAAAGATTAATTCTGACTCTGCTCCTGCAGGCAATAGCTGGAATAAAAATACTAATTTTTGCACAAGAAAAGTGATGTTGACACATAAAAATGTAGAGCACTCTGTAGAAAAGTGTGAGATTTTGGAAATGGCTTTGTCCTTCCAAATGACCTGGACAAGGAATGAAGGAAATATGCTACACTGACAAATAATAGACTTAATGAATTTTTTCCTAATTTCCTGCATACTGTGGTTGGACAGAGGCTGATATGGTTGCAGTGAGACAGGCCAGCAGGGTAAACTTGCTGCAGTTCCTCTGCTGTCTGTAGCAAATGTGTTACAAAATTGATATTGCTAATCAACCTTCTCAAGCAAATCAATGCCTGCCTGCTCTTGAAGATTTTGTCTTGTTAAAGGAACAGAAGTCAAGAATTTACAGTTGGCATTCTCTAGAATCTTTCATTTTTCCACAAAACGGGGTTTGTTTTTTACTAAACTTTCAAGTCAGGGCAACATTTCTTTCAGCTACACAACATTTTCATAGCACTAGCAGCAGATGTATAAATAGGGTTCCTTTTAAATAATGTAGGGTTAAGGCCAGCAGCTTCTCAGCTTGAAATAGTTGTGTTGGTGGAACATCTGTACTGAGCACATCTCTAACATGTACATTACCAGTGTGCAGTAGTTCAGTGCGGCCTCATGAAGATTTGGAAATCTTGTTCACCAAATATATCACCCTGAGTGAGGTCCTTTGTTGAAAAATGCTTCCAGCTACCATAAGAGTATTCAAATAACATAAAATTCTTTTATGTGTCAGGGACTTATCTGGAACACATCCATGAATGGCTGGAAACAGTGAACAGTCTATTACCAGTGTCAAATATCAAGGATCCAACTTCAAGTAAATGTTCTTTCTATATGAAGGAGAGTCCAAGTTTTATATTATAGTTAAATATTAAAAAAGTTGATCCCAATACCTTTCTTGGGGTGTTAAATATACTTGATAGCATCAGAAAAATTGTGTATCACATACAGTGGAATAAAGAGAAGAATGAGCTAGTATTTTTCTGACTCAAAATACGAAACCAGATTCCAGGGCAGATTACAACTTCTAAAAGGAGGTTCACTGTGAATGGAAGAAAAGGAACCATGCCAGAGCAGGGTTCCCAGGAGAACTGCAGTTGAGTCAAGTTTCTTTTTTCTGGAGACGGTAGAGTTAAGAGGGTGAACAGAGTAGCACAAGATCTGATCACACTTCCACATTAACACATTGCACTATGCATGAATTTTCCTCTGACCCAGGGTTAATTTGAGCTAATTACCCAAATTATCCTTCCTGCATGGCCCACTTTAGGACAGGACCATAGGAATTTGTAAATGCTAGATGTGATATTCATTGTTTTAATAAAAGTTTCAAATAGAGATAAAAGTTCTATTTGCTTTGGAAAGCAGCCACAGACAAAGTTTATTTGCTACTTCAGTGCCAAGTTGAACTGCAAATAAAGACAGCAATTCTCTTTACCCTGACCACAAAGCACATGAACCTTTAAGCCAGCTAAAGGAAGCCCCTGTTTGTGAAAATTAATGTGAACATTTCAATTTATACAGTCTATGCACACTTTCTTGTGTTTAAAATGGTTCTCCTCCAGGATTTTAGACATATTTTAATATCATGTAACTGCAGCTCTGACTATCTATGTGTAAAGGCTGGAACGTGGCTAACAGCTGGTGCCTAAGGTGTCACCAGCAGCTCTGACATATGGTTCTTTACAGTCTGGAATATAAGTGTCACTGCCAGCATTTCCATCCCCCCATGGGCTTACTGGCACAGACCCACTGTGCTCCTGCACCTCAGTGAGTGCAGCTTTGAGGAATGAGTAAGTCAGAGTAGGAAATGGGGGAGTTTTTTTAGTGTGTTGGTGACTTATGAACATTCTCTCCCATCTCTGCAATGAAAAGGACAGTGATACAGCCCAGCTTGTGTGTTCTCTCAGGCAGCTTTATTCTATGCATGATTTTAATGTAAAAAATACTTGGTGCACTCTTTTTCTATTTAAAAATCTTTTATTTCCCTTAATGATTGCTTTTATGAATCTTCAGATTGATTTTCCAAGAAAGACTCTTACTCATATGCTCTCAGTGTTGATAACAGCACAGTCTTTGTAAATATAATATCCAGCCTTTGGCTCGCAAACAAATCTACTTTTGTCAAAAGTGTAAACCTATGTACAAATACATCATTCACTGTGTTTAATAGCAATGATAAAGGTAGTAAAGTTTTACCACAAACACATAATGTTTGTCTTGTATAACATTTATCTGATGGTTAGGACTTTTCTTCCAATGACTGTCACTTCTATGTCACTTCTAGAAATAGAAATATTTTCCTGAATAATTTAGCTTTGGGGAAAATGGATATATTTTATTTATAAATAGGTTCTAGTTTCATGTGCAAGCTCTAAGTGAGAGTGCAGATAAGCATGAGGAAAAGGTTTGTCTGCTAGTACACCTCTCCTTGTTTTCCATTATAGCTTTGCTAAAAGATTGTGCAGAGATTGTAGATATCTTTCTGGTTTCTATCCAAATATTAGAAACAAGATAATTTCCTGCTTAAGGCTCCCTAAAGCAGGGTACAATAAAGGAAAACTGAAAGTGCACTTTCCCAGGGCATTCCACATGGGACAGGCCATGCTAGCTGTGATGTGGGAATGGTCCTTCAGTAGATTTTTCTTGAGCAATACTTCATTCTGCACTGCAGAGAAAGAGTTTGCACAGCGTATCTCAGTGATGTGACATATTCCTTTTCAAACTTCTGCATACAGAGTGAGGCCACATAATACAGAAGTCAGTAAAATATAGGACAAGAAGCATTTCAAATTAATATTTGTCAAATTGTGATAACTATAATGCTGATATTGGAAAGTGTACCAAGAAATGTTACACACTTGGTAAGAGAAATGTATCAATTTTCTTACATAATTCACAAATTGGTAAGTATGGAATCTAGAATTTTACCACCTAAAATCTACCTGAAATGTGGATACTTTGTAATATCTGCTCTGTGGCTCATTTTTTACCTTATTTTGAGTCCCAACCCTTCTCACACTGATTTCAGTGGTGTAGACCATATCTCAAGGGAAGCAGTCAGTTACTGATTGTGAAATCCCAGTTTATCTGGGATATTGCTCCTGATTTTTGAGATTTCCTTTGCTAAACATTAAGACCGTCCTTAACTTTAGAAAGGGTCAATAAACCAGCAGACTGAAAGAGTTTACAGATGAATGACTGACTACTATTTCAAGCTAGTTTTTCCTTTGTCATCCTCCCCCACTCCTCAGTAATGACTTGGTTTGTCAAGAGAAATGTTTGAAAAGGCATATTATTTTTTAATAACACTGAAGCCTTTAACAAAATTAAAGCTCACACAAACATTTCTCGTCTCATGACCACTTTCTATTTCCACAAACTGGCCTTTTCCAATAAAAACATGTTTTCTGCAAAAGTTTCTGCATGCCCTCGAGGTCTGAAATGCAGCATCTTCTCCACTGGATCTTACCACTTGTTAACAGAGTCAACTGTAGCAAAGATTGTGTTAAAGACTAAAGTTGAAATTACTTGCTCTTTATATTTCATTTTGTGATTCACATTTTCATTCTTTATTGGCTGTTGGATTTTCTGGAGTATGCCAGCAGAGTTTTGTTGAATATTTAAAAAAAAATGGTATGGGCTTCTGCTTCTTCATATTGAATAGGAAATATTCTGGTAGTCCTTCCTGTCTTGCTGAGTGTGAGGTTGAGCAGCTGTAAGAAAAGTCAGAAAAGGTTTAATTCATAACATTTGTGCATTTTTCTTCATAGAATTTTGCAGATGTTCCTTTCTCGTGTGGCTTTTTTATTTGGCTTTGCCTCTGCTTTGTTCTCATGTTTCAAATTTCAGTATGAAGTAATAAATGACTGTGGTACACAGAGAATTTACAGATGGATCATGATTTCCATACCGTTTTGGAAAAGTCATATTGCATTCAGCTTCTGACAAAATGCTTTAAAAATACAAAGATCATTAAGACTTTATTGGCACACGTTCCACAAAAGCTGAAGTGAAAAATATAAACTGCTGAAAACAAGAAAAATTAGCATTTTCAAAAAGTTGGGAACGCTGAAAACGGCTGGTGAATTACTAACGCAAAAACTGTGACGGGCTCATCGCCTCAGAGGGCGGTGCTATATTGAAACAATGAGTGACATCGAGCTTCCCTTTGTTCCAAGTGCTTCCCAGCTTGTCCAAAATGAGACATCCAGTGGCAGTCGGTAGCCAGAGGCTGCCACATTCTCTGGCCCCCTCTGCAGGCCTGCGGGGCCCCGGGAGCAGCGCGGGTGTCGCGTTTTTGTACCGGGACACGGCAGGGGAAGAGAGGAAGGGGCTCCCGGGACACACAGAGCCCGGAGCCCCGGCTGCTGCCTGGGAGGAGGGAACGGCCCGGGGCAGCGGCTGTGCCAGGGCTGCCCCTGTCCCTGCCCCTGTCCTGCCCCTGTCCCTGCCCCTGTCCTGTCCCTGTACCTGTCTCTGCCCCTGTGACTGTCCCTGCTGCAGCCTCTGTCCCTGCCCCTGTCCCTGTCCTGTCCCTGCCCTGCCCTGTCCCTGTCCCTGCTGCAGCCCCTGCTCCTGCCCCTGTCCTGACCCTGTTCCTGTACCTGTCCCTGCCCCTGTCCTGTCCCTGTCCTGTCCCTGTACATGTCCCTGCCTCTGTCTCTGTCCCTGCCCCTGTGTCTGTCCCTGCCCCTGTCCCTGCTGCGGCACCTGCACCTTCCCACCTGACCTCACCTGTCCAGCCAGGGACCAAGGCAGGATGACTGGCAGGGCGAGAGGACGGCGGCAAAATGCTAAATACAGCAGGGTGCCACCCACTCCTGGCTCTATTTCACACCTACAGATCCCTTCAATATTCTTTAAACAAATCCTTCTCTCAAAGTCATACAAAAGATCTTGTTTTCTCTCTTCCTCACACACACAAGCACGCTGCTTCTTTTCTCCTTCTCTTCCAGGAAAAACATTAAAGCATTTTCTAGGTTTTGGAATGAACAGGACTCACACAGATAATGAGATAATACTAGCATGACATTAGATTTTGTAAAAAAGAAAAGCATTTTGACTGCATTTTGACTTTAAAAAAGAATAATTTTTATGTTAAAGATCAAAAATATGTTGAAAAGTTAAAAGCACTACACCATACAGTTACTGAGCTGTTGATTTTTTCCTGCAGAAAGTCAATCCCATCGGAATGTGTTGTACAATTACAAAGATGTACAGAGTAGGTAGTGTTTTTGTGTTTTTTTAAATACTTCTTGTTTGCTTTTTTTTTCCTTCTTGGAGAAATTTTGCCTTGCCTCAAGTTCTTACCGAGATTCCCGCTCTTTTACCAGAAAACCAACAGTGTTGACCAATATTAACAAGTACCCCTTTATACCTTTCCTTCAAAGAGCACAAGGATCCTTTTGAGCTCTGTAGTGAAGGTTTCTTCCTGAAATGTGCGCACTGAGCTAAGCCCTGCCCTGGCTTTGCAGCACTGCATCCCCATTGAGCAAGTTCAGAGGGGTTACGTGGGGATAACTGAAGCTGACCTCCTGACTGCCATTATAATAAACAAAGAAGAATTTTTTTTGCTTCCTTTATGAAGGTCCATTTTTATCAAGTCTTTCTAAAAGCTGCACTTCGGGAACTCAATTCATATTTTGAGCATCCAGGCAGAGAATCCTAAAAGCAATTTGTTGATATAAAGCAATGATTTTTCAGACATTCTGAAGTAACCCAGCAACAAATCACTTTTCCCTCAGTGATGAGGAAATGGGACTGCAGCAGAGTCCAGGAAAGTTGATAGCACTCACACAACTTCATGTGTACCCTGTGAGCTGGCTCTGGGCTCTCACTAGGAACTATAGATATTTCCTGTTTGGTGAAATTTTCTTGAGCCAGCGAGTGAGGAAATTTGAGAGAAAGAACTTCAGGCAAAATGCATCCCTAAAAGATGTAAGTCCCTAAAAGATATAAGTCCCTAAAAGATATAAGTTGTTTTTTTTCAGAAAAAGACAGTTCTGACTGATCTTTTACAGTACATTTTCTGTAAATATCAGTATCTTCTCCAGTACATACAGCTGTGTATGAAAGTGTGTGCACACACCCAGTCATTGGGGGGCATGTCAGGTAAGGCATGACCTGCTCACCTGCACCAAGGATGGATGTTTTGTCATTGGCTTTGTGCCCCAGCACGACTCCTGAAATAATTGTTGCCTTTCTGAGCCATCTTGCACAACAGGAGGCATTATATTTCAAAATACTTTTTTTAACCCAAATCATACTCTGTCACGCTTGCTACCCTCTCTCTTCCCCTCCTCCTTCAGTCTTATGCTACTGAATAGTTCCAGCTTTCAGTGGTTTCAGTTCATGATTTATTAAAGTTATTGCTATTTCCTGAATATCTCTAGATTCCTTTCAGAGGAAAATTCTGACAAGTCCTTCCAAAGACAGCTGGAAGCTACTTAAACCTGCTCCATTAATATCCAGCTGCAAGTAAAATGCATCATTTCTCACTGCAAACTGGTACCTTTCTCTGCTGGAAAGAGATGGTCACACACTGTAGCTATGTAATCAAGCACTAGTAAGAAAACATATTTTTATTTATTTTTAGTTTTTCCATGCACATATAGAATTGTGTGCTCCTGGGAGGGCAAGCTAGTATCCAGGGAACTATTCCTATGCAAAGGAATAACGCAAGAACTGTAGTATCTCCAAAATGTGCAACACTTTGGTAAGGACAGCAATGTATTAGAATGGAAACCTTGAGACAACAAAAAGCTAAAAATATTAATTCAACTTGTATTGATTAAGCAGGTATTGTCCTTGTTATGATATTTTATGGACTGTTTTTTTTCACTTTAAGAAAATATTTCTTTAGTTATCTCTCTACTACTTCGCTAATTATCAGCTGTGCTAAAGGGTGTGTCAGGGAGGAACTGTCTTCAGGTAACTCCTCAGAACTGGGAGCATCACAGAAAAGAAAAACAAAGCCCCCTGGATAGCCCCTGTCCAAGAGGCAAACACTTTGTGTGGAAGCTGCCAAAAGAGAGAGGACCAGAAAGGAACAAAATTAATGGAGGCAATGATGGATAACTGAGAGGGAATTGTTCGTGATGAAATCTCAACTAAATGGAAGATAGGCAGAGCTTATGAGGAAGAAGCAATAAGAGAAATAAACTTCACTTAGACATGTCCTGTGTTCCATGGCATGTGTTAGTTCCTTGGCATGTCTTTTCAGATACTAAAGAGGATTTCATCAAATCCTGCTTATAACTGACACTCGGGCTGTGAAAATAAAGTGCATACAGTGGCAAAAGGGTTAGGTCTTTCAATATGAATGTGCATCTGAGAGTGTGCAAGATCTTGTTCTTCAGAGTTTGTTGTTTTAGTGAAGACCACATTGAATTTTTAATGATGAAGTTCCTTATGTTAATTTTCTTTTTCGACATGTACACTTAGAACTCACATGCTTTTTTTTCCACCTCTCTCAATACTGCTGTAGATTAGCCTAGGCAAAGGCAGGTCAATTCTTTGATTCTTTTTGCTAATATTTAAAAGTATCCAATGATTTGGTGTAGCTAAACATTTAGTTTGGTTTAGTCTTGGTAGTGGGTGATCTCTGTGGAGGCACTTTAGTTTGCACTGAGGCCATCCAGAGTAGTATTGCAGACTAATATTTGGGATTCTACAAACATTTGCTACCTGGAGCTGTGCAAGTTCCTCAGACAGCTTTCCAGACCCACAGGACAAAAGTTCCATTGAAATGAAAGGCTCTATTCATTTCCAAAAGGAGGGAAAGGAGCAAGCAAAATTTTAAAGGGTTCTCAGTGCATTTATGGAGCTCCTGCAGAAGTCACCAGGTTCAGTTCTAGAGCAAGTCTTTCTATCCTCATTGTTACATTGATTTGCTTAATTGCTCCTTTGGACTTCTTGTTTAGGATCTTTTTCAGCGTCTCCCTTAATAAAACACTGCCAGCACACGGCAGAAACAGTGAATAACAGGTCCAGGTTTCTAAACTCTTACATACATGAGGAAGTTTAGTAACAGGAATAATTCCAGAGAAGTAAATGGGATTTACTATGCTAGTAAAATTACCTACATGTACGTTTGTAGGATTGGACCCAAGACATTCATTATGAATTGCAAGGTTTTACTTTTTTTGCTTCTTGCAGGCTTTGGATTTTTAGCCAGAAAGGCTGATTTGGCACCCCTGAAAGCATAACAACTAAAATAAGGAAGAAATATGGGCAATAGCAACAGTTGTTCTAACCTACTAATTTTGGGTGGTGGCAAGAAAACTGTAGCATTGTTGGTAGCATTCCTCAGTTTCAACCAAGTGAGACTTCACCTTTTTTTTTTTTTGTGAACTGAGTTTTTGTTGTAAATATAGTGACATTTCATACCTTTGAATAAATAGGAACCCTATATACATCCTAGTGGAATGTTATCCACGAACCAAAAGAGTATACACTTTTCCAGTTCTTTGTTTCCATTTTCACAAAGTACTGAGGGATAAACAGCAGGGAATTTTTTTTTCTTTTATCAAAGTGTAAATCTGAGTATTACTAAAGAATTATGTCTTTTGCCTTGACATAAATCCACGTTCATCACAGAAGCCAATGGATACATCCCAGTTAAGTATATTCAAATCTGGCTGGTGTGAAGGGTTTCTGCAGACTTAGTCTTATTGCTCTTTTTAGTTTCCTGTTCTGTTGCTTCATCCTCATCATCTCCTTGACAACTCTTGCCTTCCCCTGGCTGGACTTTTTCAGTCTAAGGTGTTGCTGCCAAAATCATCATCATAATCTACTCTAAATGCTTTTCCTTTCAGCATCTTGAACCCATTTATTGACTTCTCACCTACTCAGCACATTATTCTCTTTGTTTTTACCTTTAAAGATGCTGCACCAAATAGAAACTACTTTGGCCTATACCCTCTGTTTCTTCCATTTGCTTTTCTGCTCCTTAATATCTCTAATTACTTCTCCTTTTGCCTACCCTTGCCTATCTTAGTGTTGTTGCTTACCACCCTGTCTCTTGGAAACAATGAAATTTAGAGGGAAGAAAACATTATTTCTTTGCTTATACTTATGTCTATTATGTATGGATTCAATTATTTTTTTACATCTTAAGGAAAGCTAATGTTGTCACTCTTCACCCCCTAGCAATTGAACTTCCCATTTTTTGTCTGGCCAGCATGATGTCAGTTGTAGGATATTTAGGACCTTTGCTTTAATGTTCTGAGTAGCTGTGTGTATTTATGATACCACAGAGATGTTGCAGAAGCTCAGGCAGTGAATTGTGAGCTGACAGTTTAAAGAGAAACAGCAGAGTTAAAATGCAGCAGGTGATCATCTTGATCTCATTTCCGAGAGCCTGGCCTGCCTCGCTCACAAATCAGCATGGATGGAGCAGCTGTCCAGTGGGATGAGTGAGGAGATGCTGGGGATGCGGCCTGGGGGACAGTCAGTCTGGCCTTGTCCCCCCAGTTCCAGGCCCAGATGATCTTGGAGGCTCCTTTGCACCCTGCTCATTCCCCCTGCTCAGCGAGTCCATCCTTCCAGCTATGAGCACCTGGTGTTTCACCAGTTGGGTTTGGGTGGAGGGGGAAAGCCCCTGCGTGGTTTTCTGCATCAGCAGAACTGGATGTGGCCACAAGATTGATACAATACCTTGGAGATCTGTCAGTATTTCACTGTTTAATCTTAGATTTCAGGGATAGAATTTCATTCTTTGTGTATACTAGTTACACCAAACCAGTTTCATTTAGCTTGGTGAGCCAACTTGACAAGATAGAAAGTACATACAGCAAATTTTAGCCAATATTTTCCCTTCTTGGAACAACTTCAAGTTCATTTATTTCTAAATAATAATCAGCAGCAGGGCCATAGCTTGTACTGAGACACAATTCCCAGACACAAAAAAGTGGATAAATTCTGGGAAATTTGGGCCTTGAGTAACACTGTCCTGGTGGCTAAAATCCCTTAGCAGAGGGTATCAGGGACTGGTCTTTGAATATTGCTCTCCTCAGCCTAAACAGCTGCCCTACAAGCACACTCACATAGGGAGCTCCTCTCTTGGAATGGTTTTGCATGTCTAGAGAAGCCATGTGTGACTGCTCATCAGAGCATAAATACCTTAATTCAAAGAGATATTTGCTGATCTGTTTAAATAAGTCAGCAAATCCCTTTTTGCAAGCATAAACAATATGCAGCACCTCAATTTTGTAAAGACGGGAATTTTCAGCAAACTTTTTTGTATTTTCAATGTTATCAATATCATCAGTTATTGTCATCAATATAGCTAAATGACAAAATAATTTGATATCAAGTACAGACCATTGTTCTTTTTCTGATGAAGACTTAATTGTTTCTAGGCTTTATTTAGTATGAGATGCAAGTATTCCTGCTAACTTCTTCAGAACATACAAAATAAATCCATGAATAATAGACATAGTGCCTTTAGTGAGGCCAAGGCTTTACACATATTTGGCAATTAAATTTAAATCACTGGCAGACTAAGTAAAATTTTCATTTTTTTTCACAAGCTTTCTTACATTTATATAATGTATACTTTCACTGCAGTTTAATTATTTCCATTTCAGAGCAAGGGTGTGTTACGCTGATGCTAGGTATTTTGAAGAAGAATAATATTTAAAAATATTTATGTTAATGGAGTATTAATTTAAATGTCTCAGCATGTGTGCAGAATACTCTTCAATAGTGTTAAAACAACTTTTACAGGATTTGTGGATCATATATTTTTCATGTGTATTAATATGATTCCTTTAACCAGTTCATTAGGAAGGATAGAGAAGGAAAATAATCAAATCTTGCAAACAAAGTATGAATTGTCTGACTTTGTGCTTCCTCTCTTGAAAACAGTTCTTTTCTAGTCTACATTACAGTTCTCCATGAAGAGACTTACCCCTTTTAAAAGTCTTTTTCTCTTCCCTTTCTTTTATTTTCTTTCCATAAGCATCTTAAAAGCACAGCTACCAAATATGGTCACATTTGTAGAATGTATTTTATATTAGAGCAGATCATCTAAGCAGCAAAGAATGGGAGACTGCTTTGCTAAGTCTGTTTCCACTCAATGATTCCAGCTTCTAGTTCTACAAAGCCTTCTGGGAATACATTTTCCTGGTCTGCATTCCAGTAGCTTTTTATTTCCTGTAGCTGTGTCAAAAACAGTAATAGTAAGTCTAAAGAATGGAACAGGTTACTTTATAATATATGTACCATATGGCTTTGCAGCCTCCTTTCTTCATTTGTTTGGAAATGATTGCAGAGGATAATAGTGACTCTGTTCACTAATTGCTGTCCCATGTGCCATATTCATATATTTGAACAGGGCTGTCAATGAAGAATTTATGTTTTCTTTTTGCATTGTCTCAGGTATTTTCTCTTAGATAGTATTATGATCAGAGGAAGTTAATTGCATTTTTTTTGGAGAAACAGCAACATCTTTTGGATCATCACAAACTCCATATACTATATATACACTGCTTTACTTATTGTTTATATTCAACTCTGCTTTTCTAGCAATGTCACTTTTTGCACTCACCTATTTCTTAGCATCATGTGGCACTCTGGCATCTCCAAATTGACAGTGAGACGATGATATTTTACAAAAGCTGTAAATTATCTTGATCAAAACTGCAGCACTAGAGCTGCAGACCATAGTGGGATAGCATTCTTTGAGATATATTTCCAATCACAATTTTTGTGGGCTTAGACATCATTTATTAGAAGAACCTCAGTGTTAATCAGTGTGATATTTCCCCAGAGAGTTGCTCATCTTTAATTTAAAAACTAAACAAAGATTTTTTTTTTGCAAAATACATGATAAATTTTACTGTTAAGTTATAAAATTTTATTGTATAAATTTTTTTAAAAAGCATTACTAGAAGACAGTAATTTAAGTGCTGATATTATTAGAGGGTCCCTTGATATTGAAGTACTGCCTACACTTCAGTTTTATTAATGGTTTTATTTATTAAACCTTTAATAAATACAAGTTTCCACAGGGTGCCCTACAATGTAATAAATAGTTTTTATGTTACACATTACATAAACGTTCAGTGTTCTCTCTACTTTCAGTGATTTTTATTTCTGCTTCCTTTTTCCTATCATTACACAAATTGTGCTGGGGGATTAGTGCTGGCAGAGAATTGTGTGCATTTCTGAGCTTTTGGTTTCACCTGGCTGATTCATCTGAGCCTGAGCTGGGACTGGGGAGAATCAGTGGGAAAAGAGGGCTTTAGCATTTTTCCAAGCTTGAATGGCAGGACAGTAGAAGGGACATCCCCTCACAACTCTAAAAAAACAGCAGAAAGAAGCAAGAGCAGTAAAAGAGACATTGCTCAGAGGGTTTTTTCCAGTAGAGTGTAAAACTGAACAAGCTGAAAGGGACAGGGTGAAATAAAAGACACTGAACAGCTAAAAGAGTTGTCTGGAATAGTCTTGTACTTGCTGATAGGTTTAGTTTGTAAGTCAACAGTGCTAAAAGAAGAAATCAGGGCTGTTGATGGAGAAGGGCAGAAGGGGCAAAGGAATCCTGACCAAATAATCTTGTCTTTTAACTTCAACAGACATTCTGGAAAATACAGCGCCGGGATGGACTTCTGAAACAAAAAGAAATGGGGCTTTTATACCCTGCCTTTAATTCTGACACTTTTAAAGAAACTCCCAACCACTGAAGTGTAACAAGTATGGAGAAGAACAAGGATGCCTTGTGGGCCAGCACACCATTAATCACCAGGGTGGGAAATGCAGGAGGTGGGTGGCTGCTGGGATGAGGTGAAGGGATTCCTTGGCTGCACACACCCCTGCCAGGGGGCTCACTTGCAGCCCAGCAGAGATTTCCTACATGTAACTGCAAAACTGTAAAGCAAATTTTCTACTTAAACTTTCGGAAGACCTTAATCTTGTAAACCAAATAAAAATCTTCTTATTCCAGCATAGGCCAGCCATGGGGCTGTGACAGAGTCACGGAGCTGCTGGTTTGTCAGAGAAAACTCAAGGCTGTCTTTAACATCAATAATTCTGTTTATTATGTCTATAGTGTTGCTCAAATGTGTCAAGTCTAAAACCAACATCTTGAAGCACTCAAAGTTAGATGGACAGCCAAGGCAAAAAAAGGAATAGAAAGAAAAAAGACAGCTATTTCATTTTACACTGGGCTTTTTCACACTATCTATTTACAGTTTGCTGCTTTAAAAGTAGTGATTCTGAATGAAATACTTTAAGAACCTTTTAGATGGTCTCAATCATAATTTATTTTTCTTCATTTTGAAGTTTAGTTCTCCCTTCTGTGAAATCCCATGTGCCTGAAGAACTGAAATTAGTATGTCTTTTTCCAGTTTATTCTTGTTCACCACAGCACTTATTTCTCAACCTTCCTGTCCTTTCTTCCTTTCAAGAAGGACAGAAGGAGAAGGGAAATACTTACCTGGCAGCTAAAGACTTGAAGAGGCAAATTATTCCAAGGTCTAGGGGTGGCACAAATGAATCAAGTCATCAGATGAGAAGAACAGAAAACAGTAGCCAAAATATCAAATTAAGGTCCAGAGGGAGCAGCTCCAGAAGGATAATGTGGAGTTTGCTGAGCTACATTAGCAACACTTGTTGTTCTTTGCATTCTGTAACAGAGAAGAGGGAGCTTTAAAGTACTTTTAATCCACAGCCCTCTGGGGCACTGAATTTCACTAGTTAACAGAGTTTGTGATTCTGATCTGATCCTAAAACCTTGTTTGATGCTCCTTCTATCTTGATAAACTGAGAATATAAATCTTACTCACCTTTTCCATATAATTATTAATTTAATGAGTATTTAAATTAATTTTACTACTTATTTTAATCCTTCCAATTTTCCTCTTTTTGCAGTGCAGTTCTAATTAATTTCTTGTATGGACACAGTCCAGTGT
The DNA here is from genome assembly GCF_035770615.1 of Melospiza melodia melodia. Taxonomy (NCBI): domain Eukaryota; kingdom Metazoa; phylum Chordata; class Aves; order Passeriformes; family Passerellidae; genus Melospiza; species Melospiza melodia. The sequence continues at coordinate 12,290,220 of NC_086204.1, read as the reverse complement.
CACCATCTTTGCTGTCTTCTATACCTTTGTTTGTGCCTGCTTATTCTGTGATGAGGAACTAGAACTACACGCTAATCAATTCATGCGGACCTTCTTGATTAAATGATGTAATTACAATGTTTCTGTTTCACTCTCAGTTCCTTTCCTAATACCTAAAATTGTAATTGTTGTTTCTGTGTAGCACTAAGCACAGAACTGATTGGGAAAATAGGCCCTGCCTTTCATTGCTATAAGCCACCAGAATAAGGAGCTAGCACATTGCGCATCCACTGCTCCTACTAACCAGCCTGGCTCTGCACGAGGTGTCATTCATCCTTTTGATGCTTTGTCACCTCCACTGGCTGCAGTAACAGCCATGATGGCCAAGTTGAAGGTTCTGCTACTTGGGGAAGCCTGTCTCAACCCAACCCAGGAATTTTGTGTGAATCAGGAATGCCTAAAGTTGATCTTCTGGGTCTGGATTTCTCCTTGAGACATGTTCTTAAGAATCATCTTCACACAGAATTCAGAAAGGCCGCAGGATATGTGGCCAGGACACCTGGCTGCACTTTTATGAAGCCACCTGAGTTGAAAAGCAGGACCACCACTCAGTGGTGCTTGGTAGCTCTGCAGAAGGCCTTTCTGGAGTGTGTGGAATTAGAAGCAAAAGTTAGGGTGAGTCTTGAGAGTGGCCAACTCCTTTATTAGCTGCAGTCTATCCTTAACTGAGGAAAAACCTCAAACTCCACTGGAATATAGAAACACTTGTTTCTAGACTCTCCTGCTCACTTCACTAAAAGCTTTGTTTCATCTCTGCCCTGAATGGATTTCAAAGGCTATTTCTGCCCTCAATGGATTTCAAAGGCTATGTCTGTTTCCTGAAATTTTGCTTTGTCCAGAAAAGGAGGCTTGTTTTGAGGATATCTTTCTTTAAGGCTTTCTTTTGCTTTTTGTCACTACAAGAAGAAATCTGTGTTTGTTCTGACTCCATCTGACAACTATTTTTTTTCATTATTAGTCCAAAGGAAAAAGAGAAAGAAGGATTTGTCACTATCTAGGCAAGAGAGTTTGAGGAATAAATCCAGATGTTGGCATAACTTGAGGGCCAAAGTAAGAATAGAGCATCACAATACAAAGTAAATAACAGTTTATCCTTCAGCAGTTGGAATAAGTGAATAAAAAACATCTAGGCTCAGATGGTAATTCCCAACAAGCCTTCTAAAATCTCTATTGAGAAAACTAAGAGGGTAACAGAAGGTAAAGGAGAGGTATTGTTCATCTCATTAATGTGTAACATACCATTTTATAATATTTGCACAGATAAATAATAGTATCTCTATAAGTAAAGAGATGCAGTGTCTACCACACTGCCTTGACAATTGTGATACAGTAGTTGTACATAAACAGGTGCCTGGCTCAAGGTAGGATCATTCCCATTAATATGTTCAGCCTAACTTATTCCTGACAGGGAAATTGAGGATTCCCTAGGGGAAGCTGCAGACAGCCTGCTGTTACTTTATGCCAGCCATTATTCCCATTGCACTCTAGCACTGCAAAAGACATTTGGGGGCTTGGACTAAAGGGAAAGGGAAGATCCAGGACAGAATATGATTCTCATTACTGAAAGGGTTCAAGCTGATCCAGGGTACAGTAGCCCTGACCCGCTGCTCTCTGTGCTCCCCCTTAGCCATGCTGAATAAGGGCTTGGCAGGGCTGAGCTTGAAGCCCAGCTTCTGGGCAGGGAGCACAATTATCTCAGTCTAAAAAGTGTTGGCAAAAGGGAAGACCAGTGCTCAATGAGAACCTAGTCTGGCAATTACTTAGATATTTAACATATGGCATCTCTATTTTCAGTTGTCAGGGTGTGTCTGAATTGTATTTTGTGTGTCATTTTGTGGTAGGAAGGAGAGCATATTCATAGCCCAAGTATCCATGTCTCCTTATCCACTCACATACAGAACCTCTGACAAAGATTCCATGTGTAAAATTTACAATTTCAATCAGGTCATTTCAGTTGAAGGACCCATGTGCCCTTGTGCAGAGCTGTGCTAGACATATTTCAGCAGACTGTTTCTTAAGCATCTCTAGTATGAGTCTATTTTGCAGAGTGCATAGTTGAGTAGATATCCTATGGGTTTTAAAATATTAATTCAACATGTTCATTTTTAACACAGAATTTCACAGCTTTTTATTTTCATATGTTGCTCTTCCCCTTGTCTGTTGATCTCAGTTTTGTTTTGGTGTGGTCTGGGGTTTTTTTTTGTGGTTGATGAAGTACTTCATCCTAAGGTTCAAGATAAAATGTAGACAATGTCTGTGGTTGAGGGGGTAGCTCATTGGAATTAATGTCGTAGAACACAGTGCTTCTGTTTGCACCAGGAATGGTAAAGAGCTACTTTGAAAAAAAAATGCTTGTATTTGAAGTTCTTTTTACTTTCTCCAGAAGAACAGACTGGAACTTGTCAGCTTTAATAGCATTGGAGTGGTGAGCAGAGGGAGGCTGCAGGTCCCTGTGCCCACGGTGAGGGTGAGCCTGGAGCGGGAGCCTGCTGGGTGGGTGGCAGAGTGTGCCTGCCCCAGCAGCCCTGGCACTGCAGCCCTGGCCCTGCAGAGAGCAAGGAGCAGCTCCCAGGCTGGCCCAGGGCTGCCCTCAGGGACAGAATGTCTTCTGGGAACCCTTGCCAGCTGGCAGAGGCTGCAGCAGCACACAGGTTGCACTAGTGTGGCCAAAAGTGGGAAGAACAGAAAAGCAGGGAGCACAGCCAGCTCCCTGATGGTCTCCTCTTTCTGCTTCAGTGGAGCAGATAATGTAACACTCAGTGCTTGTGTCAGACACAGTCTGCAGGATGGCTCCTGGTGCTGCTGTGGTTTCATCGCTGTCCCTCTCAATAACAGCAGACAGAGACCATGGTCCCAAGGGGGGCACAGGGCCATGAAGTGCCTTGGAGGAGCTGATAAGCCCCATCTGAGTTTTCACATGAAGGCATGAGTTAGCTGTGGGCTTCACAGGAAATAAAGTGCTGTTTCTACATCACTGCCAGCTAAAGGTAACGTGCTGAAATCCTGTCAGAGCCACTGGTCAGACATCAAATGCCAGAGGTCTTGTTAAAAACAGGAGTTCAAATGAATTCAGAGGGATTCTAACTGCTCTTCAACCAAAATTTAATAACTAAATACCAGACAGATAGCATATCATACTTCCTTATGGTTCAGAAGCAAAGGGAGTTCAGCCTAAAATTCATTTGCAGACATCTGTAAAACACATTGCTGTGGAATGACAATAGAGGTGATCCATAACTTGAAGTGGGCACTTGTTCTTTATTACGAGATACAGATACAGTGACACAAAGCATTTCTTTTCAAGTAAAGTGTGCTCAGTAGAGTCTACAAACACAATATAGCTGCATGGCAGGGCAGACATTGATTTTCTGTTGCTGGTGAACATCTGTTTGATGTACACACACATCTTGTGATTAGGCTCTGCTCGGTAGCTAGCCCAGCAAATGACAGGGGTGGAGCAGGGCAGGATGAACAGGCTTTCTTTCTGCAAGCAATAAACAAACCATAAACGTGTTTATTTCCACAAGGAGTGGAAATAAAGACTCAGTGCTCAACAGGTATTTGCTCTCAGCAGAATTTTTCATTGGATCTGGGTTTACTTTTTATTGACAGTCATCTATAAACCAGTGTTTTTCCTGGCAGAAAGAGAGTTTCATCTGCTGAATTTAAAGACTTAATGAATAAGAAGACAACATGTAAATTAATTTATTTTATGCATGAATGACAAGCAAACTGGCTTACTAAATTAATTATCCAAAGCAGTACAGAATAAAAATGCTATAAGCTATTGTTCTTAAGAAATATTACATCTCACCAGGGTTTTAAATCCTCTAATTCTTGTGGGCTGTAATATCCAGTTTCAGAAATTTCTCCGTCAGCTCTGTACGTCATTGCAATGAAATCCAGCTGGGGCCAGATCTGCCCATGGCCCCAGTGTCTGCTCCTGAGTGACAGCATCAGTGCTGCTGAGCACACCAGCCACAGCTCCATCCTGCACATCCCACCAATGCACCTCAGCAGTCACCATGGCCACATGAAATGTCTCTGGCCTGCTGGCCAGTTCATACATCTCATATTTGCAAAGATACATTAACTAGATTATTTTCCCTTTGAGCTTGTTTATTATGTAGTTTGGAAAGAGGACACAAAATCTCCAACTGAGGCACTGGTTAGAAAATTAGGAAGTGAGGGTTCAGTTCAGAAGTCTGTTAAAGATTCCTAACCACAGCTATAGGTTCATCACCCTTCTCAGTAACATAACTGAGAAACTCTTTTGCTAACCTCATGTCTGCCTGGGGCTTTTTTGCCACTTGAGAGGATGTTGTATTGTATGAAGCCACAAGGAAGCCTTTCCTTTATGACTTGCAAGCCTATCTGTCTTGCCAGATTAAAAAAAAATAAGGCTGAAAGAGCTGCCCAAATTAATTCCTGTAAGAAAAAATATTTTATTTTTAGAAGTTCTCTAAGCAGCTACATGAAGAAGTAGGGAATATCATCCTGTACTAGTGACTGGCTTTTTCTTTATTCTCAGTATTTGCTGTCCCTCTACTCTCAATGTGAAAGTTTACAATATAGCTGGAAGAATACAAAAGATATTGAATATTTGTTTATTTCATTGCTGTAGAATACCTATGTAATGGATTGCTTGTGGTGGAATTCTGATATTTCTCCATGTTTTATGATTTGAATGCTTTTCCCCAATATCCAACCAAAATCTTCCTTTCTGCACATTGAAACCCAATAGTTGCTGTCTATACATTTACACAACAATCAGGAACTGATATCTTAGCAAATAGCATTAATTTAGGAAGTTGCCTTCCTAAGTCATTAAATTATATGATTGATTTTTTTTTTTCTTTTCTGGTAACCAGACATAATTCTTTCAAAAGAGGCAATAAATACTCAGCTTAGGACTACATACTTTTGGAACTTTGATGTCACCTCTTGCACAATATGTGGTTAAACCCACCATTCCCACATCATAGATCTCCTCCTTGTAGAAATCAAGGAAATCTTGTTTTATCCAATTGACAATAAAATGATAAATGAAATACACTTTACTGTTTATCAATTACTCTACTGTTTCCAAAAGAGTAGGAAGGTGCAGGTGACGTTTTTTTGCTCCCTCTGGGGTTGATATTGAGTCTCAAAGAACAAATTCATTGTCCTGTAAAAAACACAGCAAGTGCCTTTAGAATACATAGCACACTGGTAGGTACTTATGGAATATTTTTGTATTAGTCCATAGATGAATGCTTGGAACATGACACAGAATGAAAAATGTCAGAACTTTAGACATGGTGCCCAGAAAATCAACTTCAAACAACTTGTTAGAGCATGCTGCTGTGTGTTTTGAAGTCAGATTTAGTATTAAACATGCATAACCTATGCAGTAGGAGTCTAAAAAGATCTCATAAGAACATTCAGTGTGTTTTAAATAGATTGTTCATACTTGATGAAATTGCAAACCAGCCAGTGAGTATATATGATGATTATATACAGGTATTTAGTCTTGAATTTTTAAAACTTTTGGCTTTAACTGTTGCTGCACTTTTTCATTGAAAATGAAAAAATTATGCACATTCAGGCAAAAAAAAATTGCCCGGAAGATTATTTCTAACAGATTTCATACTTAGCAAAACAGCACTACTAAAGATTTACAGAGCATTTATTTTTGTTTTTAAAGGCCTAATCCAAAATCTATTTAAATTTGATGTGAATATTTTTATTGAATTCCATGTGCTCATAACTGTGATGTAAGTGCAAAATACTTGCTTTCAACTGGAAGGAGCCTTGTTATATAGACTTATTAAATACACACATATATTAACTTACATCTAGAAATATTTATCACTATTTTGTTCTAGGAAATGCAGATATATTTAGTAGACTATGACATAATAGTATTCTAAGCAGTTTTTCCTCACGAATGCTTAATACTTGGGAAATGAGACAGTATCTTTTTCTCAGAAGAGCAAAATATAATGGATCCAATAGCAATGTAACTACTGTTAGAACATCCAGATTCACTTCTCTGAAATTAGATTGATTGTCAGTTTGCCTGTAAGGAATACATTCAGTAGTATCAATATGTTGTCCTTGAGAAATTCCTGCCCCTACTGCAACAGCAAGTGAAAATGAACTTTGGGTATGAATTTGTGATTGGGTATCCCTGTGAAAGGTGTTCACACTGCCTGTGAGAACCTGCTCAGTTATTCTGAATACCCTTCTGAGGAGTCTCCTCCTTCCCACTGACACAGCAAGTCAACACTGAACTGATACCTGTGTTTCATTCATGCCCTGCAGGGGGAAAAGCCCAACCAAAACACCTTAAGAAAATATCCAGGAATCAAGAGTCATAGCAGTTATGGCAAGCCATATATTGTATTATATTATATTACAAGATCGCTCTCTGAATTTAGCAGTGCAAGGTTTTACCTGGTTAACATACTAATAAATTTTTTATTATATCTGTTTTTTGCATGAGACTTTCGAACAAAAAATTATGACCCGCTGACTGACAAAGTTAGCTAGCACCAAATTTTAGATTAATTCAGAAAAATTAAATATCTGTGATATATTAGATTAAACTGTGATATATTAGATTAAACTGTTCATCCAAACATCACAGTGTTTCATGGCCTGGTAATTTGTATACCACAAAATAGTGGAATCCAGGTTATATTCCATCTGGAATTCCTGTTTGCAATCTCTATAAAGGGTATTGGTTATTGTATGATTGTTTGGATTATGAATACTTGGAGGAATATCTGCTTTTATCCTGGGCTGAAATCAAATTAGATTCCATTTATAGGAAATATTTACTTCACCGTGTCCATAAAATTGTTTGTTCTTTAGGGTGGAAATTATTGAGTGCTGATATACACCACTACACACTTCCTCAAACCGTGCTGAAATCAGTGGAAGAAGACTCTATTGGAAAGCACCAGGAATTGTAAAAGCCAGTGTGTATTCCATGTGGAAATGTGCTGTTCCTGCCTTGCACAATGAAATAAGGAACCATGCAGGCTGTGTGGAATTTGCAGTGCACATGCTGACCCTCAGAGTCCTGGGGCAGTGTCAGTCTCTCAGGGCCAGGGTATACTCTGCATTTCTACATGCCATACTGTTGGGCAAATATCACAAGAGAAAGCATTATCTCGTTTCAGGAACCAGGGAAAGAGAGTGCAGGCTTGAGCTACCAAAGAGAATAAAACCAAAACAGGACTGAGACTGAGCTTTTATACATTTGAATTAAAAATTTATGTAAGAAAATTTCATCACCCCTGTCTGACAGAATTCACAGAGCGTTGAACAGCTGGAGCACAGCTAGACAAAGGGAATCAGAAATTTGTGGCTTGTACTGATGTTGCTGAGGTGACTGGGAGCACAGCCACTGGTGGGGCTGAGATTGGTTCCTGCAGTCAGAGGGAAGCACCTTTTATGCCCCAAAGAGTTGTTGCCTCCTTAGTGCCAAGCCAAACAAACACGTGGCAGTAGCTGATGGCAGGTGTGCTGCTCTCTGCTAGGGCACAGGCAAGCCTGTCACTGCTAATTGTCCATCTTCATCCAAATGGGCTGCAGGCATTCAGCCTGGCTAAACATGATGAAAGTAGTGCTGGGTTTGCACTTGGAGAAGGAAACAGTTCCCTACAAAGACTGCAAGGAAAAGGAAATAGTGACTCCATGGGAACAGGGGTCATGTGGCTTTGCCACAGAAAAGATTTCTCTTTCTTTGAACTAGTGCACAAATATGCATTCAGCTTTTTGATGATGCTACCCAGCCACACAAAAAAATTATATGTAGCCTTTTCTGCTTCTCAGATTTACTTTGTGTTATGAGATGTGTCCTCATAGTGTACCTAGTCTGTAGAAAACACTTTTGACATTACAGGGAATGAGACCTACAATTACATTTACACAGTGTTTTCCATTATAACTTCCTATTACCAGTACAGATAATGCTGAGTATCAACAAAGCTCTGAGTGGCACAGTTTCTGGGAATCATGTTAAGTATTTAAGTGATGCTATTGGTGATTAAAATCTATCCCCTTTCTTAGTTCAGTTTCTTATTTGATATCTCCTGGATACACCAAGGTAATGAGAATTTAATAAAAGTGCAATAGTAACTTATATATTAGTCCACTGGCAGGAACTGTGAGGTGCCTCATGGAAAAAATGTACTCAGCAACTGTGGAAACTAAAGCTTCTTTTTTTGCTGATGGCTGCAAAACTGAATCAACTAATTGACTCCATCTATATTTTTACAGTTGGCTCCTAACAGATTTTGAAGTAGTTTTTGAATTTCTGTTTCATGGTTCAAGAACACAATGCCTTTGAAAATGGTCTGATCACCATTATACTATAGGTAATCATCGATTTATGGCAGGGTAGAAACATAAACAACATCCAAATATACTCTACAGAAATTTGGGAGTCCTTTAACCTGGACAGTTTCTCTGCTTGGCACTGAGAAATAACACACCGAAAGGAAACTGAAAACAGTTGGTATTTTTCATGCCTTTAAATATAAAGATGAAGTAAACAAAAATTATTCATGTGTAAAACCAGTGTGAAACTGGGAGATTTAACATTTACAAAGTAATATCTTTGAAATCAGGGTGGGTGTTTAAATTCTTAAATTAAAGTATTTTTGGTTCAAAACAACGGAAAACAAGTTTAACAGCATGCCAGATTTTAATTTTTTTTCGGAGCATTAAAATGACTCCTCAGAGATTCCAGGAAATTATTTATTCACAATAAATTAGAGCTGCTGAAACTGCCAGCCAGACTGTCTGCAGCAAAACGTACAAATGTTTTATTGTCCAGCATCATTGGAGTCTGCCAATAAAATTGGGCTTCATTCTACAGTCAGTGAAATATTGTACTCCCTCTCTATAGGGTGGTTTATTCAGTATCCACTCACAGGGTGTGTTTATGCATGCGCACTGACAAATGTGTGCTCTAAGGAGGAAAATCAAAACAGACATAGCTGAAGACAGAGTACAAGTACCTTATATTAACTTATTTTCATTCTGAAACTTGTTCAGACACCCAGCAGTATATATTGTCCTCCAGCATTTATGATTTATAGTAGCTACTAGTAAGCTACTATAGTAGCTACTAGCTAGTAAGCTACTAGTACAAATGAACTGTGGTTGAAGAATTTTAGTGTCATTATATTTTTGCCTCTTCATTCAAATAATGAAAATTTATTTCTGAAATCTCGGAGAGGTCACAGATGAACAAAGAGTGACACCCACAGTATGGCCCCAAATATACTTTGAACAGAAGGACAGACCTTATCCATATGGTATGTGTTTCAATATTTATCTGGAAATACTACTTAAAAATTGAGAGAAAGATCTTTGTTCAATCTTTAAAATAATAATAATAATAATAATAAAAAAGATTGACAAGGCATGGAAATGAAAAGAGGAGTAACTTACAGGGACCACGATAAAGGTCCATGTAGTGTGCCTGCCGCTCGGTGAGGAAGCAGACTGAAAACATCTCAGCAGACATTAGAGATTTGTAGGGGTTATTGAGGCTCCTTCTAAAATGCCCCTTGTAATGAACTGGAATCTTTTGACTGGCTGCATCAAAGTAAGCTTGGATGGGGCATCCCTGCCATCCCACAAAGGGAATCCACACAGAGCCTGAGCACAGAGGGAAAAGGTCCCAAGGTCCCGTGCTGTAGCCTCTACCGCAGAGCAGTTCTGAGGAATGGCTTTCCTCTGGACATTCATTTTAACCACAATTATCTGAACTATTGGGAGCTTTTTATCTTAAACATTAAGTTAAAGCAGTGTACCAATTTCACTCTTTGATCCTAGCAGTAAAAGTAGGCCCATCTATAAGGCTGAGTTACGAATTTACCATCTGTTAGTGAAGCTCCCTTTGCATCTCCCCAGTTTGTGCAGAGACAAGCAAGTCATCAGCAATGCACTCTCAGCACAGAAAGAATAGCAATATCTGTGGGGGTTTTGTTTGCTTGGTTGGAAGGTTTTTGCTTTTTTTGCCTTTTTTTTTTAAATTTTTATTTAAGCTTATGACTTTGATAAAATGGATTAAGTAGAGGAGCAAACTAAGGGGGAAGGGAGCCCATGGTATTTTAAAAATGTATTTTAAGGGAGTGTTCTGATCCTATTTCAATACTCATTCAATCAACTCTCCTGTCTCCCATGTACCTAAGTTGATGTTGCTTTGCTGCAGTGTTATCACAGAATCCTATAAAGCCCAGCTGTGAACTTGACAAAGGAAAAGGAGCCTAAATTATTCTATAACTTGGACTGCCCACAGAGTTCTCCCTGAAGGGAATTCCATAATGAACAGAATACATCATAATATAATACTTCCTAGGGCATTTGTTGTATTTCCACCTACAAGTTTGGAGAAATTTGAATCTAGGGAAGCTTATTTAATTTCCCATTTCAGTGGGCCTTTGAGAAAGGCTCCTGAAGGGGCTCTGTGAAACCTGGGTAGGCTGAGGGAATCAATACCAGAAAAGTTTTATCAATACCAGAAATGGTTTTATCAGTACCAGAAAAGGTTTTATCTTCCCCTCCTGCAATGGGAGGCTGCTATAAAACTATGAAGAAGAAGAGGAGAAAAAGAGAATGAACAGGCCACACAATTTCCTGTAGTTCTCACTCAGTTAAAAACAACTTTTCTTAATTCTTTACAGTTCAGCTTTGAAAGACTTTAGCTTTAAGAAAGAAAATTTTTGTTGTTTTCAACAGGCAAATTGACTGATATTAGGATTGTATTTTACAAATATTATGATGGAAATTAGAGATCTCTATAGGTCTGTGCTGGCCTGCTCAGGATGGGAGATGCCATTAGTAATGTACAGTAATGCACTTTTGTCATTTTTTCAAATATATAATACTTGTTCTATGAAGTGGAAGAAATATAGAATTTGAATCTCATTTAGTAGACTGTTACCATATTCCTGCTGAAAAATTACTGAAGGTATAAAAAGAATTCTAGATTTTTTTTTTTTTTGGACAGTAATGCAACTCTCTTGTAGTTTCATTCTGATTAAATTTTATACTAGATATGTTGAAAAGAAAGAGTGTCCAATACTTAACTAATTATGAGTCAATTTCTGCTGCTGTTGACAAAGAATATTTAGTCATAAGGTCCGTGGGCTTTTCTAATAATGTGAGACTGTTTCACATCTTAAATTGATTCAGAGATTGTTTATGTATTTCATTCCTGCAAGGGGATAAGAGAATTTTAGTCTGATGTTTTTTGCTTGGAACTGATGAAAGTTGCTCTGTGGATCAGCTGACCTTGCTGATCTTGCTCTGTGGATCCTGCTAGCTCTTTCTACGCCTAAAATCTGTGTCAGGGTAAAACTCCAATGTACATCTTCTAACAGGTTTCCTTGGGGTACCAAGAGCTCAGAATTAACAAATGCTTTTTATACTCTTCCAGTCTTTCTGTTTTTCTTCTATATTTCTGAGGGGTTTTTCTTTTCAAGGCTTCCTATCTAATCCTGACCTATGGGATTGGAAATCAAATGTGAATGGGAACTAGTAAAAACAGCAAAAATACTCACTCTTGATGAAACACTGTCATTATAAGTAAACCTACATTCCACAAAAACCCATGTACAGTAAAAAGGATGCCAGTTTGCACATGTAGGGTGGACCTTTTTCATCATTAGTGTCGTGGTCAGCACTGTAGGAGGCATCTTTACATACAGGGTGTTTTTTATAACTTTCAGAATTCTTTCTCTGTCTCTGTATGAAAGGCCCTATTTACTCCTCCAGGAGTGAGGAGAGCAGGGTGTGAGGTGGGGAAGAGAGGGCACATTTCAGGGCTGAGCAGCAAACACTCAGCCTGGCGTTCTGAGCTTCTCTCTGGGTCAGGTTTCATGTGGCTATTTTGGTTTGCTTCACAGGTAGTGGGTACTACAAATATAGCCCATCTACAGTGGCTGGCACTCAAAAGTGAGAATAGCTGCCTTTGGGTAGCCCAGAGAAGGAAAATATTCCTTTTTGTGCTAACAGACAGGTATTGTTTGTCTCACCAAGAACACTAACAGACAACACATTCTGCCAAAGTCACAACTGATAGCATTGATTATATTTGTCTTGCTCTTCCTCATTGAATTCCTACAAAACCTTTAACATACCCTGTTTAAAACTATTTTTCTTTCTTTTAAGGAAAAAAAACACCACCCAAAAAAACAAAAAAACCCACACATCCTTTTCTATTACTTTGTAGGAAGGAAAAGGAACCCTGATTGCAGGAATTCTGAGGATTTAATTTTCCAATTGATGAAGCTTACATATAGCATTGTAGCCAGATATATAATCAATTTCACATGTCTGAAGTAGTGGAAACTTGTGAGAATTATAAAAATAGAGAGATAAATAGGTTTCTTTAAGCAAAGAGCAGCATAATCTTTCTGGTTAGTTTTACCTCTAAGAATGTGCCATTTAGATTTTAGCTGTTAATCAGGAAGGTATATCACAGAATTATTTGGGGGTTTTTTTAAACACCCCCTGATGTTTATTTTCCTTGAAAAGAGTAGACTACAGTGAACCTTCTATTTATATTTCATCAGTTTCTGGACCTCTGTTTGTTCTAATAAAAAGCATAGCACTGCCAACCCAAACAGCAATGTGGTGAAACAGAGTTCCAGCAAACAAGAAAAAACAACTTCCACACGTACAAATAAAGGGACTGAATGGGACTAATGATAACCCAAATACCAAGGTGGTTCTCCTGGCTTTTTCAAAGTCACAAGCCATCAACAGTTCAAACTCTGTACTAAAAGGGAGACTTGCAGAAAAATTGAAATGGAACTTCCAGGTGTGACAATGATGGAGAGTTCTTGAGGACTTCTTGTGGTAAAGCAAGACCAAGGTTGCCAAAAGATCAATCGCTCCAGTAATTCTAAAGTCCTTTGTGTTATCCAATACTGTAATTATTAAATCCAATTCTAAAAAAATGAAAAAATAATTAAAAAACAGTATTCCAACAACATTCTTTGCCTCACACACTTCTGGAACTATTTCCAGCTTTTTCATAGGAGTTGCCCCAGGAGAGCTGCCCACCAACTTGTCCTTCCTAGTGCCAATAAGCTCTGTTTCTCTGCCATATGGGTGGAGTGTCTGGGGAAAACAGTCTTCCCCCTGACTGATCCCTCTCCTGTGAGTGCTGCTGCTGAGCCTGATGATGTGGAGGCACTGCCAGGAATGGGCAAAGACACCTGGAGTGTGACTTTCAGCTTTTGCATGTCCAGGAAAATAGGCAGGGAGCGTGACAGATCTTATAGAGATAGATAGATTTTTCAGTAATTCTAGAGTATGGCGGAAAGAGCCTGAGGAAAACAAGACCAAATATAATATTTGGACAGGTATTTAGCAATGGGAATATAAACACCACTGATGGCATTGTTGGTACCCTCACAGCAGCAAAACCAACTGCTGAAGACTTGCAGTGTAGGGCTGGCAGCATTCTGACCTGAATTGTCAGGCCTGAGGCAGGGCAGTATGTCCCATGATCCCACATTTACTGAAGGGTATGGAGAAGTGTATTCCTTGCATAGCAGTGAGCACCAAGGAACATCTCTGACCTAGTGCTTTTGCCTAAAAGAATTTAAAAAAACCCTCTGCATGTATGCAGTGAGGGAAGAGGAAATGAAGGATGGAAAGAGTAAGTTATGAAACTTTTGCTTCCCTTCAGAAAGCCCTCTCAAAGGTTACAATCCACTTTGGCTTCAGCACTTCAGTGAAATGCATATAAACAGCTATGTTGTAAAAGCAAGATGGACTTAAACTGAAAAAATGTTCTCCACATCTCACGTATGAAATTAACCCCAGTTCCACTTGACTGCACAAGGTAAAGGCTTCTCATCTTAGTCACAGGAACCATTCCCCATTGTCTCTGTAAATATTTCTGGATTGACTTACACACCAACTTCACTTTGTCATAAAAAAAAGAGAATGTTCTGGTAATGACATTGACTGGAAAACTAAGCAAATAGACCTTCATTTCTCCAAGAGCAGAATTCAAATTCAAGATGGAAATGCAAGTTGACCTGCAAGAATCTGTTCCCTGGCAGTAAGGGGGATTTTTTAATGGGAGAAAAGCAGGGGAACACTTCATTATGGTACAAAGACAGGAAGTGAAGTAAGCACTGAAGCAGGCTTCCCCTTGTAATACTAGGAAAGAGCAATTTCAATATCAACTTTGAATAAAATCATGGCAACTTTCCCCTGCCTGGATGAGTTAGGTCATTGGCCTAACTCACGTATGAAATATAGGTCTCATACTAGTCAGGCATTATTTAGCTTGTCTCAAGCATGTATATTGCCCCCTTGCTGGTACTTCTGCATATCAAATGACCTGGTTAATTCCCTCAGATTTGCTCTCAGAAAGCAGTTCAAATTTGAACTCAATTATCCTTCAAGTTCTCCTAAAGAAAGTTCAATGAGCATAATATTCCCTACAACATGCTGGAGGCAGAGAATGCAAAGGTTCTCAGAATCTGAGAGGCAAAATACTTCTCAATACAACAACTGCCATATGAAGGTCGGTTGGGATTTTTTTTATTTTTTATTTTTTTAACTATGTAAAAAAATAATCCCCTACAACGTGAACTGGTGACACATTCTAGCTGAAGAATTCTGAATATTTACCAAATCATCTGGGAGGCTTCTGTAGCTGTCTTCACAGAACTGAGAGCCCTTGTGTCCCTTCAGAATATTGTATTTGGATGTTGGGGGTATGGGGGATCTGCAAATCCAACCTTTTTATGTTCTGAATTCACTGTGTTATGAGTGCACAGGCAGCACTCAAAACATCCCATTCTGAATGTTTTCTAGTGAATTTGATCTTGTTCTAACAAATCAGCTGGAGTGACTGTGATATACTTCCTGAAATGAGGTCACTAAAAGACATTTTAAAGGCTGGATTCATGTGTGCCGTCTGAGTGCTCTCCATCCCCAATACCACATCCCCAAACAGCTGCCTTTAACTTGCTCTTCCTCAAAGGGAAGCTCTGGTTAAGAAGCACAAAAACCACTGCTCCAAAGCACTGGGACACTGCTTGGAGAGCTGTTCCTGAGCTCTGTGGGCTGAGTGGCCCAACCCTGGAAAAAACGGAGACAAGTTGTGGCATGAGGTAAAAGACAAATTGAATAATGCCTTATGGGGGTCTCCTGAGCTGTGGTCTAGGTTGCCTTTTTCTGCCACCAACCAGTTTTGCCAGTGCTTCCATGATAGACTCTGTCTTCACTTTTTAAAGTGCTCACAGGCTCCTTGTGGATGGGATCGAATGACTGCCCTGTTCCCTTCACCTGTGAAATTTCAGAGGTGACTTGAAAAGGGCCATTGTTTCCCAGGAATGCCAGGCCTAGTCCGGGAAAGAAAGTCTTCATTTCAGCAGGAATTTGGAGTCTGCTTGAGAAGGCCTTGCAGTTAGTAGGTGAAAGCTATGGCACATTCATTAAACCTCTGAACATTTAGAGTGGCTGGGCTCGCCCTTTCTGGGTTCTTCTGCTTCCCCTGCTGAGTGCGTGGGATGGGGAAGGGGAAGGGGAAGGAGAAGGGGAAGGGGAAGGGGAAGGGGAAGGAGAAGGGGAAGGGGAAGGGGAAGGGGAAGGAGAAGGGGAAGGGGAAGGAGAAGGGGAAGGGGAAGGGGATGGGGAAGGGGAAGGGGAAGGGGAAGGGGATGGGGAAGGAGAAGGAGAAGGAGAAGGAGAAGGAGAAGGAGAAGGAGAAGGAGAAGGAGAAGGAGAAGGAGAAGGAGGAGAAGGAGAAGGAGAAGGAGAAGGAGAAGGAGAAGGAGAAGGAGAAGGAGAAGGAGAAGGAGAAGGAGAAGGAGAAGGAGAAGGAGAAGGAGAAGGAGAAGGAGAAGGAGAAGGAGAAGGAGAAGGAGAAGGAGAAGGAGAAGGAGAAGGAGAAGGAGAAGGAGAAGGAGAAGGAGAAGGAGAAGGAGAAGGAAGGTTTCACCACTGCACCACTGGGTTTGAGCTGGGGTCAGCCTCCACACACAGGGTTCTCTGTCCTAAGCCTCTGGAGCACTCGTGTGCTTTCATGTGAGTAAGGCTATGTTTAGTGAGCATTTTGAAAACATTTTCAGTGGATAATTCTTGTATTTGAGTACAAAGAACAAATACAGTGAATGTGTTCAGGTTCAGACAGATGATGCCTGCTTTAACAAATTCAAAGTCACTTCTAGGGTGAAAACTGGGAATAGAAGCTATGAGAATACTTTGGTGTTTTTAAAACAATTTGAAACATTAGCACACAGGCAGCAATATATACTGGGACTAGCTCACAATTTTGCTATCTAAATTTAATATCTTCCTGTTAATTTCTGGGATGTTTTGTGCAGAAAGAGTTGAAAATGTTGCCAGGATGAACTGAAGATGCTAATAAACCTTATTAGGAGTATCTGAGTTACGGTCATGAATTCTTTAATGCATTGCCCAGTAGATGCAGAACACAAATGTGAAATACAAAGTGATAATGAATAATATTATTAAATTTGTAACCAGATGGGTAAGGGGAAGATGGGAAAAGTCTTCAAAGGGTTTTTCAACCTGTTTTTCAAAGGAAGGAAGAATCTGACCTGAATATGAACTGATGATAATAAGTACTGTGCTTAGTGAGCTGAAGCACTGGAAAATTTATTTTTTGTACAAATACATTTTTTCTGTTTTGGTTTCAGACCTCATTTAATCTCCAAATGGTAACACTATTGACATTAAATACTCAGATTATAATAAACTGACTGTGACTGTTTTCTGAAAGCATGATCCAGAATGTAATAATAGAGCTAATAAATAATTTATCTTAGAAAGCTCACGAATATAATTTATGACAACTTGGATTTCATTTCTTTTCTTTTTCAACAGGTTTCCTGTGATCTAACTAAAAAAAAAAAAAAAAAAAGAAGTAGTAGCACTATGTGTCCTTAGACCCTGGTATAGATGGCACACAAAAGGAAGCTTGTCCTTTTGGGACCTGGCTCTGAATCAATTACAGACGACAGAGAAATACTCTTTTGTGGCTGCTAAAGTTCAGGAATGAAATCTGGCAGGCTTAGCCAATTCCCTAATGCAGCATCCACATTACCAACATCAAATTGGCAGCTTTTGCCTGTCCCAATGGGGACAGGGTAATGAATAGATTTAGTTAAGGTGTCCTGACTCATCTACAAAGTGCCTGGTATGTGCACCAAGGCTCTCCTGTATAACTTCCAAAAAAGTGTCATTCAAAGATAAATGAAGTTGAGAAGGTTTGCTGGCTAGCACTGCTGTAGCACAGGACTGAGCTTCAGTCTGCTCCCACTGCCCTAGAAAAAGCTACTGTTCATTTTCCTTAGGCACCCTAAGGAAAGTATATTTCTCATAATCTATGGTTTTTCACTACATTGTCAAGGAAGATAATTTCTTTATGATCTTCACACTTTCCTTTTTTTCCCCCCTGTCACTTCTAAATAATTTACACCATGTCAAAAGACTGCTTGGCCTAATGGTAATTTTAGGTGATTTTCCCTGGAATGAGGCATTGTCATTCTTAAACCCCAGGCAGTGTGCTTATGAATTTCCAGAGTGAGATACAAACATAATTTTCCTGTGAGGCTCTTCCCCATGACTGTGCAGTGAAGATTGACAAGGGATCCAAAAGAAACTACATCAGAAAGCCCAGTGAAATCCAGCTTCTACAGGTGGGATTCTTTTCACAAGTATCTCTAAATATCTACTCTTAAATTTTTTTTGTTTTAATAGAGACCATTTGTAAAATTTCTTTACATTTATTTCTAATGCAAACACAAAGAAATGGGAAAATTTTAAACTCCAATTGTATTTAATTTTTTTTATTCTCACCCATGTCCCTAGAATCCATGCCAAGGGGAGAAAAAAACCCAAACTAATAAAGTAGGGTAAAAATTTTGTCTCCTTATACACACTCTTGTATTTAACCTTCCCATTTCCTTCATTCAGAAAAATGAAAGAGAATAAAATAACCTAATTTAAGTTCAAGTTTCCTTGTTTATTTTGGTTGCTTCTGCAAAGATTAGTAGCCTTCACAGACTCATAAGGCACAGGTGATCCAGTGCAATAGAAAGTTAATAAAAACCCAGAGTCTTTGGAGTGATCTTTTGGACTGTTTCAACATGAAATGGAACTCTGAGTTCTTGAAGGGCTTGTATCTGCAATTCTTATCTTCAAACTATTGTAAATGAGGTTCTATTTCACTGCACAGAATTGTATTGGACTGGTGTCTGATGTGTTAGGAACTGAGCCCATGTGCATGATTATAAATATGTATTTATGGATGTACAGTCTCCATAGGATTTGTTTGTTGCTTTCAATACTTTCAGATTAATAACTGATTTGCTGCCATGCAGAAGTCCCCCAAGGAATTACATTAGAGAATCATTTGAAATATTTGCAGAACCTCCCAAGCAGAAGATATTATGGATGTTAAATGCAGAGAGAGATATCATCCATTTGTCACTCTGGCTGTGATAAGCAATATGGAAAAAAAAAGAGAGAGAGAAGAAGTCTCAATAACAAAATCCACATTGAAAAGTTAGGCACTTTGAACTTTCCCATCACCTTACCAGTGTTTCCCCACAGGCTGTCTAAAAGACAACTCAGCAATGTCTGAATGGGGCTGCACACAATGGCTCCTTCACAAGTAGGTCTTTAATTGATTACGGCTGTGTTTATAGAAGCAGAAGAGAATTTACTCAAAATGACAGATTGCCTTTAGTGTTAAAATAGTTTAGTAATGTTAATGGTAAAGGAGGTCCCCGCCACCTCCTCCTCAGCTGCATGAAGCCCTAAAGATGAGCTCTTTGTTCCTGCAGCCCCCAATCTCTTCTTGCTCTCCCTCCTCCCCTCCCCGCTTCTTTCGTGCTTCCAGAGCGGGATGCTCCTGGCTCCAGGGCCGCATTCACACCGAGGGCAGCAGCTGGCCGGCTCCTGCGGAGGCAAGATCCTGCAAAACTGCAGATTCCATCGGAAATGTGATAAACTGGAAGAACACCCAGCACAAACCTCCGGGAGCGCGTCCCAGCACCCTGCCTGTGTCCCTGAACCCTGCCTGTGTCCCAGATCCTGCCTGTGTCCCTGCACCCTGCCCGCTCGGACACCGGGGCCAGCCCGACCCTGGCGCTGCAGTAAACAGCTTTTCCTTGTTTATATTCCAACACCCGCAGTGCCGAGGTCCCGGTGCAGCGGCTGGATGCGCTGGAAGCTCTGGATGTGCTGGATGTGTTGGAAGGGCTGGATGTGCGGGGAGCGCCCCCGGCCCCCGGCCCCTCCCGCGGGGCGCCGGGCGCGGGGGCGGCATCTGCCGGCCAACACCGCCCCCTGGCGGCCGGCGACAGCACGGCCGCGCTCCCCCGGGAATGCCGGCCGCGCTCCCCCGGGAATGCCGGCCGCTCTCCCGGGAATGCCGGGCACGCTCCCCCGGGAATGCCGGGCACGCTCCCCCGGGAATGCCGGCCGCTCTCCCCCGGGAATGCCGGGCGCGCTCCCCTCGGGAATGCCGGCCGCGCTCCCCCGGGAATGCCGGGCGCGCTCCCCCGGGAATGCCGGCCGCTCTCCCCCGGGAATGCCGGGCGCGCTCCCCCGGGAATGCCGGCCGCTCTCCCCCGGGAATGCCGGGCGCGCTCCCCCGGGAATGCCGGGCGCGCTCCCCCGGGAATGCCGGGCACGCTCCCCCAGGAATGCGGCCGAGCCGCGGTGACGCGAGGCTCAGCGTCGCAGCACGGGGCGGCTCTCAGAACTACGAAGTTCTTTGCAGCCTAATTGCACCTGCCAAGGCCAAGGGCAAATGGCATATTTGATTTTCGAATATTAAAAAGAACTTTTTAAAATATCCTCCGCCCCGATATTTTAAAATCTCCATAAATAAGGAGTTAACTGCCGGACTCTCAGAGTAATTTGGTTGACAATGATGAGCTATGGAGTTCACACACCTGGTTTCTTCCTTCTCCATAAAGGAAAGATAATGATTTAAAAGTCTTCTTGTTGGTTCAGCTGAATTAGTTGAAGCGTGAAGTAAGCAGAAAAAAAAATACCCTGATCATTAGAAATGATGTATGGTTAACTCTGTATGTGGAAGGTAATGTTAATGTCATCAGACACTATGTTTGATATCAAAGATACTTAAAATGAATTCCTTCTTTCACCTATGTGACTTCCAGTATCAGGAGAGAGCTATCATAAGTAACTGATGGCATTCCAAACAGACATTAATAAATCAGGTGAATATGATCAATAGCAAAGTGCCCTGAAGAAGACTCAGGGTTTAATATCCCTGCCAAGTACCTTCTAAGCTCTGATTGTGCTGAATGCCTCATGATTGGAGAACACATTTTTGTGATGCTTTTTAGTGAATTTGTTTTTCCCAGATGGGAGGCTTGACTTGAACTGAATGACTCATCATACTGCCTGCTTCTATCATCATGCTGAAATATGCTGCTAAAACAAAAACCTTTTAGGGAATAGTAGTATTTCCATTGTAAGAACAGGAAGAAAGAAGCCATTCCCATGGGTAGTTTTGGCAGATATTAACAATGACTTTTGCTAGGACAACCTGCCCTAATGAGATCAAGCCTCCCATGAGCTGCCAGCCTTGGTGCATGGATGCAGGATACAAACAGTGAAGTAGATGTTGTTAGTGACATGATCAATAATTTATAAACCATACCCTGAGTTTTCATATCCTGGACTCCTTAAGCTCCTTTTATATCCAATGAAGATCCCCAGAGAGGTCAAAGGAGGCAGCATTGCTTACTAAGCTTACAGTAAGGCTGCAAAACTGGCCCATGGATATAAATTTCAGTTCACTTCTCAATGACACCGTTATTGCACTGCAAGAGCAACACGTGGCTATAGCACCTTCCACCTCGGTAACTGCAGTGCCAGGAAAGCCAAGGGGAACAGTCTTTGTACACCCCTGAACTCACATGACTCTTCCAAGTCTGCTGAAAAATGGAACCTTATTCTTGTCTTTCATCCTCCATTAGGATTGTCCTTGCATATTTTTTCTGAAGACTCAAAACAGAATGGAACTGCTCAGATGAACCTGAAATACTGAAAATATGTCCTTTTAAAAAAAGAAAGAAACAAAACCAAAACTGAAACATTTCTAGTTTGCAGTTTTGGAAGATACAGATCACCTGAGGCTGGTAAAAACACACACATATTCAATTGATATGGCAAGGCCAAAAGCAAACATTAACAACAGTCCTACTACAATCTCATACAAAGTACATATTTATGCAAGAAATTTGTGACAGAAACAATATATCTCATGCAAACTCATAGAGCTTTAAATACATGCTCTTTCTTTAAGCCACAGGAAATGTCAGAGTTGTCATTTCCCTGTGCAAACACATTCAGAAATTCAAAAATAACTATATGTAATATTTGCTCTTGCAGATGTGCACCCCATTCAGGAGTCAAGTCAAGAAAAGAGGATTAACCCTCCAGTCATCTATACAGTCCTTCCTGGAAAGATCAGTAGATGAAATCTCAAGGTGAGTTCATGAGTGTGATCCTGAGTGTATGAGTTAGAGGGGCTCCCTTACCATGAGTTTGGCTAATGATAAATTACTCCAGCTCTTTCTGTCTCTGAAGAAATAAAGTTGCCTTTGCTCTATATCTGCTTACAATTCCTGTAGTTAGCAGCCTAGAAGGGGAATCTGCCCTTTGATTTTTAAATATGGGAAAGGCTAATAAATCCTTGTGTCTAACATATAATTAACCTATGAGACTGCCTGGCATGGGCTGCTATTCTGACAGATGCAAAAGCAGATTAAAAATCACCCTCCACAGGAATAACACTTGCAATAGCTAGGACAAAACTTATAATAAGATCTGTCAATCCTGAGGCTTTGAGGAATATATTCCCTTGCACAGAGACAGGAGTGTTTATTACAGCACTGTGTCATCTATTTGCTTGCAACTTTTCCTTTTGCACCTGTCATTAGCAGGGTGCAAAGTGGTGAACAAGATGGAACAATTAGTCTCCTCTTGTTAGACATTTCTTGCACTCTTTGGCCATTGGGTAAGTATGTAAATGGAGTCAAGGAAGCACTGAGGAATTGCCTGAGGCCTGTTTTAAAATGCAGTGGAACTCTTATGAGTGCTTCAAATTATTACTTATTTTTGATTAATGATTAATAAATGTATTCGTGGAAATGAGGCGCAAATGGATCTTGGTAATAATGGAAAAAGCAAACAATTTCATTACTCTGCTCCTCAAACAAGAGATAAAACTGTTCCTTTGGTTTCATAGCATCATTACTGAAGCTGCAGTCCCAAAGGCAGTGACATCCTGAGCACAGAGAAGGCTGTGAGTTTGCCCTTTGGACATGTGGGGGTGGCTGTGCCCCTCTTCAGCCACCTAAATAGAAAAATAACAGGCCTCTCCTCAAGCAGAGGGAGTGCCCCAAAGATGGGGAGAAAACAAAGAGAAATGGTTTTAAATAGCTCAGAGATCATTCTGAAGCAAGAATACAGAGAATGTAATACCCTGGTTGTATAGAGTCGACTATTAAGTGTTAAATAATCAGTGAAATCTTACAGAACACGTCTACTACAAAATCACACATTTGCTTCTATGCGTCTGATGAAGATGTCAGCTCAGAGAATATCTAAAATAAAGAGGCTATATTGTATTCACACTTCCTAAGTGATACACGTTGTAGAGTGTGAGCTGCTTCATAATAAATGGATAGTTTTGTGAAGAGAACTTTAAAAAAAGTCATTGTTTTAATGAGGTGCTGGTGTCCTCCCTGTCCAGGAATGGAACAGTGCTGTGGCCCTTGCTGTTGTTCAGCCCAAACTGAGCATGAGGAGGACTACAGAAACAAGAATTTCCTTGCTCCCACTTCTGCTGCAGGAGTAACACGGGTAAGCATTAAATGAGTGCAATGTGTGGCAATCCTGCAGAGCTGCTGTGCCCACACTGACTGGAGTGTGGTGCCAGCTGGGCAGAGCAGGAAAGCTGGGGCATTGCTGTGCTCTGGCACTGCTGAAATTCCACACAAGTGCTTTGGGGTCAGAAAATACTATTATGTTAACAGCTACAAATATGATCCAGGCTAAAGAATAACTCTCAACTAATCTCTGCATCAATTCCTTAGCTGGACACTGAGTCTGATCCAGCCCTGGTGACAGCTGCAGGACTTGTTCAGCTGAGATAAATGGAATATCGTTGATGTTGGGCTTAGGAGAATGGGTGGGGCTGTCATGTGTTGTTGGGAGGGACATTTTCTCATGTGGTGATTTGCATGGATTTTGGTGGCTTTTGCAAGGTACATCCAGGGATAAGAGTTTCAGTGAATCAGCACTCCTTACTGGCAGCCTCTGGACATCTCAGTGTCTCAATCCTTGTGTACTGTGCCTGGCCAGTGGTCTGATATAATCCACAGTCAAAAACCAGTCAGAAAGAGGGGATGGTATGTGACAAATGTAATGTCTTTCTCTAATGCAATAGTTTTTAATTAGAGATTGCTGCTATATCTTCTATTACAACTTTCTATTGACTCAATGTTCATATTCAGTAAAATATAGGGCTTATTTACATTCTTCGTGTTACACAAACAATTTAAAGATTATCCCTGTGTCCAGGAGGCTCTACTTGCCTGCTCTTTATAAGCTCAGTTTTGTCAGGAGATTCTTGCTTCTCTATGGTACGTGCTGGAATTGATAAATCAGGTTTTACTTTGAAAAAGTGGGGAAGTCTAACTCAGGATAAACATTAAAGCAAAAACTTTACCACTTTACAGATTAAATACTCAATTCTGAACAAAAGACAAGTCAATGCACATATATACAGTCCCATTGAGATTACAATATTATCACATAACTAATTTTAAAGAGATAAGAAACCTCACTGCACCCTGGTAGACTTATTAAAGATAAGGTAAAAATCATTAGAAAAAGAAATATTTTTAAAAAATGTTCATAATAAACATTTTTTGTAGGACTTCCCCAACGTTTTATTCAATGTATTCATACTATCTTGATCTGTAGATTAGACTGGACATTCTAGTGAATATTCAATATTGGGAGCCTCGAGTTGAAGCTCCCTTTACATGATACTGCTGACTCATCTCTAAGCAATTCCTGCAGACTGGAACTGACTGTGACAGGTTCTAGAAAAACAATGGAAAAGGAAGTATTGCTTCAGCATATTTAAATTACATACAAGTTTTCAAAAATTCACTAAAATTGATGGAAGGAACTTGTTATATTTCAACAGGCAGTGGATGAGGATGAGCAGCTTCAGTCTCCCAGCCCCTGAATGGGGCTCTGCCCTGTGCAGCTCCAGTGCACAGGGACCACGGCCTCATTTCAGAGCTGGTCTCACAACCTGGCAAGGTGAGCAAGCTGGAGAAGAGAAGGTCTGAGAAGGGGCTAAAGATGCAAGGACTAGGTATGAGCAGACCTTACAGGTCAGAGGCACTTTCCTGTTTATTTGTAAATAAGATAAACAGTGGCAGCACCAGGCTTTGCTGCCTGTCCATGGCCCTGGCTCACACTCAGTGTGCCTGTCACAAACTCACTGCTATAGCACTACTTGTCTTGCACCTCTAAGGCACTGATTTCCTGCTGTCTTGTACCTTGTGCAGATACTTGTCTCAGAGCCAGCTGCCTTAAACTGTGCTGGATTTGATGGATGAGTTTTATTTGCAGCAGCTCTTTCCAGATTGCTGAGACATCTTTGATCTTTGTTGCTATGTACCTTTGTCAGCAAAAGAGAATCATCAGCAAGATGCAACCTTCTTAGCAGATTTTTAGCTGATGCTACATTTTAGAAAATGATATCTTTTATGTATGGTTTCACTCAGATAACTGTTTCCTGATGCCTTCCTCAGTTCTCAGATGTGACGTTACTCTAGGCAAGCCCACAAACCCAATATCCTGTCAATTCTGGATGCCTGCAGCACAAAGGAAGGGAAAACCAGCTTTTTTCCCGCATGGACTAGAATATATTGTTTTACTGGATTTTTGATGCAAAAGCAGCCAAGTTCAGTGGCAATTCAATCCTATATTAAAGCAAGATAAAGACCTGTTGCAAACTTCAGATGACTTGTTATCTGTAGCATGATTTTGCTGAATAACAAGAGCAGAGGCCATTTTCTGAGTGTTTTAAAAATAAATTTTACAAGTACAGCCTGTACTAGACAGTGCACAGAAGAGTGGCTTAGCACAATCTAACAATCATGGAAAGCATAGCTGTCCAGGGTAATTGAGAAACTCCTGGAAGATTGGTCAGTCTAGTGAATGGCCAGGACATTGCAGTGCTGGGGCTGAAGGCTGATCACATCCCACTCCTGTACTCACACTTTCCAGCTAAATACTAACCAGGAGGCAGAAGAGATTATCAGTAAGGTGAAAATCAAATACTGTCTGTTCCCCTGTTTTCTAGTAATGCAGCACCAACACAAGGTATAAAGCTTTCTAGACTCCTGCTTAACTCTGATTTACTGTAATACCAGCTGTAAAATAATATAGAATTACACACCATTTTTACTTCACTATTATTAGGCCTCAGTGAATTACTTTTATTTCTCTCATCATTGAATGAATTTGCAGTATGCACATTCTAAGTAATAAAAGAAGTACTTTTATATATCAAACTATTTGAAAGATCTTAATTTTGGATTTACTTTTATTTAATCATACAGAAGTACAATTACTAAAACAATTCCTGTGACTCCTGTGACTTGATGGCCGAGCAAACATGGCTATATAATGTGTTATATTGTACTTAAAAAAATTATGTGTTTAATGGTAACATCCATAGCTGGCAAAGCTATTCCTGATGTTCCTTAGAACCACAGTGTTAAGTACCAATGACAGTTTTATTTTGCAGTACAATTCAGGAGAGAATTACTCTAGTTCAGTGATATTATCTGGAAATTTTTCTTCTTCAATGGTGAGGGATTTAAATGCACAAAAACTGTGGTTTAGGGCATGTTAATAAACAATATAAACAATATACTCAAGGAAAAAAGTATATTTTCTTAACTTGAAACCTAGAGTTGGGATTTGAAAGTTATGACTCATTCTGAGCTTTACACTGTCTGCAGTGTAGGGCACTTTCTGGTTTTCCAACTAGAGCACTTTTATAATACTACAATAATTCAAGTCAAATAAATGGATTTAGAATGAAAAGGCATGAATTTGTCTACAGAGAGTTGGGGTATTAAGTACAAATATAATTATCAGAGACTCTTTTTCCATTGGCTACTTTTCTAAAACTCAGCATTTACAGAGACTGTTTTAACAGAGGGAGTTTTGTTGGGTTTTTTTTTCTTGTATTGTGTGTTGTGTATGCATTGCTCAGATAGATAGATAGATAGATAGATAGATAGATAGATAGATAAACTAAGACTACTATAAATTATAAAAATACAGCTGGAGAACTAGTAAACATGTTAGAATAAATATGTTAAAATCTGTATGGTTGCTTTCTGAAATACTAATCTTTTGAAGAGTGTTGGGATAGCTAAAAACAGTGACTATAAAAAAGTGAGACAGATATGCAACAAATATGTTAAGCTATTGTTTATTGTATTCAAATACAAGGTCATCAAATTAATAAGTGGGTGTCAGGCACTGTTATGGACAGAATCCAAGCAACTTCTCAATGTTTTATTATTTACTGCTCGCTATTTATTAAAGAACACTTGCATGGAAGTGGAAGGTTACCTCATCGTTTTGCATTTGAACTGTGGGATGTGTTCTCTGTCTGGGAGATGTTAAAGCTTCACAGATGTCTCCCAGATGGTTCCCTGATCCAGTCATACACAGAAGTCAGGTCAGCAACTTCGGAAATAAAATTCAACTCACAGGAAATACTTATAGTTTATTCAGCATGCATCAATATGACCTTTATTAGGATTGAGGGAAAAAGAAGAGAAAATGTTTACATACTTAGAATAGAAAGCTTTTGGTGAAAATATCAGAGAAACTTTTAGTTTCACATTCCCAGGGCTTACCCAAAGTTTAAAAAAATGAAAGAAGAAATGTTTAATAGAATAATGAACTTTTTGGTTAAAAAAATTAATGAAACTTTTAGTTTGCTATTCCTGAGGCCTACTCAATGTCAAAGAAATTTGACACAAAATACCTATTTTTCACATATACTAAGTGCCTTTTTAACATGTAGACACCCAACTTAGGCACTCTGCAAACCCTGCATTCAAAATGACAATAAATATTAATGTTCATAGGTATCTATTTGAGGTGTTAAAGACTAACTCCATGATCCCTAAAGCCAGTGCAGGAAGAAAAGCTACTAAAAAGTGCTCTGTGTTATAAATCTCTAGGGCAAGGAAAAGCAGCAGCATCTCAGGCAGATGTTAAAGAAAGGGAAAGGATCCTGCTCTTGTGGGGTCAGCTCACAGCCAGAGCAGCAAGCAGAAACCCGATGTGGTGGGACAGTAGGAGCACTGGGCTGGCACAGGGAACACAGCAGAGCATGTACGCTTGTAATGTTCACAGAGAGGCCACAAAAGAAAACAGATGACTGAAACTTGCACTTGTATGCAGTTCCAGTTACTAGTGTCATCTTTCCAGCAGTGTCATTTGATATGTGCTCCATTTCTTAGCTCCTTTGAAGCATTCTTGCTGCACACCAAATTCATTTTAAATTGCCTGGTGGGGCACTTATTTGTGCCAAATGTAACAATTAGTTATCAAGTAGATTTTCATATCCTGAAGGTAGATGGTACATTTTAAAGGCTTTACAGAATGCTGAGGTCACTGTGCTTGTGTCCTCTTGGTGTCAGAGCTCTCAAGGCACCAATAGGCTTCAAGGGCTGTGACCAGCCTCAGCTGGAGCCTCCACTCACCCCCCTGCCCACAGACCCAGGGGCTGTTTTTAAGCTGAGCTTTGGCTTTCAGTGGCATGGGCAGCACTGCTGGAGGGGTGCTGGGCAAGATCAGTGCTGGTCACACCTGCCCTTGGCCACCGAGCTCCTTGGTTTGGGCCTCGACCTGCAGACTTCACCTGGGACTGTTGCAGTGCTGTGGAGCTGCCTGGCAATCCTGGAACTGATCCTGGTGTGTGGGGCTGGCTGACTCTCCATGGCAGAGCTGTATCACCACAGTGACCTTGTCCTGTGATGTGGACTCTTAGTTGGGTGTGGGGGCTCTCTCTGGAGGTTTCCTGCTCACCTTGCTCAGGTGCTGTGGGGTTGTGCCCTGGCTGCTCTGTTTTTCCCAGCTCCTACCTTGCCTTTCCTGATGGCCAGAGGCTGCCCACTGAGGCTTACTCTCGTGCAGCTTGTCCTTAGTCTTCAGTATATCTTCTCATTATGCAGTGGTAATTAATATTTATTAGATTTTATTTGTATCTTTCTGTTCATGATTTTCTATTCCTTTTTCTCTTCAGGTTTCCAGTTGATTTTGCCTATCCTTTCCTACCCTTCTTCTCAGGCTCTCACTGAACCTCCTAGCTGTAGATCTCACTACAAATTCCCCTGTCTCTTTCCTCTAGGAAATCCCTGACAGTTGTCTTCAGTAGAACTACTTCATGCCTATCCTTGATGAATGAAGATTTATGACTTCATGTGTCCCTAAATCAAGCACTTCCTCAGGCCACTTCCTCACAAAATGCATCAGAAGAATTTTACTGAAAGTGAAAGGGAGAGAGAAAAATCTCAGGAGTTATAAGAGAAGTAATAATTTATTATATACTCTTAGTGAAATCCAAGAAAGGTCACTGCACTTAGAGGATTGAGGAGGAGTGGGGGGTTGGGTGTGGAATAAAATGCCAAGCTCTCCCTTAATTGAATCTTAGGTGTACAAACCCGAAGCTCCTCCTCTTTAAAATATTCATGTAAATTTTCTCTTGCCAAAATTATTACTGAATAAGCCGAAAGGAAAATGCCATCTTGGTTTGGTTTGGTTTGGTTTGGTTTGGTTTGGTTTGGTTTGGTTTGGTTTGGTTTGGTTTGGTTTGGTGTATTTCTGGGCTTAAGTTCTGGAATAGGTAATAAGTTAGAAGAATGTTCTGTGGTAAATGCAGTGTTTGACAGATGTGCTTCTTTCAGAGCAGACAAGTTTTCTCCACTAACTAATGCATATGGAAAATGTAAATAAGGATCTGCTATTTGGTCCTGTCCATCTGGGAGTACAAATCAGAGACATTACTAGGGGGCTTCATGAACCCCATGCAGGCTTTGTGATGTATTTTCTACACTGATGAACTGATTTACAAACAAAGGGGATAGGTGTGGAAAAAAGAAAAATATAAACCACAAAACCAAGCAAACAATAAAAATTAAAAAAAAAAAAAAAAAACCAAAAAAAAAACCAACAATAAAAAATTAGGCAAAAGGAAAAAAACCCCACAACACTACCAGAAAAAAAAAAATCTCTGCACACCAAAGCCCCCCAACAGCCCCTGACTACAGCCACACAGGGACACTGGGGCTCTGCCTCAGCACAGCTCTTGGAAGTAGCACCAAAGCAGCTTCCTCTTATCCCTGTTGTTACAGTAGCAGGGGGCAGCTCTCTCAGGAAGAAAATCATTCATTTCCCACTCCCCCAGCATTCATGTTCGCAGCTTTCTGGTCCAAACATTTTGCTGAATATGAGATTGGGGTTTGTTTGGGGTTCTTTTTCCGACTATGTGAAGCAATTGAGATATCAGGTTTATTACAAATTCTTTTTCTATGACAGGGATCAAACCATATCAGCCAAAGTTTCTACATTTCCAAACTTTTCTTTGTCATTCAGACTGTCAAAAGCTTTTTATGGCCTCCTGACTGCCATGGTCCCAAGGCTGTGTTCAACAGTGTCTTGTTTCCATTTGTTCCACCATTTCATCTCACTGCTATATCCCTACAGCAGATGCAAAGGCTACTTTAGTAACTAAAAAGGCAGATTTTCTTCTTCCTAAATTAAGGAACTAAGAGTAGGAAATTCCAGTGGTCCCCTAGACAGAGTATGCCATCTGCACATTCTCCTTTGATGAACAGTAAATTTAAATTGCAGCTTTCCTGGTGGCTTTGTGATCTGAGCTATATTGAATGCTCAGACTTCAATCCAGGCAGTTAATTAATGGGACTAGTGGGATTCCAGCCTGCTTCCAAAGGGCTCTGCTTGAGGCAGAGTGCTCAGCCCCAGCCTGTGGGAGCTTTGGGCACAGGGAGCACTCTGTGGGTAACACTGGGATACCATGAAACTCCATGGAGTGGCCTTGCCTAAGGTAGCTTGGTCTGACAAGTATTTATAGGAAAAAAGAATTACTAAGATGATGATCTTTCGCTTACAGACCTCTTCCAGATCATTCTGGAGGCACACAGATGAAGGCAATGCCATGCTTCACTGCATAGATTTTATTAAAACTGTACCACAAAAATAACTGTGCTAAATGTATAAACAAGTTGGTTAGGCCCAGAGTTTTTTATCTAGAAAAAGAATGTTTGTCTTGGAAGGAAAATTAATACTTAAATGTCATAATATAAACATGACATAATTTCTTTTATAAAATCTAGGGGGAAAAGTGGACTTAGGAGAGAGTGCACTTGAAAGCCTTTCAAAGCAGTAATGTTCGTATTCAGTAGAAGCAGAATAATAACACGCTAGATAAAAACACTAATTAGGGTACAACAAACATGTCCTAGGGGGAAATAGCTGTGTCTTAAATGAAGCAGAGCTGCAAAGTAAATTTTATAGACACTCTGCAGTGGTAGGAATTTAGCCAGTAGTAAATATCCTTATGTTTTGCTGTTTGGCTTAAAATAGTCTCCTCTCATTCTCTTATACTTCTCCTTTTAAATAAGACCTGATTCCAATCTTTAGGCTGACTTTGTCACAATATATAAAGTGTAGATGTACACATCAGATATTAATGATTGTTTGAGCTCTTCTATGTAGCAGTAAAAGTGGGGAGTCCATTTCCATATGAAATTTGTTATCCTTTTCCGTGATTGACAGAAAACCTTAGTGATGAGCTGCTGTAATTCAAGTCAATAAATCTCTAGAAAACTTTTAAAGTTATCAAAGGAAATTCTCTTTGCAGCAGGGAAGCTTCTTCTGCAAGAAGAATGAAATTCTCACCAATAAAATTCTGTCAGAGGAAAAGTAGATGTACTTCCATTAAAAATAGAGTTGAGATCCAAAGAAATTTTTAAAAAATCACTCAGAATAGGAATCTGTTACAAGAGAAGTGTCCTCCGTTTGGTAAATATATATATTTTTAAATGGAAATTAAGGTGATGAAGCCTCTTGTATCAATTTTAGTCCTTACAGTTGTATACCAATAGTTTTAAGACCAGAATAAATCCATGTATATATTCTTACTGCTAATCTTACCAATACTGAAGAAATACTTCACACAGTGCCTGGATATCAGAGGGACTGTTGGTGAAACAAGGGTCCAAACTGCCTGATCATGGGGTAGAAGAAGAAAAACAAGTGGCTTTTACCACTGCTGTGAGTCTTGGAAGCAAAGGCTGGTCTCTGGTTAAGCCAGAAGAAAGCCAGAGGATTTTCTGTGGTGCTGCCCCATGAGAATGAGTTACTGCAGGGACACTGCAGCTGTGTGAGCATGGGCTGGGCACAGTGGCACAGCATTTTCAGCAACTTTTAATGGCAAGCTCTTCTCCTAAGGAGTTTTAAACTTCAGGAACTTGTTGCCTATATGAGTATATAATATCTTTTATTGGAAGGCAGTATTAGGTGTTTTTGAAGGTGACACTGAGTTTGCACCTGGGAGTAAAATGAGTATTACCCTATGTATTCAGCAGAATTACTGCAACCTGGTGATTTTGTACAAGCCTATCTCCAAGTAAATTAGTAACAACATGTTCAAAATGAGAGTTAGCACAGTTAAGTGACAGGAGCTCAGTTGCAGTATAATTGTTAATGAGTTTGCAAAAATGAACCTTACTTTTAAAATGAATGTGAATGATCCCTCACCTCAGAGCCTGCTGGGGATAGAACAATGTCCCAGTGAAACTGCAATTGCAGTGTCATGCAGGCATTTCCCAATCAGACCCCAGTGTGAGTGGCAGATGCCATTTCAGTGAGGGAAAAACAAGCTTTATGTACTCCTTAACTCTCAGAGAGTGTAATTTCCTCGCTTACATATTGAAAATAAGATCCAGATCTCTGACTGGCAGAAGTGTGCTACATGCTTGCCTAAAAGTGGGAAAGGCAGATATTAAGCTAGTTCCAAAGCTCTTTTCTGCTGGAACTGACTGGCACTGACCTAGCTTGCAAGCTGTTCTGAATTGTATAACCTGTTTTCATTCCTCCTCTGGTTTTGACATATGGGGATCACCTGAATGGAGCTGTGCCTTTAGCACTTCTGTACAGAAGGCAGCTGGCTGAGTATTGCTTTGTCTTCTGCAATCAGTAGAGCCTTCTTGTATTAACATTTCTGATAAGAAGATGGAAGAACTGCTGCAAAAAATAAAATGTGTTTGCAGGAGTTCATAGAAATGGCAAATGGTGAAAAATAATTAGCTCACATGAAAGAATGCTGTTCTCTTGAAATCACTTTGAGAAGACCATCAGTACAATGGCGTCATGTGTGGAAGGCTAATGGAGCTCTTGGCTAGGGCCCCCAGCAATGTGGATCAAACCACTGCACTTCTAAATATAAAAGTATGAAATGACTTATGGAAACAAAAAACAGAAATAATGCCTATGCAAATAAATAAGATAATCTATTTTTTAGCAGTAATTGCTAAACAGAAATGTCCTCCTTAATTCCAAATGCTCTTAAAGCACAGAAAAATAAATTCCAAAACTGAAACTAAACCCACCATTCTAACTATGTAGCGTAGAAAAACAGAAAGAACTATAAATATAAACCTGAATTAGATATCTCAAATCTCTTCTCAGTAAACTTTCTCCTTTTTGCAAAAGTCTTTACTCAAAGCGGTCCACATCTAGGCACATAGGGAGAAGAACATAAGAACAGCTTCAAAAATAATGTGACTTTCCCCATATTGTCAGAAAGAGTTATTGCAAAGATGTCTGATCTATATGGATTTGTAGAGAAACTAACTACCCTATATGTGCTTACAGCCACAATGCATATAAGAAAAAGAAAACACCAACTTTTCATATAAAAAATGCTGCAGAGTTCCATAAAATAAACCAAAATGGTAACAGTACAGTATCATTGGCAATTAGGAGTCACAGCATCATCTAGTGGTCAGATATGAAAAGGAGAATTCTTGGTGGACGATCCATTGGTTTTGTATTTTATTCAGACAAAAAAATTAACACCATAAAGAAAATGACTGCTTATGCAGTTACCTGACATAAAGCCTTCTTTAAATATTAATTTTATCTTTTTGCAAAAAGTCTTTTTTATTGAATCAGCAATCATTTTGCAGTCTCAGGTTGTGTGTATGCCTGTGTAGCTGTGGGGGGCTGGCCTTGTCTGGGTGCCAGGTGCCCAGCACAGCTCCTCTCTGGCTGCCCTCCTCAGCAGGCAGGGCACAGGAACCGTGGCCAAAGGCTCCTGGGCCCAGACACAGATGGGGAATGCCTGTCTGGGCAAAACAGTGAGGTGCAAAACCAGCTGGGATCTCATCACCTCTCATTGCCCCCTTCATCCCACAGTTCTACTGGGAAAGCCATGCTGGCCTTTAACCTTTAACCTGTGATTCTGCCCAGTGAAAATCAGCTTAAGAGAATGAGAAGCAACTGTTTTTCTGGGCTTCTCTAAAAGTTTAGACATAAGTTCAGACATGTTTTTCTCCTGAAGACATATCAGTGCCCATGTCCCAAAGCTCACCATCAAAACCTGAAGGGATGGATGCTGGCTGGCTCCTGCTTCCTTTCAGCAGCATTTCAGTTCTGTGGGTTATCCCTAGAACAGCCAGACAGGGAATTGCCGTCCCTCACACAGGACACCATTCGTGGGGATTGAGGGACATGGACCATGCTATGCAAGCAAAGCTCTCTCTTGCATCAGTTTACCAGTATTTATAGGTCTCCAAGTTCTGTCCAAAATTTTCCACTCAGACTCCTTTGCCCCTGTTTCCTTAGTAACACAATCTTCTTGGTTATCAGTCTGTCACCAGCAATGCCCTTGCTACTTTCTTTTGCCAGAGCAGTCAGAGTGTCCAGACAGGATATCTTCACTTTTGTTCTTGCCTTGAGTTTATCTCATCCAGGACCAAGAGGATGGTGGCACTACCCAGTTCAGCTTCTGCAGCTGTCTGATTTTCCACATTTTGGAATACTTTTGATAAAGTATCTTTGTTTATGTGATTGGAAAGAGTGCAGTTCTGGATTTGGGTGCAAGGCTCATGGATCACTCAGTTTATGATGGCATATAATTATGTGAATAGGTATTTTATCTTCAGCTGTTGGGTTATTCAGGAGAAAAAACAAACCAAAGGAATGATATTGATCTATCTACCTAAATAATAACTGATAGCATTGATCCGTGTGAATTTTGACAGCTGCTACAGGAATTTTGCCATCTTGCAGGCACATAAATAGCTGGTGAAGAGACCACAGGCTTACACTGAAGGCACCATGAAGATCCTTCTCCTCCTCCTCGCAGCTGCAGGGCTTTGCTGGGGGCAGTACAACCCCAACACTGTCCCAAAGAGAACCTCTATAGTGCATCTCTTTGAATGGCGCTGGCAGGACATTGCTGAGGAGTGTGAACGCTACTTAGCTCCTAATGGATTTGGAGGAGTCCAGGTGAGTTGTTTCCTGTGAGTAGCAGGAAAATGGCATTGTAATATTTGATTAATAATTTGATTAATAATGCCTGAGTTTGAGACAGTCATCTCTAAGTAACTTTGCTGCTGTGGAGGGAAGGTAGGAAGTACTAAGTACTTTAGAAGCAGCCGTAATCTGCAGGACCCTGTAGGGGTGAATGATGGTGTATGTCTAGCAGATCAGTAACAAAGGGGCATGCTGAAAGGCTTCACCTGAAAGCTAAGTAGAGGGTAAAGCTCTTTACCTTG
Organism: Melospiza melodia melodia; assembly: GCF_035770615.1. Classification (NCBI taxonomy): domain Eukaryota; kingdom Metazoa; phylum Chordata; class Aves; order Passeriformes; family Passerellidae; genus Melospiza; species Melospiza melodia. Next base: position 12,255,217 of record NC_086204.1, on the reverse strand, counting down.
TTCTAAAGGAAGAATGGAAGCAGTGAGGTTTGGCATTCCTAAGGCAGTCACAGTTACAGGTAAAAATAATTCCTGTGGCTTCAGCCCTTCCTTGCCCATGTCCTGGAAAGCAGGCCCATGCTGGATGTGGGCAACTCACAGGAACAAACCAAAATGCCTTTCTTGCCAGTGTGCAAGACAGACATCTCACTGACCTGAACTTCTGCTGTGGGAGAGAGACTGGGTTGGGTGCTAACTTTCCTCTGAGGGCAGAGGTCCTGAGAGCAGATTTTGCCCTTAAAATGTTGAAGTAAAACCATTTGATTTCTTATCAAAGTACATCATTTCATCTGCAGGTTTCACCTCCAAATGAAAATCTTGTCATTACTAGCCCGAACAGACCCTGGTGGGAAAGATACCAGCCCATTAGCTACAAGATCTGCTCTCGATCAGGAAATGAAGAGCAATTCAAAGACATGGTGAAGAGATGCAACGATGTTGGAGTAAGTGCCTTGATAATCTGTCTCATATGGCAAGAAGTGCTGTGTCAGCTGAGGGAAGGTGCTGCTTTCCTCAAAAGAGGTGTAAACTGAGAAGAAACTGAAAGGGAAAATAATCTACTGAATAGTGATTAGTGGCTGTCAGTTCACGTTTGCTACAAACACACTGAAATGCACACATTGCTTTTCCAGGTTCGTATCTATGTGGATGCTGTCGTCAACCATATGTGTGGGGCTGCAGGTGGCTCAGGCACACATTCTACCTGTGGAAGCTATTTTAATGCTGGAAACAGAGATTTTCCAGCTGTGCCATACTCTGGCTGGGATTTCAATGATGGCAAATGTCACACTGGAAGTGGAGAAATTGAAAGTTATAATGACATCTATCAGGTAACTTCCCCTGGAAAAGTTTTCAGGGTTTTTTTTTTGACATGTTCTGTTAACTCAGTAAAATCAAATGGTGTAGTGCCTCACAAAACCTGTGCTTAGTCACTTGAAAAGTGAATGAAGTGGCCATAGGTATGTGTGGCCGAAAATGTTCTAAGAACTGAGGAATCCAGGACCTATGTGCAGATGTTTGCTCCAGAAGTGAGCCAGTGTGCTCCGCCCAGAGTGAGCACAGTTTTATAGTTTATAAACTCAGCTGATCATGATAAGGGGCCCCCTTGGAAAATTGCCAGCAGTGCAAGGCGGTGCTGTAGTATTTGCAGCACCACCTTGCACTGCTGGCAATTGTATTGCAGCAATACATTATAATGTTTCTGCACTTACACTGCTTCATGTAGGGCTTGTCCTTCATGGGTTCAGATGGCTTCTTCTGTAGTAATCCCTATAAGACATATCTCAAATCCTGGATTACAATAATTTAAAGGTATTTCCAGTACAATGTCCACTCCCAGTTCCTTTGGACTAGAGCATCATGTTTAACATTGCAATGAATTCCTCCCCTTACCCCTGCTCTGGCCTAGACTTAGCCAGACCCTGCAGTCCCTCACAGGGCTGTACCTGCCCCAAGTGCAGCCATTTCTGTGAGCCACAGGCTCTTCAGGGGGACGTGGCTGCTTCTGCATGGACTTATCCACAGCCACAGGGGCTCTGAGGGGCAGCTGTTTCAGCATGGCCCTGACCATGGGCCTCAGTGCGCCCAGAACCAGATCTGCTTCAGCATGACCTCACCCACAGCCACTGTCCCCTCAGAAAGCAAACCTGTCCAGCCTGGCCTTGCTCCTGACTGCAGTCCCTGCAGGCTGCTCCTGCCCTGCTGTGGGTTTGTCCATGGCCCCACCCTTTGAGGCGCTCCAGCAGGGCCCCATGAACAGCTGCTGGTGCTTCAAGGTGTCCCTGCTGCAGCACAGAGCTGGCCTTGGCCCCTGAGGCCTTCAGGGGTGCCCCTGCTGTCCACTGACACAGCTACGGTCCCAGCCACAGGCACTTCCAGAGGTACCTGCTCTGCTGTGGACTTTTCCGTGGCCACAAGCACTCCCAGATGTACCTGTCCCACCGTGGACTCACACACAGGTCACAGTCCCTCTGGCTCGAGTCCACTCTGGAGTTCCAGCGTGTCCAGTCCAGCTGCACAGGAGCAGCACCGCTGCCAAGCCAGGCGCCAGCCCAGGCCATGGCCAGTGCTGGGATCAGAATGCCCCAGGGTCAGGGGATCAGCAGCACAGGCTGCAGCTGCAGCCCAAGCACAGAGCAGCCACTGATGAGCCCTCGACTCTAATGCACAGTGAGGCCAGTGAGCCCCACGGCCAGCACAGCAGCCTGTCAATTATTGGCCAAACTGCAGTAACAGCTGTAAATTCCATCTAGCACATTAATCATAGCCGTTGTTAATTCGAACCCTTTGAGTCCCATGTTGGGCACCAAAGAGAACTTGTGGTTTAACTCAGCTGGCAGCTAAACACCTCTCAGCCTCCTACTTTCAGTGGGATGGGGCAGAGAACTGGAAGAGTAAAACTGAGGAAACTCATGGATTGAGATAAAGACAGTTTAATAGGTGAAGAGAAAGCCACACACATAAACAAAGAAAAACAAGAATTTATTCACCATTCCCATTGGAAGGCAGGTGTCCAGCTGTCTGCAGGACAGTAGGTCTTTATCATGTACAACAGTCACTTGTGAAGACAAAACCTTTACACCAGATATCACTCCCTCCCTTCTTCCCAAACCAATACAACCTCATTAACCACCACCCCACCTCCGCCCCTCCTTTGGTGTAATATACAGAAATCTTTTTTTTTTCTGTTGCACAGGTCCGGGACTGCCGCTTGAGCAGCCTTCTGGATCTGGCCCTGGAGAAGGACTATGTGCGCTCAACGATTGCAGAGTACATGAACCGTCTCATTGACATGGGTGTAGCAGGATTCCGAATTGATGCTGCCAAGCACATGTGGCCTGGGGACATAAGAGCATTTCTTGACAAGCTGCATGATCTAAACACTCAGTGGTTTTCTGAAGGAACTAAACCTTTCATTTATCAGGAGGTAAAGTCCACATTTTCTCCTTTATGTTTGCCTTTGTCTTTTGTATCTCTTTTGCCCCCTCCTTCACAGGAGCAACAATACAACTTCATCCAACTTACCCTAGAAAGAGCTCACAATTTACTTAGAGCAGCCCTGCAGACATAGGCAGTTTTGATTCTTAAAAATGCCTCCACAACAGATTGTCAATCAACTCTACCTTTCCTTTCGTCAGTCATGTTTTTACATGTGTCCCTCATGTCTTATTCTGAACTTGTGTTGCTCTACACAACACAAATACATAATTACTTTCCTCTGAATGTTAAAGCAAGAGTTCCTGTTAAGTGCTGTGTGTGGCATTGCTGGCCTTTGTGAGACAAGAAGGGATGCAGGTTTTCTTTCTTGTACCAGGTGATTGACTTGGGTGGAGAGCCCATCAAAGGCAGTGAGTACTTTGGAAATGGCCGAGTGACAGAATTCAAGTACGGTGCCAAACTGGGGACAGTGATCCGCAAGTGGGACGGAGAAAAGATGGCCTACTTAAAGTAAGGATGAAGGTGCTGCAATTTATCCAGGGTTCATTGGATACACCAATTGACAGGGTAGCTTCAAGTCTGTGTTTTTGTTTAGGAACTGGGGAGAAGGCTGGGGCTTTGTGCCTTCTGACAGAGCCCTGGTCTTTGTGGATAATCACGACAACCAGAGAGGACACGGGGCTGGTGGAGCTTCTATTCTGACCTTCTGGGATGCCAGGTGAGGGATTGCTCTTGTGTGGGTGATGCTTCTTGCTTTTGCTTGTTTGCCTGGGTGTTCTCTGGCAGGTTCCTCCTTTCACATCTCATTCCTTGTTTGTCCACCAAACAGGCTCTATAAAATGGCAGTTGGTTTCATGCTTGCCCATCCGTATGGCGTCACACGTGTCATGTCAAGTTTCCGCTGGCCAAGATATTTTGAAAATGGAAAGGTGAGCTGTTAATGCTGAAGATTCATCCATGGGGATTAAGGGTGAGAGCAGGGCCAGGGAAGTAGTCCAGTGCATTTCAGATTGTCGAGAGATTTCCCTGTCCCAGGCTGGATGTAGGCAGTGAAACTTTGATGCTCCCTCCAGCTTTGTTGACCAGAGGGGTGCTCTACATTTTCAGTCAGAAGATATAAATCTGTCTTTTTAATGACAGGACGTCAATGACTGGTATGGGCCCCCAAGTAACTCAGATGGCTCCACAAAGTCCGTTACAATCAATCCAGACACGACCTGTGGCAACGACTGGGTTTGTGAACATCGCTGGCGTCAGATCAGGTAGGGCACTGGGGAGAAACAAGAAGTAAAAGCAGTTGCTTTTGCTTCCTGCTCCATGTGGCTTTAGAGGTGTTGCAGGTGCAGGGGCAGACATGGCTTGTGTTTTCAGGAACATGGTTATCTTCCGTAACGTGGTGGATGGTGAGCCTTTCTCCAATTGGTGGGACAATGGCAGCAATCAAGTGGCTTTTGGCCGTGGTAATAAAGGCTTCATCATCTTCAACAATGACGACTGGTGAGTCAGTGCACAAATAGGGTCCCAAGAGAACAATAGCACCCCTCATCAGCAATCCAACTTGAGTTGAGTTCATGCTGGATCCAGAGAACTAAAATGGGTGTGTAGGTACGGTGGGATCAGAAACCTTATTCTTAACAACGTCCTTCCAAATAGGGGAGTAAGATCACATTCAAAAATCTTACACACCTTTTGAAATACCTGTTTTAAAAACAATGCATAAATCATGTTTATTTTCTCATAGGAATATGAATGTCTATGTGCAAACTGGACTGCCTGCTGGTACCTACTGTGATGTTATTTCTGGACAAAAGGAGAACAACCAATGTACTGGAAAGCAGGTGTTTGTTTCTGGTGATGGAATGGCTAATTTCCAGATTAATACTGATGCTGAAGATCCATTTATTGCAATCCATGTTGATGCCAAGTTATAATTTGGGAGAAATAGACTCTTCTGTTTGATCTGTGTATTACTGTTTCCCCCATATGTTATTCCCTGCTTTTTGAGCATGAGTGACTCTCTATTGAATAATAAATGGCATTCAGATTGAAGAGTAATGTTTTTCCTTTAATGAATTAGATGTAACTTTATCCCCTCATAACTAGTGGCAATGCAGCGATAGGATTTAAGGCAATGCAGCACTCCGGTTCCTATGTAAAAAAAACATTGGAGAGAAAAAAAAAGAATCCAATCCAGGTAAAATGGCTAAGCTGAAGTGCAGGATTTCCAGGGCTGCTCCATGCACACCCACTTGTGTCCCAGAGCAGCCACCTTGTGGGCTGTCAGCTATGAGCAGTGCCTACGTACAGAGTTTATCCCTTCCTTATGACCAACCAAGCCTGGGGTCTGGGTCACTGAGGGAAGCTGGGCTGTGCCAATCAGTTATTCCAGCCTGTGGCATCAGTGAAAGCAGCAGGTTTCCTGCTTCACAGTCAGCCTGTGCCTGGACAAAGCAGAGCCTGAGCTTTTGCATGGTTTGCCCCAGTGGCTTGAGGCCAGCGAACGCTCCCTGTGCGGGTGCCGAAGGTGCCTGAGAGCACACCATGTATGCAGGCATTGCTTCCACCTTGTGCCACTGGCTGAGGCACGGCAAATTCCTGCCTCTGGTGGGTTAGGCAGCCTTAGTCTCTAATATCTCAAAGAAATAAGCAAACACAGTACAGGTTGGGCAGCCTTCCCAAATCCCTTGTCAGCTGTGAGAAAATGCGGAGGTAAAAGCAAGTGTGCAGGCCTTGCTGTGAGGCAGAATCTCTGCTAGGCCAAAAGTGGTGACTGCATCCCATTCCGGAGGGAAAAATGGAAGGAGGTTGTTCCAGTTTGAGGTCAAGGTGCAGTTTTAAGTTTCCTTTCTGTGGTGTTGGTGGTGGATATTGGCTCTCAGCGTGCCCAAGGGCTCCGAGTGTCTGTCAGGGCAGCCAGGGTGTGGGAAGTGTCCCTGGCCAGGCACTGCCCCTCCCATCTGTCTCCCTCCTTGGCTGTGGCCAGCATCTCCTGGATCCATGCACTCAGCCCCTGCACCAATGGAGAGGTGCCAAAGCCCTGGGCACCCGTGTGGCAGGGAGTTCATGGCCCTGGCAAACCGGTCATTGCCCAGAGGGACAGGTCAGGGAGCCCTCGGGCCCCTCTGGAACTGACAGGAGCTGCCTGCAGCCCTGCACTCAGCTCCACCCCTCAGACACTGTGACTCCATCCTCTGCTATTCACACATTGCCCCATCCCAAATGGAATAATCAGCTCACAGGTCAAATTGCAACTCCACCCCCAAGCCGCAGAGCTTCTGTGGCAAATGACTGAAATGCCACACAGGGATCTGAGGTGTCCATAAACCAACAGGCTGAATATGGAGAGGGTTGTCTGTGCCTGGGAACAGATGTGGATCCACTTCCCAAGGATGTTGGGATGCAATGAGAGTTTTCCTTAATGCAGGTTCAAGTAGCTCTGCATTTCACAGTGGCATGAAAGAGAACATGGAGAAAAAGAAGTCATGAGATGCTTTCTTTAGGTGTAAGTAAAATTTTGTGATCCAGATGTGGGCCACTGCTTTGAAAGGACCTAAATTGCAATCAGACCTTGGGTTATGTTCCTTTTATTTCAGGATTTTGGCACATTGCCTTATCATTTGAGCATAAAGATGATAAAGAAGGCAAGTGTCATCCAGAGCAACACCAGATCTTTCAGATAATTCACTAAACCCAGAGTTACAGTCAACCTTACTGCTGATCTGTACGTTTTCAAAAGAATGTTCGTTCTAGGAAATGTTAATCTTAATTTTTATAATTCCTATTGCTACTCTTCTATGTGAAGTGATGACACTAAGGCCTTAATTTTTTTATTCCAGTGTTCAATAAAAAAATTGAAATTATGTTATGAAATGATCAAATTTAAGGTAAGAGATTTGCTGGGACATAACAGGATGGCACAACAGATCTGCTGAATTGTAAAATTTCAGATTTTTTTGGCACAATGCAATATTTCATTTTCTGTTAGAAATGATGCTCACTTTCATTGGTGAAACCATGAATTTATCTGTGTAATTATTCTGACACCAGAAATGCATTGAAAATTTAAGCTTATATTCATGTATTTCATCTTTTTTTTTTCCTATTTATTTTTCTTTTTCTCTTCCTCTCTTTTTTTTTCTTTTTTTTTTTTTTTTTTTTTTTTCATTCATGAGTCACAGCATCATCTAGTGGTCAAATATGAAAAGGAGAATTTTTGGTGGATTATCCATTGGTTTTGTATTTTATTCAGACAAAAAATTAACAGCATAAAGAAAATGGCTGCTTATGCTCAGGAAAACAGTTACCTGACAAAGCATTCTTTAAATATTAATTTTCTCTTTTTGCAAAAAGTCATTTTTACTGAATCAGCAATCATTTTGCAGTCTCAAGTTGTGTGTATGCCTGTGGGGGGCTGGCCTTGTCTGGGTGCCAGGTGCCCAGCACAGCTCCTCTCTGGCTGCCCTCCTCAGCAGGCAGGGCGCAGGAACTGTGGCCAAAGGCTCCTGGATGGGGAATGTTGTCCTTGGCGAAACAGTGGCAGGTCCACCTTGGGGCCAGCTGGCACCTGAACTTCTGGAAGGGGAATCTTCCAGCACTTCTCACAGAAGCCAGCCCTGTAACCCCTGGCTACCAAAGCACTGGGGCTGTGCAGTGGATGAAATGCAGCTTGCCCACGCCTGGAGCCTCGGTACCACGGACACCATTCTGGCAGGAACAGCCAGGATCCTGCCAGCCTCACCGGGGCCCCTCTGCTGCCTTCTCCCTACAGCACTTCCTTACACCACACTGTTGAGATGAATATGGAGATAATTACTAACTGCCACCATGAAAATCAGATTTTGCCCAATAGTGTCATTTGTACCTCAAAGCTGCTCTGGTGGTTTTCTTTTTTACCTCAGTAATCAAAACACCTTGGCCTGAGGCTTCCAAAACTCGTAACAAAAACCACCTTGCTAGGCTTGTGTAACTCACAAGAAATTAGGCAGAAAAAGTATCCATTGGGAACTGAGTCTGAATAACATCTAATTCTGTCTGTAACTCCTATATTTGTTGATCTACAGAGTTGTTAATGCAGCAATGACCTGGTAATATAGGATGCTGGTCTGCAGGCCAGTAAATACTGTATTGCCATTATAAATAAAAAGCCACAGGCTTTCAAAGCCTCAGGACTGAGTGATGTCAGATTGTTTTGCTTGAACTCACATAGGCTTGTGTGGAGCTCTGTCTTAACTTGCTTAGATGTGGCATCAATTTTCCTTATGAGGTGGCTCTGCCAAATTTCATTTACTTTAACCTCTGCCCTAAAAACCAGATTTGATCTAAGCTGTAGTAACAAGTAGGCATTCTGTGGAGAAGGAAATATTTATCACTAATGCAGAAATACAGGCCTAGCATGACAGCAGAGGCCCTGGAGTCAATACTGTCCATGGAGACATACATGCATGCAAACACACAAGAGCAGCTTAGAAGCTTTGTAGAAGCTGGAGTGCTACACAACATTTGCAACCCACATTTTGATTCTATTCAGGTAAAGTAAAAGCAGAGTCCACTTGGAGAACCACTCAAACAGCTGCATAATCCACGGTTCTGCAAGTCACCGTTTGTATAGTTACAGATCAGACTGTCGTTCTTGCCAACTCAATACATTTTAACTGGAATTTGAATTTTTGTCTTCATGAAGTTACCACACATTTACAAAAATATAGTCATGTTCAAATGGCGAAAAAAGGGAGGAACAAAATCACTAGAAGGTTAATATGGCATGGAAAAGCTTGCCTATGCAGGCTGTGGAATCTTCACCCTTAGGGCCTTTTGACACCAACTGGAGAAAGTCCTGAATGATGTGGTTGGATTTCAGTATTGACCTTGCTCTGAGTAGGAACTGGACTTGATGTTGACTGGACTCGAGATTGCTGCAAAAGGATCTCCCTTCTTTCCCACCTGAATGAGGCTGTAGTTCTGAGTCACACTGGTACTGCTAAACCACTTGCATTCAATCTCTGTATAAGCAAAGAACTTCTAAGCCATGGATTTCAACACAAAATCATGATGCATTGGTGTTGAAGAACTCTACTGTTCAAAAATCTACAAATTAAACATCTTGGTAAGTAAAAAAGGTAACAAATTATTCATACATTTTGACTGTAGACATGATTGAGAGAAAGTTAATTTTTTTTTTTTTTTTTTTACTTTCTGTGTCTTAGGAAAAGTACATACACATTTTTTATCAGCTTGACTTGCATGTTGCTATGTTAAACCTCTGCTCTAGCAGTGTTCAGCTTCAGCAGCCTGGTCTAACAAGGTAAAGAGACTTTAGAAGAGGTATTTTCTGAGGGGGATTTTGTGCTAGGAGGAACAAGGGGGTTGAAGAGCCATGAGATATTAGTTATTTCAAGTGAAACAATTCTTGTCAATTGTTCAGTGTAACTAAAGAGTACATTGTTTCCTCAGCCTTCTCTAAGCAGAACTAGGAACAGCGTTCCTTAGTTCTGAGGGGAAAACATATTTGAAGTTATTTCATTATTTTACCATCTGGTGAATGATATGCACATTAATAACTGAAATGTACTAAAACACTACAAGGGAAACAGGAAGGTTTGCTTTGCTTACAAGTTTCACAGATCTGCTGCATAAAATATTCTCTGAAGTCATTACCCAGGAGTGAACTACCAGTCAGGCCAATTTAAACAGGATGCGCAGCACAGCCACCACAGGCTTGCATTTACAATTGTTATCTTCCCATCTGCTACAACTGCACATTGAGCAGCAAACCCCAGAAAATCTTCTGGACTTTATACAAACCACAAGCCACACACAGAACTTGCTTGGCTGGCCAGCGCTATTTTTGAAGTTTCAACAGCCTCAGAAAAAAAACCAGTACTGCTGGTGTTATCAAGAGAGAAAATACACTGCTGTGTTTGCACACTGTGTCAATTATTCCACCTGCTTCCCACTTCATAGATATTTCTTAGTTTATGCTTATGGCAGCAACAAAAATGCAGTAACAAATCCCGTAAGAAACTGCTCCCACATTTCTGCTTTTCTCATTGATCCCTTCAGAAGATCCTTCTTTACCCAGCTCCTTCCCAAACTGGTTTGGACGAATTTGGATTGTCATCTGATGGAGCTAAGGAGAATGCTGTGCCCACCCACCATGGCCAGGCCTTTGCCCAATCTGTCAGTGCTCAGCCCCAAACGTGCCTGGCCAAGACCCTGCAGGTGCACGCACTGTGCATAGCACCAGGTCCACCATGGCCGCTCAGGAACACTGAAGGGAGTTTATGGACTGAAGGCCTTGCTTCTTGTATGGAGAGGTGTGGGAAGCACCCGTCCTATGGACAGGTTCCAAGCAAGTTTTCTCCATGGCTGGCTCCAGCACAGCCCAGCGCAGTGACAGAGCCCGGGTGTCCCTGAGTGCTCCGCTGCTCAGATATGGCAAGTGCTCCAGCAGGGCGGGCACTGCGCCTCTGTGGGACACACAGCCCGTGGCCACAGCGACACAGGCAGGCACGGCCTGTGCCAGCAAGCAACAGCTAATTTAACAGATCGGGGATTTCACTCTCTTGGGATCACAGCCTGTATGCTCCAGAACAAGGCAGGCTTGGGAGTCGCCTGTGTGGCTGCTGTGGTAGGTGACAGCAATCTGTTCATCCTCCCTTTTCACGCTGATTATCCCCTCACAAGTTGTAATTATGGGGGTGTTTCCCGTGGCCAGGCACGCCTCAGTACCTCACTGTTCACGGGAGGGAGGCAGGGACAAGTCTCCGCAACTAAAGGCTGAGGAGAGGTCATTTTGACAGCAACACTCCTTAGGGCTTAGTGCGAGGGCGAGCTCCTAACCGTTAGTGTTGAAGGGTGAGGGGAGCGGCACCGCGGGCGTCCCCTGGCGGGCTCTGCCAGGAGGAGCCGCTCCCCCCTCCGCGCGCGCTTCCCGCCACCTCCGCGGGGGGCGCCAGTCTCGCGAGATCTGAAGCGGCGGCCCCGCCCCGGTTCTCGCGAGATTTGCGCCGCCGGTCCCTGCGCGGCGATGGCGGCGCCGGGCGCTGAGGAGCTGCGGGCGGGCGGGCCGGGATCCGCGGGCGGCCCGGGGCTGGGCGCCGTCCCGCCTCACCCCGGCGTCCCGCCGCACCCCGGCGTGTCGCGGCGGCGCGGGCGGACGCTGCTGGTGCGGCACCTGCCCGCCGAGCTGACGGCGGCGGAGAAGGAGGATCTGCTGCAGCACTTCGGGGCCGTGTCTGTGCGGGTCCTGTCGGACCACGGGCGGCTGGTGAGGGCCGGGACCGGGACCGGGGCCGGGGCGGGCCGCGGGCAGCGCTGAGCCTGGAGCCGGGCAGGAGCGGGGGTCCCGCTGCCGGGGAGCCCCGTGGGGCGGGCGGGACAGCGAGGGGACGGCGGGCGGCTCCGGGCTCCATCCCGCCCGCCGCAAGCGCCGTGCCCGCGGCTTTGGCCTCTGGTGCTGCCGGCGAGGCTGGGCTGAGCCGTGCCCAGGGGCCCCTTGGCGCGGGCAGGGATGCAGGCTCACGGCTCTCCTGAAACCTCTGGTTTGCTTTCTCCTTCCCCCAGATAACGAAAACATTGATGTATTTGTGATAAGTACTCTTCATAGAGAGCCTTGTTTTTTGCAGAACTGCAGATGGATGTCTGCGTATTTTATCAGGGTCACGCTTTATAGGATATCAGATATACTGACTTTGTTACAATGATTTTGGGTACGGAGTCATGTAGTGGCAAGATGGGGTAATAAAGTTTGTTAAAAAAAATTAACTTGGAAAGGTGTATTCTGTGAGGATTTGATTTAATTTAGAAAATGAGGAGGGGGGAAGTTAGAAACCATTCAAACGTTCAGAGCACAATAGTTACAACTTTCGTTGCAGGAAGAGCCTTACTTTTAGTAAGAGTTACTTTGATGAAAATGTTTTGTGAGGTGCTCAAATGAGTTTGCTGGTTTAGAAGAGAATTAAACCTCTCTATATGTACTTTTGTGCAGTCTAGAGTGGGTTTTGCTCACTAAAAAATCCCCATTTGTCCTGTATTTGTCAAACTGCTGAGCTCATGTCTTGATTTTGACTGCAGGAGGTACTTTTCCAAAATTCATAAGAAAAAGGGTTTCTAGCCCTTCATGTTTGCCCTGATGGGAATTAGATAACTCCCATCTGGTAACTTTCAAATATGTAAGCTTGGACTAACAAAGTGCTTGTGGCTCAATGTTTTACATCCAATCTCTTACATTTTTGATTCAAATACATTATAACTTTTTGTTTGTTTTCTAGAAACATACTGCTTTTGCCACCTTTCCCAGTGAAAATGCAGCTGCAAAGGTTTGTATTGAGTTTGTTATTGAATGTTTTAGCAAAGCACTGAATTGCCAGTTCTCTAAGTAGTTTACACATCATTTGGTACTTAGAGCTAGGAAGAAACAAAGCAACAGAATGTAGTATGAGAGTTCTGTTTCAGCACAGGTTTGCTCACAGGACTTGATAAAATTCTTGATTATTTCTGTGTTTCCTAGAGTCCTAGGAAAGGTGGATTGAAAGGGGTTTGTGGAAGTTATCTGATCCAGCCTGGCAAAGTTAGAGAAGCTGAGACTGATTAGGGCACTGTGTAGGATGTGTGTGCATTTATATATAAACTATAAACCAAGCAGAGTTTCCTTGTCTCCTGGGTAATTGTGTTTGCCATAAAAATCAGCCCTAGGAATTCTCTCAATCCAAGTCTGCCTTGAATGCCCAGCTTTGATAAGAAAACTTCTGTAAGAATAGGAGATATGTATGCCAAAAAGGTTATGCTAATAATGCTTTTTAAATACTAGTCTGGCTAAAAAGCCTGTGCCAGAACTTCCCCCTTATACCTTGGGTTTGGGGGCTTTTTTTGCATTGCTTCTATTTCTTTTAGGCCACACTTTATAGGACTAAAAAAGTGAAAGACTGTGTGAGGTGAACAGTGGTGAATTGGGTGCCAGTTGTTAGCAGCCTGCTGGGCTCTGGACTTGAGGAATGCTGGATCTTCCTAGAGCCACTGTGAAGATCTTGATTTTAGAATCCCTAGCTGCTACTGACAGAGTTTAGCATGTTTGTACTTCAGGAGCAAAAGGCTGGTTCTTTGAAATTCCAGCAATTTATTAGGCTGTGTGCAAAGTCTGATTGTTAGGGCTGCTGCTGTGTTCAGGTGACCAAGCTGTGCCGTGGTTCTGGCTGTGCCTGGTCCCTTTCCTTCCTGCCAGCAGGAAATGCTGCTGAGAGCAGAGCTGGGAAGGCACAAACAGTGCAGAGCTCTCGTGTCCACAGTAGCGCAGACTTAGCTTAAAGCACTTGGGCCTGCATCCTATGGCCAGTGTACCACTCAAAGGAAAAACAGTTATGCTCTAAAACAGTTCTCATGGTTGTCCTCTTCCCTTTCTCTTCTCCTCTGCAATTACTTGAAGGCTTTATCAAGACTGCATCAGCTGAAACTTTTGGGTCACACCTTAGTTGTTGAATTTGCAAAGGAGCAAGAGAGTGCCCAGGTACTTAGCCAGCCTTCTGCCTCAGACAAGTGCAAAAGGTATGTGCAGAGTAATTTCCTTGTTATCTTACTGGTCCGGGAAAGGATTCTGGATTCATGATACTTAGGTAATACTTGTAACTCAAAGGATAAACTGTAACCACTTGGAAGTCCTAACAGGTTCCCATCTATAGGACAGTAACTGTGTCATTTGCACCTGTGAAATCTGCAAATAAGTGATAAAAGCTATGTGACAGTGCTTAATTAAAAATACTGTAGTAGAGTTTTCAGGTTATTTATCCCACTTTCTGAATATGAACAAATCAATAATTTAATACCTTTGAATTTATGTTCTCTGAAGAGAGTGCATGATAAATAATTTCAGTTCTTTTCCTTTGAGTGGATTTAAGTCAGGAGTGTTTGAATATAGGGAATCTTACTTAAATCTGCATAAGTATTTATTTTAGAAGACTCACTACTGTGATTATCCTCATGTGTTGATTATGAAGAATTGGTAACAGCTGTAGTATTGCAATTGGTAAAAGATGTTAAAAATACCTGTGCTAATTTATTTTTTATATTTATTAATAGATTATGCATATTTTGTATATTACATAAGGCATACCTAATTTTTGCACTGTTTTAATTAAGACTAAATTAATTTTCAGTTTAGAAGAACCAGTGAAAGAAGAAGAGAAGATAGAACCAAACTGTGTTAAAATAGAGAATGGAATTGCACCCAACCATGGGTTAGTGTTGGGGTTTTATTTGTCTTAATTAATTTATTCTGTTGCAGATTATTTTGCAATGTGTTACATCATGTTGAACAAGATGCTCAGAACAATAACTCTTATGCTGGTGTTCCTCAGGCATGTAGGAGTTGTCATAAAGATGGAGTTTCAGTTCCTCAAGTTTAGAATCCTCACATCTGCATAGTGACTGGTGCTCTGAGCTTGTGGATTGCAGAGCAGCCTTCTAACACTGCACATTGCTTTCTTGGGGGATTGGAGGGCTGGCGTTCCCCCAGTGTTAACAGCAGAATATCACTGACTTTTTTCCTGATGTTTCTTCCTTCTCCACCTCCCATTTTCATTTTAGCATACAGGAAGTAGTAATTTTTTTGAAGCTAATGCAGCCCTTTGAGCATTGAGTTTCTGATATTTGTACAGGCTGCTATTCTGTGCTTTTGGGTTGGACATGCTGATTGTTTCTGTTTGCTTTAAGCTCCTGCATGGCTTGATATTTTCAGTATTTCTAAGCCCAGTAAATCTGTCATGCATTGGGGACTACTCCATGATGTTAAAGGCATTCTAAATGGCCCAAAACTGTTCTGGGGAAATGAAAATATTTCAGTGTTACTTCAGATGTAATCAATAGTGAAGCCTCTAGTAACCACTGTTAAGTGGGAGTACTGTTAAGGTGTCTAATTTTCAATCTTTTGTTTCCTCAGCCTCACCTTTCCCATCAATTCTTGCCTCAAGTATTTGTATCCACCACCTTCAAGTGCAATTCTAGCAAATATAGCAAATGCCTTGGCAAGTGTGCCCAAATTTTATGTCCAGGTAAGTAAAAAATGGGGGGAAAAGTATAAAATTAAAGACATTTAATTTTTCCTCTTTTAATTATGCACAGAAGTAATTATTTTTGTAATCATAACTACTAACTTGGATTTTCTGTGGTAGTGTTAACCAATCTTAGTTTTTTACTGTGCTGAGGTAATGAGATTTTATTAACCTGACACTGAATTCTTAACTGCATATGCACTTCCTAATTAGATGTGATTTGAGTGCCTGGAATTTCATTCTGAGACGATGCTGTGTGTTTTTTATTAGCCTTGTTAGGGTGTTGCTTATATTGACTATTGGTGTTGGTTCTCAAGTGCGAGTTTTACATTGTTCATGAACATTAAAACTGTGCTGATTTTCACCTGCCAGGAGTGATTGGCTGTTTTACCTAGCAAGGAACTGTTATCACTTACTTGTTCAAAGGAAACCTACTTATTTTGACTGATTTCAGGTACTCCATCTGATGAATAAAATGAATCTTCCTCCACCTTTTGGACCAATCACTGCTCGCCCTCCCATGGTAACATTTGAAATATGTTTTCAGTACTGTAGGAATGATTCACAATTTAAAATGTTAGCAGCATAGTGGGAGATGTGAATTTCTAGAGGATTGCAAATCCTGCTGCATTTTGCTGAGTACATGTTGGTCTTCTAAAGCAATTCTTTGGACTATACTTAGAACAAAGAAATAGTCATCTATGGTAGCATCACAGGAGTGTTTCAAACTGTTGCTTCAATGTTGAAACTGAGATGGCTTTGGAGCCTAAGCCTTCACCCATATGCTTGGACTGTATTCTTCTCAGGAAAGTCCTTGAAGCTGAGTGCAAAGTGAAAATCCAAGGCCATGGTTGCTGTATTTTTTTCTTATCTCAACTTAAAAGAATTAAACCATTCACTGTTATGCTTCAGAAAGCAGACTTTTTTGCTTGTGGGAAGTTTTTCATTAGTAATGTAGTTTACCTAAATGCTATCTCGATCCCTGTAAGCATACTTGGAGGAAATACTTGTTAAATTATCATTAATTGCTTTGACTGTTGTTATTAAGAAAACAAGACATGTTCAGGTTTTTTCCTTCAAGAAGTTTAAGTTTTTGCAACTTCTTCCCCATAATTAGTATGAAGAGTATTTGCCAGTGCCTGTGCCACCTCCCCCAATTCCACCTCTGCCTCCTGAAGAGCCTCCTTTGCCTGAAGAAGAAGAAGGACTTTCTAGTGGGGATGAATCAGAATATGAAAGTGATAATGATGAGGAAAAGGAGAGGTATGCATTTTACAGTCATGTGCAAGGTTTTGGGCTTGCTGAAAGGAGTGGTTTTACTTTTCCAGCTTTGAGTTCAGCAAGTGGTAATGTTTGCAGTATGTAGATGTAGCAGCTTGTAGAGAGTGTATAGCAATCTTTGCAGATGTGTAGAGAACCCTCAGAATGCAGAAGAACAGTGCAGGTTCAAATGCAGTAAGAAAAGGAGAGTGGCCTATTGGTGTGCAAGTTTTCATTTGTTCCCATGTCCAAAAAAAACCAACTAAACAAAAACTCAGCTTGAAGAGCACAGATGTAAGGAAGCAGAAATTTTATTATTATCTGAAGTCTTCATTGTTCCACATCTTTCTAAATTGACTCCTCAGCCTGAATTGTATGTGCACACCAACTTCCAGAACATTCTTCGTACATCAGCGGGTATGCTAGGGGTGATAATATTTGTGCTGAGGATTCTCTTGCAATTTTGGGACTGAATTGCGTCATAGCTGTATTTTTTTTAATCTTTAAACTAACTCTAAATTAAAAAGCAACTTTTTCCTTTACTGTCTAAACTGAGAAGTAAATCAGAAAGTCCCTGTGCTGTATTTGGAAAAAGCTACCCCTGTTGAGTGTTAGAAAATCAGGTTCAGCCTGGGCCATCACAGCTTCAGTGTCCCAGTAAGGAGCATGCTTGGGGAAGGAAGGGCATCACTGACATGTTAGGATTTTGGTCAGTCCTTAAGTGCTCTGTGTATATTGATTTGCTGTGTGTTACAGCTTCAGTTTTAAGGTAGTTAGTTTTACAATTATATTCTGAAAAGTTCTATATCAAGGGCTTTAAGGGAAGGGGAAGGGTTTTTAAAATTAGTACTTTCAATGAACTGTAAACCTCTTTGTTTTATTTTTGTTTGGTTTTGGTTTTCTTTTTGTTTAAAATAGAATGACAAAGTTGATGGAATTAGCAACCCTTCAGCCTAAAAGACCAATAAACACAAAGAAGCGTGGTGTTAGAAAAAAGCAAAGAATTAAGGACATGTTGAATGTTCCTGTGTGTACCTCCCACAGGTTTGTGGTTTTTGCACTTATCCTATTGGTTTTATTGCCCTAAAAATCAGATTTTCTTCTAGTTTGAACTAAAGTCTGCTCAACAACTTTAAAGTGTGCCTAATTCAAGCTCTGCTTCTCTTCCTGTCAAACTAATAGAAATTCCTTTTCCTAAAAAGATAACTGGTTTTGCATCACAGCTGTGACCAAAGCAATTTGGATTTATTGCTTGATCTGCTTCTTAAAACAGTGACACTGGAAGAATAGAAACTGGCTTGCTTTAAAATGAGTTTGGGTCTTAGAACTGCAGTTCTATGCCACAGTAGACAGCAGTGCAGTATTTCTGTGTCGTGATAAATGATTGTGAATGCATTTTTACTAATGGCTGCCTGCTTCCTCCAAATGATTTGCTACATTTTTTAAAGTGTGATATATTTTATATACTAGCTGAGAGCAGCAGCAAGGCTACTTATTTTTCATGCTGGAGTTACTGATGAAGGTTTTAATAAATGCCTGTGTGTATTGTACCATGGTACATGATGGTTGGTTTTGCTCCCACTGCCAGACATACCTTCTGTGTCTGCAGTGTTGTAATCACCTGAAATTCTGTTGGGTGAAATGGAGAACATGTGTTTGTGGTAAACTACTGCATAAAATCTAACTGGAAGAAATCATGTGTTTGAGCATGCATTCATCAGTGTCTGAGTCTTTAATTAATGTGTTGTTGTTTTTTTAAACAGTAACTCGCACCCTACACTGTCACCTTCAGATGTCTTTGAGCAGCTGCAGCATGTAGGTCATAAAAAAATAGAGTTTCACATTAGTACTGAGATCCCAGCTGTTCTTCAGACAAACCAAGAAAAAGAAGAAAAAAATGGTAAGAGAGTTTGTACGTCATATGTGTTTAATGTTCAAGTCATGTGGCTTCAGTATATAAAGGGTGCTGAAATTTACATCAGGAAATTCTTTTCCCTTACTGTATTGGAGCTTTCAGCACCAAGTTGCATCATAGTTGTATTTGCTATTTTTCCCATTTTACAAGCTTTGGAAAGGATCCAGAGGATTTTAAAGGACTCTCCTATGTGCTCTGTGGTTTATGGTGAATTGCACTGTCTTTTAAATGATAGGATGCAAATGTTACAAATTTTCAGTATTTTATGGTGTAAATGAATATATCAGGCTAGTTTCAGATTTTCCTTTTCCAGCTCTTAGAGAACAGCATCTGAGTAACTGACAGCCCTTTTTTCTCTGGTGCACTGATTATCTGCCATAAAAATGCTGGGTGGGCACTGATAACAATGAGGTGTGATGGCTTTTTAGAGAGTTATGGTCAATCTGTAGTTCTTGGTACTTTACAGTAATATCCAGTTTCTTTAAGGGAAAATAGTGAAATGGATACAGAACTGAACAGCAAGGCAAGGTTTATGCTAACTGATGTGTGCCATGGCCTTTATTTTCTACTACATGGGGTTTTATAGGACTGTACAGAGCAGGTGCTTTTGTCAAGCAGGGATTAAGACTTTTTTTTAAGGGTGTGTTCAAATTGCCTTGCAAAGTCTGCTCTATTACCATGTTGCTGGAAGGAGTGTGGTTTTCTTGCTGGCTCTCGATCTTGGTGTGAATAAAGGTACAAACCACTTACATGATTTGTTGAAATTTCAGACCTTAATGCAACCATGGAAGAAATCAATAACACAGGCTTTGGAAGGATTTTCCCAGCTCCTAGCTCAAATGATAAAATGGAAACTGAAGAGGAAGATGATGAAATACCATCAGAATTTATATCTAGAAAGGATCTAGAAAAAAACAGACTTTCTAGAGAAGGTATAACTGTGAGAATCGATTATCTAGTAACAGCATCTTGATTTGTTGCAACAAATAGCTTAAATAAGTGTTTGGTTTTTTATAGTGAATTATTTTATATTGAGCAAATGTGCAAAAGTAAATGAACTAAAGCATGGTTCATTTTTTTTGTCTTCAAGAAATGGAAAAATATTCTGTTTTCAAAAACTATGAGCCAGGTGATCCAAATTGCAGGATATATGTGAAGAATTTAGCTAAACAAGTTCAAGAAAAGGTAAGTAAACATGCAAATTAAATATCTATCAAAAGGGCTTTTTCTGAGCATTCATCTTACACCTACACTTTAATTTCAGGATCTTAAGTTCATTTTTGGAAGATATGTTGACTTCCAGTCAGAGGTGGAACGCAATATGTGAGTTCATTTCATACTTGGTTAGAATTAAGCCTTTTATATTAACTCCTATGTGACTTCAAAACTGGGATTTTAAAAATAGCCATATTCACATTTTCTGTGTTTCTGCATTAACAAAAATGTGTTAGACCTAAAAATCCTTATTTATGAAGATTAAGAAATGAAATTATTTTATCATGAGTGACTGAAGACTCTATTATTTTGCCTTTATGTTTTTATTCCCAGATTTGCTTTTCTTGGCTGTGTGACACAGAATGAACTGTGTAGGTGATTGTGTGTATCTGATCACTTTGCATATGTCCTATTTATTAGTACTGCACATCAATTTGCCATCCTGCAGTTTAATATTGCCTTTTAGTAAATGGTTTCCCCAAGCAAAATGGTCTCCAAGGACATCACGCTTCTTTGTAGGCTTTCCTTCTGTTTCTGTTCTTTCTCCCACCTAGAGCATGAGAATTGTGTATTTGTACTGTGAAATCTGCAAGGTTTGTTAAACATGAGTAATTCCCAGTTGTGGTCTGTGCCCCTAGGTTTGATATCCGTGTGATGAAAGAGGGCCGGATGAAGGGACAGGCTTTCATTGGACTGCCCAATGAGAAGGCAGCTGCTAAGGCACTAAAAGAAGTTAATGGCTATGTCTTATTTGAAAAACCCATGGTGGTTGTATCCTTTTCTTCAAGCATTTACATTATATTCTTTGTCGTCTCTGCCAGTCTCTGGCAAGGTTTGTTGTCACAGTGTTCTGCAAAATAAAAAATGCCTTAAGAAAACCAGTCAGCATAACACAGTGCACTATTTATGGTGGCTGGAAAAAACAGGGGGCAACTCTTGTGAAATAGGACAGCAAAAGTGATTTAAGAACAGAATTTACTGGTCTTACATCTTTGATCCTGCAAAGATGATACAGAAGATAATTTGGCTTGCATGGCCACTGTATTTAAATTAAATACAAGGTTTTTGACTTGGTTAGGTGTATGTTTACAGAATCATGATCATAAGAAATGCTCCTGTAAGAGTAAGTGGTTCTAGATGGGTTTTTCAGCTGGAACTGTCTCCCTTTGATTGCATAGCACTGGTTTTTTGTGTGAATGTCCTTTCTTATTTTTCACTCAAACATTTCATAGTCTATTTCAGTTTCTTTATACTCACATTTACCCCAGCATCTGCTGCTTTTACTGTTTTTCCTGATACATCAAAGTTAAGAATTAACATGCTGGGTTGGAAGTTTGTAAATATCAAACATTTATCCTTGTTTGCATCTAACCCGTTCCCAGTTAGTCCTCCTTATAGTCTCTCTAATAACTCCTGTACTGTGTATCAGTGAGGTCCTAATCTTAGACTAATAGACACTGTTATAATACTTCATACTGTATTGATTCACAGATAAAGGTCATTTTCTAGACTAATTTGCAGGAGTAATCTTTTTGGTCTTTCTTAATTGACTTCTACTTACCAGACACTTGTAGTCCTTAATAGAATCTCAGCAATTTGCTCGTTCAGCTAGACCAAAACAGGATGCCAACGAAGGGAAAAGAAAAAAGTAAAACCCTGCACAAGGTATGGACTCTCTGCCTGAAAGTGAAAACAAAGGATTGGGCTGGGGTTTTTGTTAGTGTTTGTTTGGTTTTATTTACTCTCTCTTTAATAGCTTCTTCAGGAATATTGATGATGGAGAGGAAATGTTCCATACAAATTAATTTTCTTAAATGTGTGCTTATATCAGAAAAACTGAGTGCAAGATATATATAGTTAGTGTAAATTTATAACTTTCCTTTTTCCTGTGTTAGAAAACTCAGATGCAAATATTTTCCTAATTCTGATACTGTAGGGCACTTGTCAGTTCCTTACCTTGCAAAGATAAGGAGAATAATTTTGTGGAATTGGACCACTTATCTTTTAGTAATCTCCCAGGCTTTTACTGTTGAAAAGTATTGCCTCCTACCTCCTCCTTTTCTATCCCTGCCGTTGTAATGGGATTCTGAAGAGCTGGTTCTAACAATAAACTTCTACTGGCTGTAAAGAATCTTTTCTAACTTCAGAAAATGAGTTCTTAGTGCTGTTGCAGTAACCTTTAACCTTGTCTGAATTAGTGAAGGATATTCTGTTGGAAAGTGCTGCTTAATGTTGCATTGATGAAGGCTTCCTTTGTTGTGGAATATGTAGGTCCTGATTTTTGGCATTATTTAAATGTAATGAGACAGTACCTTCTAGCAGAGAGTTGCTATTTAACTTTTATTTCTTATCATGTAGCTTTACTTCACTGCTCCCTACTCTGGGTATTTCATTTATGTGGGAGTAAGTCAAGCCAAATCAGCTCTAATTTACCTGAGTGGTTTCATGGCCTGCAAACATTTGCATAGTGAACTCAGAAATGACCATGTGCAGTAACTGGTGCAAGAATAAAAAGCATTTATTTCTCAGTCTGCACCCTCTGATACATGAGTTAGCTCCAATTTAAAGGGCACTGACCTTAATTTCTGGTTACAGTTGAGATCACTCTGGTTATGCCTCTGCTTAAAACAAAATTAATTGAAATCTTACCCTGAGTGCTTAGGAAACATTCCTTAAACCATGGTGTGTTTTTAATCTGGAGCTTGATCCTTGTTACTCAGGATGTGAACATTTGCTTTGATTTTTACAAATTGGCTGTAAAGCCCACAATGTGATTATTGTGATGGTAGTATTTCTATTTTTATCATCTACTCTAATTGTAGGTTCTTCATTCCATCCATTGTCTAAGGATTTTTAAACTCAGATTTAGGCTTGTTTTTCTCTCTTTGGTCTTACTTCCTATTTTGTGTTATTTTTTGTAGTTTGCAAAGTCTGTATTTCGTCAGATTAAAGATCACTTTTTTATAGGCCCTCTGTACTGGTCATTGAAAAGCGCCTTGGCTAAAGTGTTCTATTAGGATCATGTATTTATGAGACTATTTCAGTCTTGTTTGTCACTCCTTTCTTGTTAGAAAAAACTTTCTATTTATCTAATAAGATTACTAAGGTGTCTTATATTAAAAAAAAATTGAAGCATTTTAGCTATTGGAGAAAACCCAATAGATGAAATCAGCACTTTTATTTTTTTAGGAATTCCCCTTTTTTTCAACTCATCTTGTACATTAATTCTGAATTCATTAAACATGCTAAATACTTGAATTGCATAAAGAAAATAGCAAAGTGCTTATTTGTTGTTATTCTGATGGTCAACTCAGAAGCTTTTTCTAGACCATTCTGAGGCAAGATTTAATTGTGCACCTGAAAGTCTTCCACGAGTTACCATCTTAGAGGTGTCCCTGGTGTTCTGTCCATGGGCAGAACTTCTCTTACCTTGACTGTTCGTACGTTTAAATCATATCAATGTGCCAAGGAGTTACACAGGTTTTTAAGGATCCATGAGGTTTCATTAAAAATACTTGTTGCATTTCCCAAGTAATGATTAAGCTGACCCCTATTTCTGCATGATTGTTTTTCTGTTCCTGCTGGAATATTCGGATAGATGCTGATTTATGAAGTAAAATTCCATGATAAAAACTGGAGTCTGCTTGAGTCTAGGGTTCTTTTTCTGTTGTTGGGTGGGTTTTGTTGTTTTTTTATTTTGAGTTTTTTTAGTTTGTTTGTTTTTTTTTTTTTTCTACAAAGGCTTTATCCTTTTTTTTGACAAAACAATACATCTGGTTTATAAAATATTGCAGAACTTGCTGGCTGAAGTGTCTCTTTATTGACGGACTGGCAAAAAGTTCACCTAAAGTGACTTTTTCCTGTAGCTAAAATACAACTGTTTGGGAGAAAAGTTATGTGGAAGAAACTGATGTTGAGAGGTCTCCAGCTTCTTCATAAGGAAAAAGTGGTTTGAAAGCTGGCATTAAAGGGAAACATGATTGGGTTTTGGATCTGATGGAAATAAAGTGAGTCTGTAAAATGGCAAAGACTTGAAGGAGATGGAAGAATCCGCTGGTCCTAATAGTTCAAGTTATCAAAACATGTATTTTCTTTTGAATATGAAGTTTAGTGTTGATGGATTCATCAGTCCTCATTAAGTCTCACAAGGGGTTAGAATTGTTTTTTATCAGAGGCATATTTGCTTTTTTTTGGTAGGTAGCATAAAGTTATGTGTGTGCAATACTGAGAATCAAGTAAAATTAAACTACATTCTGCTGTTCTTCTTTAGAAACATTCCTGCGTAAATACTGCAATAATACTGTCATGCAGAGTGTATCCTTTCTTGTTGTATCCTTTTTTGTGCAATGTTTCCTGTAGCACTCAACTGCATCTTAGGTTTCCATAATAGAGTAGGTGTGGGGAGGAGTTAACACATTTTAAGCTTGAGCTAATCTAATAATTTTAAAAAGCAAATTTTTTCGGTGGGGGGGAAAGAAACCAAAGAGTTGTCTGTGTTGTGTGAATAGACACAATGAAGGTTCTTAGTGTTAAAAGGTGGCCTTCACCTTTTTCCTCAGGTACCCTAGTAATTTGTGGTCTTATTCCTTAGTGGAGCAGTTCTAGCCCATACCAGCTGATCTGTGTGAAGCTGTGCTGAGCTCACACTGACCAAGCCACCTTGTTTTACTTTAAAAACCTATTAATATAATAATATGTTGGCTAAAATAGATTGTAGAGCAGTTTTAATATTAAGGGGTTGACCAGTATTTTAGGTCATTTGATGATTTGATGATTACTGGTGTCCTGGTACATGAGAAGCAATCTGGAGTTGATTTAGTTAATACATTCCTTACTTTCTCTTTTTAGAATAAAGAAGAAAATTAACAATATCTGGCATTTAAGTATTTGGAGCTGGACTAATAATCAACTATTAATTACTGCTACCTTTTTGTTGGTTGTTTCGGGTTTTTTTACATTGCTGTCTGCACTGAGGTAGTGTTGTTGCTGGTGACCTACATGTTTCCTATGGGTTTCATACCACATCACTGTTTAACATTCTATAATATAAAATTAATACAGTCTGCATTTATTAAGATGTATTTTTCACAGACATTAAGCACTTTTTAAAACACTAAGCATCTTTCAATTTAGTTGTCAAAAGCCAGTATAACACTGCTGTTTTTTGGTAGTTCTTACTTTTAACATGCCTTTGTGATGTTCCAGGTCCCTTTTGTGTTCCTTCTCTTTCAAGTATTTCTGAGCTGGGGAAGAAGCCGTGTGATCATCAGGACTCTTGAACTGTGCGTAGTTGCATTTCTAAAGTATTTAAGGCAGAGAATAAATTTTCCTGTCTTAAGGATTCCACATATCTTTAAATATCACAAGACTTACTACATCATAAATGTATGTTAGATTGCTTGTGAAATCTAATAAATTATTTCCCTTCTCTTCATTTTGCTGCCTTCTCTTTGTTTTGACTTTTGTTCTTGGAGTTTTGGGCAGGACAGGTCTTCTTGTTTTGGAGACCAAGCAGAAGGATGGGTGCAGGATGGGCCTGAATTTGTACTGTGAAACTGGGCACTGTTCTTCCTCAGTAATTACCTTGCATTGTTCATCTGCAACTTGAAAACTGTCAGTGGTGAGGCTGAAGTCATTAAAACCAGAGTAGCAGTTAAAGCTGATATAGATGTGGTCCTTACCCTGTTGAGGGTGATAACAGTAGTCACATAGGATTTGCTGCATACTGGGCTGGTTAGCAGAACTGTCTAAAACCATGTGGGAAATACTGCAATGACATTTAATTTAAAAGATATTCTAGTCCAGTGCACTTAAAGGAAAAGTTAGTCCATAAATGACTAAATCATAGCTGATGGTGTGGGAGCTGGTGCAGAAGATTTGTCATTACTCCAGCTGCCAACAGTCTAAATCACTAGTATTGGTGGCGGGACCAAAGTAAACCTATCTTTGCTATTTTTTTCCAATAGGAGCTGGCTTAGCAGATTCCTTTGAAGTGCTTTTACTGGAATTACTCTTATTTTACACTTCCCATGGGGACTGTGTTGTTCATTTAATCCTGGAGGGCTTTTTCAACTTAAATGCTTCTATGGTTCTACAGTAGTATGTCCTGTGGCCCATGTTGAGCTACAGGAACAAAGGTCCACAAGTGGCGCCGAAATAGGATAACAGCAAGGTGGTGCTGTGCTCAAGGACAAAAATACTTTATAAGAAAGTGCGGAAAGTGAATGTTCAGAGAGCCGTGCCCGGTCCGCGTTGTCCCCGAGACGGGTGGGCCCGGGCTCCCCGCGCCCGGGCAGTGGCGCGGCCCGGCGGAAGGGGCGGGGCGGCCGCAGCGGGCACGGACCGGGATCCACGGGCTGTGCGCCGCAGGGGGAGCCCGGCCGGGAGCTTCGGAGGGGCGGGCACGGACCGGGATCCACGGGCTGTGCGCCGCAGGGGGAGCCCGGCCGGGAGCCTCCGAGGGGCGGGCACGGACCGGGAACCGCGGGATCCGCGCCGCACGGGGAGCACGGCCGGGAGCTTCGGAGGCGCGGCCGCTGCGAGTTTGCTTCGCCTGCCGGAAACTCGGGGCTGCGCGGGGGTTGTGTGGGGAGCCGCCAGAAGGGACAGGGCCACTGCTGTGCTGCCCTGTGACAGCCTTGGGCAGCTGCAGCCTCCGCAGCTCGGCAGGTCCGGACGCGGCCCAGGTGTGTTGGATGGCGGCACCGCTCAGGCCGTGCCCAGCACAGACAGGGTGACCCGAGTCCCGGGCTGGCCGGGACAGCGGTGGGGCTCTGCAGAGACGCTCCGCTCCCAGCTTCTCTGCAGTGCAGTCAGTGTTGCAGTCTTCCACACGGCTTCTTAAAGTTTTTCCGAGTTTCGAAATTATTTTGAAGCTAGAGCCATCAGAGTGCCGTGAGGATCTCAACATCTGCATTCTCTTACTATTGCTTGTATTGAAGGCAGAGCAGCCATAAACCTGTTTCAGAGAAAGGAAAATCTACATTGAATCTTTAAGCACTAGGCTTTGGAGCTGGTTGGGTCAAGGTACATTATTCTTACTACTTTGTGTCATTTACTACTTTGCATATTTACTGCTGTAAGTAAAACTTGCCAATCTAATAAATGGCTTTTCTCATCAGAGAAGATGGAATTTTCTTAGCTCATTTTCTCTTAATGTATGTTCTTCCTGTCAGGGTCAGAAAGCATTCCTTCATGAAAATGGAAGCACGCACAACAACTGCTTGTGGTTGAAACTTAATCTGTATACTTTACTTAAGATCTACTAATAAATAATTGTATTAAAGCTGTTTTGTTCACAAGCAGAAAAGCCAGCTAAATATACCAAATGCTTAATTCTAAACAACACTACCTGCTTGTGAAGAGCAGTGATAGCTGATAGCAGTAGGCTCTGGAAGGCTGGTTCTACATTTTATAAACTATATTTTATGCCTAAATTTGCTCCAAAGAGGGCTCCACTACCTGAGAGGCATGGATCATCCTTTCCTTGAAGCAGAAATGAGGGCAGTTTTGTAGAAATCATGTAAAATTTTGTATCGATTTATGTCTGGCTAGGTGTATCACAGCAGGTTAGAGTTTTCAGCAGTGCATTCCCAAATGGGTATTAAATCAGGAAAAGCACTGGTTTCTTTTGTGTAGCAAACCTGAGGGCCCTTGTGTTCATGTTTAAACCTTCACTGAGGTGTTTGGTTTCCCTT
This sequence comes from Melospiza melodia melodia, assembly GCF_035770615.1. Taxonomy (NCBI): domain Eukaryota; kingdom Metazoa; phylum Chordata; class Aves; order Passeriformes; family Passerellidae; genus Melospiza; species Melospiza melodia. The sequence continues at coordinate 12,228,113 of NC_086204.1, read as the reverse complement.
GTGACAGGAATCTCTCTTTGCTCTGTCACTGTAGGATAACTTTTTAAAAGAATAGATACTTACAGGAAAGTAACAAGATTCTGTATTTTGTTTTAAGGGAAGTATTAGTACAGCCGTTGGCAGAAGTTCTTGTAGGACTTCTTTCTATCTCAGACTCTAAATCAACTTCTGAACCGAAGAGTGCAATATAAGGCTCTCAGTAGAGTAATGTAAACCTTGGTAGTTGTTTAGTTTCTGGTTTGTTACAGTTGTATCTCTCTAGGTGAGGAAAAGGAGAGGCAATTTTGATATAAGGATTGTTGTCTTTGTTTATCCCTGAGTAAATACAAATAGGATATGAGTTGGGAAATGCAGTTCCTAGCCTAGCTCATCAGAAGGAAATGTAGCTTCAAGCCTCTGGAAAGCTCCTTCTGCAGAACTCTGTACTTGAGCACTCAGGAGAATTCTTGGTTATGGAGCTTCACAGCACTTCTAAAATCTGCATGTCATTGCCCACGTTCTTAAAAGGAGAATATCTCCACACAAATCCTGCAGGTGTGCAAAGATAAGACATTTAGCATTTTTGGGTTTCACTATAATTAATGATTTCTGTATCTGAGAGATCTTCCAGATTTCAGGCTGTTGTTTGAATGAGAGATGTCATGCATATCATGAATGACAGACTCACATATGTTAAACCTCCAAAATATCTGGGGTTTCATAACAAATCATGGTAAGAAATATGCTGCCTCTGCAAGGTCTTATCCAAATATGTTCAAGTTGTAGCAACACCATTTGGAAAAAAAAAGATGTCTCTCAATGATAAATAGGAATGTAAAATAACATACATTAAAATTATAAATAAAATGTCAACTTCAGTCTATATAAGTATTCGTTTACTCTTTGGGGTAGTTTTTGGCTTTAAACTAATAAAACCACAACTTTTGCATTCTGGAGGCAGCCTGCATTAGGCAACATCTGAATTTTAGGTGCATGAAAACAAAGTTACTGTTAGTATGGGAATTTGATATAGTTTAGATAAGATCTAGTTCTCATACAAAAAATAGCAGGTAAATAAATATGGTGCCAGAGATGGGTGTTTACCTTTAAACGTGTATTTTCTAATGTGTAATTACCCTCTTACAGGAACATTTGCAGTTAGTAAGAAGAGCCCAGCTGATCAGAGCACTGGATGGGGATCTATTTTCTGCTGTTAGTTGTAGGGCTTTGCTGGGGGCAGTACAACCCCAACACTGTCCCAAAGAGAACCTCTATAGTGCATCTCTTTGAATGGCGCTGGCAGGACATTGCTGAGGAGTGTGAACGCTACTTAGCTCCTAATGGATTTGGAGGAGTCCAGGTATGTCTGCTCCTATCAGTAGGCAGTGAAATTGCTGCACAGATGATAATTTGTTTTTCACAGAAAATATTCAGTTCGTCAAAGGACAGGTACTGAACAAGAAAAATAGAAGCTGGTAATGGAAGTAGTAAATGCTGACAAATATATTCTTCAGCTATCTTTGAGTAAGCATGGATTTATTTCATTGCTCCAAAGTGCATGTTTTGCAGTCTGTGCTATTACATTTAGGTGAATTAGAATTGCCCATCACTTGCTAAATCTTCTTTTTTTACTGCTGTGAAGAGTAACCTATGTTTATCTGCTTGATATTTTTAAATCAAGGAAAGCTCTTAAGAGCTAGATAAATGTAAAATGAAACTATGACAGAACAAAGGGCTTCCAAACCGAACAAAAAAGTGCCGAAGGTGTTAAGTACAAAAGGCTGCTGATTGTGTTCACCCAAACTGGCCAGTTTCTCTCTGTGTATCACAGTAAGCCACTAAGAGACCCTTCTTTGCAGGAGCCTGGTGTGAGCGGGCAGTAGTGCACTGAACAGGTTCTGGTGGAGGTGTCCCTGTGTGAGTCAGTTCTGTCTGAACAACAGAGACGTGTTCCTGTGCAACCAGAACTGCCACTTGGGTGGGGTAGCATGTCAGGAGAGCAGCCACTTATTAAAGTGTTCCTGTTTGCCTGTCAGATTGCTCAGGAAAAATTGGTGCAAAGGCTGCCTGTCTCTTGTAGCCCAAGAGATTGCAAGCTGGCTTGAGTGAGAACTCTCTCATCATTTTCAAATAATCATCTTGTCTTTGCAACCTTCTTTCCAGGCACACAGACCAGATGGCCTTAAAACTAATTTCTCATACCCTGGCCTATGCCTGTTTATCATTTTAATCCATTCTGTGGCAAGGTCTTAGAAGTTTTTTTCAGGTGATGACTTGCTGAGCTGGTCAGAAAGGTGTGGCAGGTAAGAGGCTGAAGGACTTTTTCTGAGAAATGGTTGGATCAGGTTGTTGTACCCAGAGGCTTGAAGGTAGCAGCAAAAGCTTATTGCCTAAAAATTATCCTGAAAATTCTGTAAAAGGAAGAAGTATAACTCACCTGGAAACTTACAAGAATTAGGTCAAGAATGCGTTCATCCAAAGCATTACAAAAATGGGAAGTTGTATCAGTTTTAAAGGCAGGATGTTAGGTCAGTTGTTATGCAGTCACTTCCTTCCTCAGCTGACCTAATTCTTCAATTTCAGGTGCTTCTTTTTGAAGCTTGAAGTCACAAAGAAAATTAGGCCACTCTGTTCATGGGCCTAATTTTTATACTGGCTTTCTGAGGCCAGGCCTCAGTCTTTTGTTTCCAGCCTACTACAGTGTAAGCAGAGGATACTGAGGATCTAAGTGTTCTCTAAAAATGTTCTTTCTCTGAAAATACTGGGCAAATAAATTAACCATTTTCAGTATCCTGTTACCTGCCATTGTTTTATTTACAGATTTCACCTCCAAACGAAAATGTTATCATTACTGACCCCCGGCAACCATGGTGGGAAAGATACCAGCCTGTCAGCTACAAGCTGTGCACAAGGTCTGGAAATGAAACTGAATTTAGAGACATGGTGACCCGGTGCAACAATGTTGGAGTAAGTACTTTTAAAACCTTCTGGTGTTTACAATGCAAGGATATAGCCAAGCAGTGATTCTACCATTTAAAAAAAATGGATGTATTGTTACCTGCCTGTCTGCTGAGCTGCATGTTTTATCAACCTTGCTGTATGCTAATAAAAAAAATGGAATAAAATATTGGCTGAAGCAAGCAAGCAGAAGCAGGAGGATAGGGCAGGAGGTATGGTAGAGAGAACATTAATTAGTGGTGCTGTGGGAAGTAGCTTTTTCAAATTGTTACGTGGATACTGTTCTCTAGGTGCACATTTATGTGGATGCAGTAATCAACCATATGTGTGGAGCCAATGCTGGGGCTGGTGACCATGCTACTTGTGGAAGCTATTTCAATGCAAAGACTGAAGATTTCCCAGCTGTGCCCTATTCTGGCTGGGACTTTAATGATCATAAATGTAAATCTAGAAGTGGAAACATTGAGGATTATCATGATATATCTCAGGTAAACCTACAGCTGTGGTTTTCATGTACATCTGTTCCTGTGCTGTGATTTCTTTGCTCTCATTTACAGTGAGACAATTTTTAAAAGAAATTTTTAAAAGTCTTATGAAAAGCCATCCAAATTAATAACAGAGGTTAGTGTTGCAATTAGGAACACCACTTCTTAAGGGGATAGCTGTACTTGAGACAATGTCTCAATTTCAGATTCAGACAATGTGTTTAGGCAATTAATAAAAACAATTTAAAGCTCATAAAATCTATTTAGTGCTAAAAAAGGTAAAGTTATTATTTGCCTTTTATTGTAATTTGGAAGTTTTCCATGGTCTCAACTTCAGAAGAGAGGGGTAGACTCAATTTCTTATTGCAGCTTCTGTGTAGATGACTTTGCAAATAAAGAAATGCACGGGAAACAAAGGCTACTGAAGTTTTACCTGGCATTGTAATATCGGCCAAGAACATTCAAAAGGTGTGTAGAACAGTACCTGAAGCTTATTAGGTGAGAAGGGTTTGATTTCAGGTGCGGGACTGCCGCCTGGTCAGCCTGCTGGACCTGGCCCTGGACAGGGAGCACGTGCGCTCCAGCGTTGCCGCGTACCTGAACCGGCTCATCGGCCTGGGCGTCGCGGGCTTCCGCATCGACGCTGCCAAGCACATGTGGCCTGCCGACGTCAAGGCCATTTTGGACAAGCTGGAAGATCTAAATACTCAGTGGTTTCCTGCAGGAACTAAACCTTTCATTTACCAAGAGGTAATCTTTATTTTTTTTTAATATTACTTCACAAACACTTCTTGCAGGCCTGGGTACAGACTCAGTCACACATGGCAATGCTTTGCATGGGCTGAACTCAAGCAGATTTGCAGAAATCATCCTCAATTCCATCCTCAATTATAATCTACAAATATGTAATCTGTCCATAAATGGTAATTGATGTGCAAAATGCCCCACTAGTTTTGGACCTACTGGACTTAGGTAACCTGGAAGTTTTATTGAGAGAATTTTTATTGAGGTGAAATTTACTGCATTGTAGTTAGTGTAAAAATTCTATTGGTTTAAAAAAAGATACCATTTCCTGAATTTTAAATCCTGGATAATAAATTGCAACAGAAGACATAAGTATTGATTATGGGCTGAAAGTTTATTTTCCAATGGTATAACAAGTATTGTTTGATATTCTGAAATTGTGTTTTACATTTGAATAATGAACTGGAACAAGCAGGTGAGTGTTGGTTTCAGTCAGCAGAAGCTAAACTTGCTGCACATATTTTATTAAATTAATATCTTGCCTGCAAAGTCTAGGCAAAGAGAAACATTCTTTAGCTCCATAGTGAAAGGATGCAGCACAACTGCTGGAAGCAGAGGCATTGGTGACCATACTGAATATAAAGGAAGTACAGCCCAAGCCTTAATCATGGGTAAGTGATCAGCTGGGGTGAGGAGATACAGGACAGAGATGAAAACGAGGTTCACAAGCTGGGCTGAGCTAAAAGGAGAAAATAGCCTTACATATGATTTTGCAAGAAACTCAAATAACCAATAGCCAGCTTGAGCCAATAATTAGCTCAAGTACTGTCCCTTTCCTTAAAGCAATGTCTAAAGCAGTGTCTTATTTGTTTGGTTTTTGAGAAGAAAGACATGCTCTATCTTTCCTGTACCAGGTGATTGACTTGGGTGGAGAGCCCATCAAAGGCAGCGAGTACTTTGGAAATGGCCGAGTGACAGAATTCAAGTACGGTGCCAAACTGGGGACAGTGATCCGCAAGTGGGACGGAGAAAAGATGGCCTACTTAAAGTAAGGATGAAGGTGCTGCAACTTATCCAGCATTCACTGGATACACCAGTTGACAGGGTAGCTCCAAGTCTGTGTTTTTGTTTAGGAACTGGGGAGAAGGCTGGGGCTTTGTACCTTCTGACAGAGCCCTGGTCTTTGTGGATAATCACGACAACCAGAGAGGACACGGGGCTGGTGGAGCTTCTATTCTGACCTTCTGGGATGCCAGGTGAGGGATTGCTCTTGTGTGGGTGATGCTTCTTGCTTTTGCTTGTTTGCCTGGGTGTTCTCTGGCAGGTTCCTCCTTTCACATCTCATTCCTTGTTTGTCCACCAAACAGGCTCTATAAAATGGCAGTTGGTTTCATGCTTGCCCATCCGTATGGCGTCACGCGTGTCATGTCAAGTTTTCGCTGGCCAAGATATTTTGAAAATGGAAAGGTGAGCTTTAATTAATTAAATAATTAATTTAAATAATTTTAATTTAATTAGTGCTGAAGATTCATCCATGGGGATTAAGTGTGAGAGCAGGGTCAGAGAAGTAGTTCAATGCATTTCAGGAAATCGAGAGATTTCCCTGTCCCAGGCTGGATGTAGGCAGTGAAACTTTGATGCTCCCTCTAGCTTTGTTCACCACAGGGACTCTCTGCATTGTGAGTCAGAAGATATGAATCTTTTTTTTTAAATAAAAAAACGTTTGTTTTTAATGACAGGACGTCAATGACTGGTATGGGCCCCCAAGTAACTCAGATGGCTCCACAAAGTCCGTTACAATCAATCCAGACACGACCTGTGGCAACGACTGGGTTTGTGAACATCGCTGGCGTCAGATCAGGTAGGGCACTGGGGAGAAACAAGAAGTAAAAGCAGTTGCTTTTGCTTCCTGCTCCATGTGGCTTTAGAGGTGTTGCAGGTGCAGTGGCAGACATGGCTTGTGTTTTCAGGAACATGGTTATCTTCCGTAACGTGGTGGATGGTGAGCCTTTCTCCAACTGGTGGGACAATGGCAGCAATCAAGTGGCTTTTGGCCGTGGTAATAAAGGCTTCATCATCTTCAACAATGATGATTGGTGAGTAAGAGGGAAATAAATTATAATTTATTATGATTATAAGAAAATTGTTATGTGTTAAATATGTATTTTAAAAATCTAGTTACTAGTGAAACCTTTTAAGGTGTTGCTAGCTTGAATAGATATTTCTAATGGATTATTATTGACAGTTGTTGACAATTTGAACATGGCATTTTCCATAGGCACTCTTTGCAGTTTAGACCTTGTAGTGTGGTATTTCTATTTCCCAGTTCTGAAGCTGGCTGTGTCACTGGGCCTGGTCAACCAGCAAAGTCTAAATTTATAGAAGTGAGGGAACTTGTAAACTCAGGAATATGTTCTAAATGTGACAGTTTTAAAAACTGTATTGGAACCGTTTATGTGAGAATGAGTTGACAAGAGAACAGGAGTGTGTCAGGGCTGCAATAAGTAGCTGTAGGTTGTGGTGATGAGCAATTTGAAGCATGTAGTTATTGAATAGATTCTGTGGCGTCCAGTGAAGTGCTAGAGGGTAGTTCCATAATTACTTAACATCTGAGGTTTCCAGTATGATTTGAAGAGCATTTTAGAGTCCTCATAATGCTTACTGCACTTTTTTCTTTTCCAAAGGTCCTTGAATGTATCTCTGCAAACTGGTCTGCCTGCTGGCACTTACTGTGATATCATTTCTGGGCAAAAGGAAGGTGACTTGTGTACAGCAGTTGAAGTTCATGTTGCTGCTGATGGCATGGCTAATTTCCTAATTGGGAATGAAGACCAAGACCCATTTATTGCCATTCACGTTGATGCTAAATTGTAACCAGCTGTGTTGTGCATTTGCTATTCCTTCTCCTCTGTATCTTTGTTATCAGCAAACAGATGTGCAGAATGTCCTGGCTCTCAGGACTGCATGAACTGAGACAGAGCAAAGTGTGTTAGCTGTAATACTGATGAAATAGTGAGCAGAGATGAGAACTGGTAGTGCCATGCACATCTGGGAGTGATGCTATACATCTGTGTACATTTGTAAGTGTACTTTATTCAGTTAAGGTACTAATAAAAAATGGAAGGAGAAGATTGACATTATTAAATTTAAAATCGTGGTGCTCTGTGCAGAAGTAGAAATGTAGTTCTCTTTAGGGGCAAGCAGGGTTGCTATAATTGACAGGATATCCAAAAACCAAGAGAAGACCCCTTTGTGCTGAAACATGGCACAATTCAAGTTGATTTTCTAGTCTTTGTATTCTCTTGGAGTATTGTTTTATTGTTAGTATTACTCAAGTTTATTCATGGAGGGTTGTCGCTAAGACAGGGATCTTTTAAGTCAGTTCCAAATGAAGACCTGAAATCATTTCATGAAGAAGAGTCAAAGGTCTTTCTTTTTTGAAGGAGGAAATTGTAGGAAATACAAGAAAGGACTTGGAAAACAGTTTCAAATTCAATTATATGTCAGGCAGCTCATCTGCACTATCATTTGCATCTGATTTTGGGTTTTGTTCCTTGAATCTGATGAATCATTGATCACTTAAAATGAGGTGAAACAGTTCATAGTAGGGACTGGGCAATGACCCCAGAGAAACATTAGATATGAGAACGTGTCCCCTCCTAGTTGCCAGTGGGATTCACCTGGTAAAGACCCCATACCTCTTGTGTGATAAATCTGTTACTGATTAAATATTGACCTGGTTTTTGGTAGCCGGAGTACCATGGAGGTGCTCCGGTGAGAAGCTGCTGGAAGCTTCCACTATTTCCAGCAGAACCATTCCCTGATGGCTCTGAAGATGGTCAGTCATGCTGCTGTCCAAAACCAGGCCAACGAGAGAGGTTGGTTATGCCTCTGTGTTAACATATTTAAGAAGAAAATCAAAGCAAAGTCACACATTTTTTCTTCTAGTCAGAAAAGAGGAGGAGGTGAGAACAGACCTTGGACACACCAAGGTCAGTGCAGAAGGAGGGGGAGGAGGTGCTCCAGGTGCCAGAGCCAAGATTCCTCTGCAGGCCTCATGGTGATGACCATGGTGAGGCAGCTGTGCCCATGGGGATCCAGGGAGGATGCAGAGATCCACTGACAGCCCATAGGGGAGGTGCCCACGCTGGAGCAAGTGCATGCCTGGAGGAGGCTGGGATCCAGTGGAAGACCTTGTGGAGAGAGGGGGCCCCTGCTTCCAGGCTGGAGCAGCCTGTCTGGAGGACTGCACCCTGTGGGAAGAGAGACTCAGGTGCAGCAGTTTTGGGAGGCTGTGTGCCCATGAGAGGGACTCACGCTGCAGCAGGTGAGGTTTGGCTGCTGCAATTGAGAGCGGACCCATGCCAGGGCAGTTCATGGAGAAATGTCTCCTGTGGGAGGGACCCCATAACCTCACAGGAGGAGGACTCCTCTCCCTGAGCAGCAGGAGAGAATCTTGGTGATGAACTGACCAAAATCCCCATGCCCTGTCTCCCTGCACTGTCAGTGGGAAGGAGGAGAGCTGGAATGAAACAGTGTTTTAAGGGCTTATTTTACTTGTCATTATCCCTCTCTGATTCTGTTTGTAATAAAATCACTTTGCAACCTTAAGTTGAACCTGTTTTGCCCTTAAATGTTTTCTTCCAGTCCTTATCTCACTCACAAGCCCTTTGTCAATTTTTTTCCCTCTCCACTGCCATGATGTGGCTGGGGTGAACAAGCAGCTCTCATTGGTGCCTGGTGTTGGGCCAGTATAAAACCATGACAGTTCCTCATACCCTGGTCTGAACTCAGTCTAATTCTGAGAGCAAGACACCTCTGAATGCTGGCAAACTCATTCATTCTCATAATGCTGTTAGATTTCCAGTCATCTTTCAATCAGCTCCCACTCCTTTTACCTTCAGAGGGTCTGTGTGTTATGTTTTGGTGCAGGGATTGAGAGACACAGACCATGCTATGCAAGCAAAAGCATTTATTGCAATAGTTCACCAGTATTTATAGGTCTCTAAGTTCCAAACAAAATATTCCACTCAGACCCCTTTGCTGGTGACAGAATGATAACTGAGAAGATTGTGTTACTCGGGGAATAGGGGCAATGTCCTTGTTACTTTCTTTGGCCAGAGCAGTCAGAGTGACCAGACAGGATGTCTTAACTCTTGTCCTTGCCTCTTATCCTTGGGAGTTTATCTCACTCAGGGCCAAGAGGATGGTGGCACTACCCAGTTCAGCTTCTGCAGCTGTCTGATTTTCCACATCTCCCTGGTTTTTTGTTTTTTATGTAAAGGGTTTGTGTACCCTGATGTTAAAACAGTTTGCACCTCTAAGACCATTATCTTATTAAGAATATTACTGGTTATCTGCTGGATAAAGGATAAGATACATGGAATACAGATCACAAAAAAAAAAAAACCCTTATGAAATACAATCACGTCACTGACAGAGAGACTCATATAGGAGAACAAAAGGATAATGTCAAATTGGGAAGTGGAAACAAATGGCTACTGTTCTAAAGTTCATGTGGTTGGAGTTCAGGGGCTGTGCTGTTTAGGCAGGAGGAATGTTAACATTATTGAAACTGAATTGATCTTAATAGCATTTAACAGAGCTTAAAATAACAGACCTTAAATTGAATAACTTAAATTTAACTTTGTTTAAGCTTAGCAACACATAAACTTGACAGAAATTAATTTGAACAAAAATTAATCCTAACAAAAATTAACTTAATGATACTTAACCTTAACAGCATCTTAATTTGGCAGAACTTAAGTGCAACAGAACTTCAAATTAACAGAAGATAAACCTAACATCACTTAAATTCAACAGAACTGAATTTTTCCCATTACTTAAACTGTACCATATTGAAACACAACAGATTTGAAAATTATTATCAATTAAATTTAACAATAATAATTTTGATTTTATTATTATAAAAAAGTTACTGGAAATCTGTCATACAACAGTTAAACATCAAGGAGCAGCACGTAGGTAAACAACTGTTCTGTGACCAAAATAGCAGCAACGTGGATTTACTGGAGGGATTAAACTGCTGCAGATCAAATTCAAGGTTATAGGACTTAGTTAACGACTGTCAGTGAATCATCTCTCTAGTAAACAATCCTGTTAAAAATCACCGTTCCCTGAAAATACAAGGTTAATTTTAACAGATGTATTTCAGTGCATCCTGCAGGCGCTGTAACAGAGTGCAGCTTCAGACCTTCGTGCAGGAGGGCTTGGTCCCGACTGTGGGGGCTGATGGGCGGCTCTCAGCAGGCACCGACCGGGACCCGCGGGTCGGCGCTGCTGCTCGGGGATGGGAACAGGCGGGAGAGCTCTGACAAGCCCGGGGGTTTTCAAGCCCAGGGGGTAATACCAACCATGGGGCCAACCGTGGGCAGGGGGAGCTCCGAGGGGGCTGCACCACTGCCAGCAACACCCTGCACCAAGTTGAGGATCGGTCCCTTCTTTGGATACGTTCTGTGGATTTGTTCTCAGGATCTGTGTCTTGGATCCGTGCCCAGGTTCGTTATCAGTACCTTTCTTAGTACTCCTGTTGCAACTACTTACAGGATTTTTTTAATCGCAAGGTCTCTCTCATTTAGGAAAGTTTAACCCATAATGGCAGTGGCTCCAATATGGAGAAATTCCTGTAATATTTGTTAGTTGCACTGACACTACCGGAACATCTCCCCAGTACTCACAATTCCATGATTTTTTGTCCAACGAACACCACTGATCGTTTAATCAGCTGTGCCAGCATCTTGCTTTCCATTGGATTGTGACTTGCAAAGAAAGATCCATGTCTCATGGATCATAGGCAAAGGGGGATGTTAAAAGCTCCTCTGCAGAGTCCTTGCATGTTGCTGAGGGGGCACTGGGTGACAATTCTTTCCCAGCACCCTCCTGAGCTTATAGAGTTTCTAAAAAAGCTCTCCAGAGAGGTACAAAATCAGCTGCAATCTTATCACCTCTCATTGCCCCCTTCATCCCACAGTTCTACTGTTAAGACATGCTAGCCTTTAACCTGTGATTCTGCCCAGTGAAAATCAGCTTAAGAGAATGAGAAGCATCTGTTTTTCTGGGCTTCTCTAAAAGTTTAGACATAAGTTCAGACATGTTTTTCTCCTGAAGACATATCAGTGCCCATGTCCCAAAGCTCACCATCAAAACCTGAAGGGATGGATGCCGGCTGGCTCCTGCTTCCTTTCAGCAGCATTTCAGTTCTGTGGGTTATCCCTAGAACAGCCAGACAGGGAATTGCCGTCCCTCACACAGGACACCATTCGTGGGGATTGAGGGACATGGACCATGCTATGCAAGCAAAGCTCTCTGTTGCATCAGTTTACCAGTATTTATAGGTCTCCAAGTTCTGTCCAAAATTTTCCACTCAGACTCCTTTGCCCCTGTTTCCTTAGTAACACAATCTTCTTGGTTATCAGTCTGTCACCAGCAGTGCCCTTGCTACTTTCTTTTGCCAGATCAGTCAGAGTGTCCAGACAGGATGTCTTAACTCTTGTCCTTGCCTCTTATCCTTGGGAGTTTATCTCACTCAGGGCCAAGAGGATGGTGGCACTACCCAGTTCAGCTTCTGCAGCTGTCTGATTTTCCACATTTTGGAATACTTTTGATAAAGTATCTTTGTTTATGTGATTGGAAAGAGTGCAGTTCTGAATTAGGGTGCAAGGCTCATGGATCACTCAGTTTAAGATGGCATACAATCACTGTGAAAAGGTATTTTATCTTCAGCTGTTGGGTTATTCAGGAGAAAAAACAAACCAAAGGAATGATATTGAGCTATCTATCTAAATAATAACTGATAGCATTGATCCATGTGAATTTTGACAGCTGCTACAGGAATTTTGCCATCTTGCAGGCACATAAATAGCTGGTGAGGAGACCACAGGCTTACACTGAAGGCACCATGAAGATCCTTCTCCTCCTCCTCGCAGCTGCAGGGCTTTGCTGGGGGCAGTACAACCCCAACACTGTCCCAAAGAGAACCTCTATAGTGCATCTCTTTGAATGGCGCTGGCAGGACATTGCTGAGGAGTGTGAACGCTACTTAGCTCCTAATGGATTTGGAGGAGTCCAGGTGAGTTGTTTCCTGTAAGTAGCAAGAAAATGGCACTGTAATATTGATTAATAATTTGATTAATAATGCCTGAGTTTGAGACAGTCATCTCTAAGTAACTTTGCTGCTGTGGAGAGAAGGTAGGAAGTACTAAGTACTTTAGAAGCAGCCGTAATCTGCAGGACCCTGTAGGGGTGAATGATGGTGTATGTCTAGCAGATCAGTAACAAAGGGGCATGCTGAAAGGCTTCACCTGAAAGCTAAGTAGAGGGTAAAGCTCTTTACCTTGTTCTAAAGGAAGAATGGAAGCAGTGAGGTTTGGCATTCCTAAGGCAGTCACAGTTACAGGTAAAAATAATTCCTGTGGCTTCAGCCCTTCCATGCCCATGTCCTGGAAAGCAGGCCCATGCTGGATGTGGGCAACTCACAGGAACAAACCAAAATGCCTTTCTTGCCAGTGTGCAAGACAGACATCTCACTGACCTGAACTTCTGCTGTGGGAGAGAGACTGGGTTGGGTGCTAACTTTCCTCTGAGGGCAGAGGTCCTGAGAACAGATTTTGCCCTTAAAATGTCAAAGTAAAACCATTTGATTTCTTATCAAAGTACATAATTTCATCTGCAGGTTTCACCTCCAAATGAAAATATTGTCGTTACTAGCCCGAACAGACCCTGGTGGGAAAGATACCAGCCCATTAGCTACAAGATCTGCTCTCGATCAGGAAATGAAGAGCAATTCAAAGACATGGTGAAGAGATGCAACAATGTTGGAGTAAGTGCCTTGAAAATCTGTCTCATATGGCAAGAAGTGCTGTGTCAGCTGAGGGAAGGTGCTGCTTTCCTCAAAAGAGGTGTAAACTGAGAAGAAACTGAAAGGGAAAATAATCTACTGAATAGTGATTAGTGGCTGTCAGTTCACGTTTGCTACAAACACACTGAAATGCACACATTGCTTTTCCAGGTTCGTATCTATGTGGATGCTGTCGTCAACCATATGTGTGGGGCTGGAGGTGGCTCAGGCACACATTCTACCTGTGGAAGCTATTTTAATGCTGGAAACAGAGATTTTCCAGCTGTGCCATACTCTGGCTGGGATTTCAATGATGGCAAATGTCACACTGGGAGTGGAGAAGTTGAAAATTATAATGACATCTATCAGGTAACTTCCCCTGGAAAAGTTTTCAGGTTTTTTTTTTTGACAAGTTCTGTTAACTCTACAGTAAAATCAAATGGTGTAGTGCCTCACAAAACCTGTGCTTAGTCACTTGAAAAGTGAATGAAGTGGCCATAGGTATGTGTGGCCCAAAATATTCTAAGAGCTGAGGAATCCAGAACCTATGTGCAGATGTTTGCTCCAGAAGTGAGCCAGTGTGCTCCGCTCAGAGTGAGCACAGTTTTATAGTTTATAAACTCAGTTCATCATGATAAGGGGCCCCCTTGGAAAATTGCCAGCAGTGCAAGGTGGTGCTGTAGTTATGCAACTTACTGGTTTTTGTAGTAAGAATATGTAGCAGTTTATTCTCAAGCTCTGCCTTCAGCCACTTTGCAACAATACATTATAATGTTTCTGCACTTACATTGCTTCTTGTAAGGCTTGTCCTTCATGGGTTCAGACGGCCTTTTCTGTGGTAATGCCTAGCAGACATATTTCAAATCCTGAATTACAATAATTTAAAGGTATTTCCAGTACAATGTCCACTCCCAGTTCCTTTGGACTAGAGCATCATGTTTAACGTTGCAATGAATTCCTCCCCTTACCCCTGCTCTGGCCTAGACTTAGCCAGACCCTGCAGTCCCTCAGGTGCCAGCCCAGGCCATGGCCAGTGCTGGGATCAGAATGCCCCAGGGTCAGGGGATCAGCAGCACAGGCTGCAGCTGCAGCCCAAGCACAGAGCAGCCGCTGATGAGCCCTCGACTCTAATGCACAGTGAGGCCAGTGAGCCCCACGGCCAGCACAGCAGCCTGTCAATTATTGGCCAAACTGCAGTAACAGCTGTAAATTCCATCTAGCACATTAATCATAGCCGTTGTTAATTCGAACCCTTTGAGTCCCATGTTGGGCCCCAAAGAGAACTTGTGGTTTAACTCAGCTGGCAGCTAAACACCTCTGCCTCCTACTTTCAGTGGGATGGGGCAGAGAACTGGAAGAGCAAAACTGAGGAAACTCATGGATTGAGATAAAGACAGTTTAATAGGTGAAGAGAAAGCCACACACATAAACAAAGAAAAACAAGAATTTATTCACCATTCCCATTGGAAGGCAGGTGTCCAGCTGTCTGCAGGAAAGTAGGGCTTTATCATGTGCAACAGTCACTTGTGAAGAGAAAACCTTTACACCAGATATCACTCCCTCCCTTCTTCCCAATCCAAAACAACCTCATTAACCACCACTCCAGCTCCATCTCCTCCTTTATTTTATTTTTTTCTGTTGCACAGGTCCGGGACTGCCGTGTGACCGGCCTTCTGGATCTGGCCCTGGAGAAGGACTATGTGCGCTCAACGATTGCAGAGTACATGAACCGTCTCATTGACATGGGTGTAGCAGGATTCCGACTTGATGCTGCCAAGCACATGTGGCCTGGGGACATTAAAGCGTTTCTGGACAAACTGCATAATTTAAACACTCAATGGTTTTCTGAAGGAACTAAACCTTTCATTTATCAGGAGGTAAAGTCCACATTTTCTCCTTTATGTTTGCCTTTGTCTTTTGTATCTCTTTTGCCCCCTCCTTCACAGGAGCAACACTACAACTTCATCCAACTTACCCTAGAAAGAGCTCACAATTTACTTAGAGCAGCCCTGCAGACATAGGCAGTTTTGATTCGTAAAAATGCCTCTACAACAGATTGTCAATCAACTCTACCTTTCCTTCCGTCAGTCATGTTTTTACATGTGTCCCTCATGTCTTATTCTGAACTTGTGTTGCTCTACACAGCACAAATACATAATTACTTTCCTCTGAATGTTAAAGCAAGAGTTCCTGTTAAGTGCTGTGTGTGGCATTGTTGGTCTTTGTGAGACAAGAAGGGATGCAGGTTTTCTTTCTTGTACCAGGTGATTGACTTGGGTACAGAGCCCATCAAAGGCAGTGAGTACTTTGGAAATGGCCGAGTGACAGAATTCAAGTACGGTGCCAAACTGGGGACAGTGATCCGCAAGTGGGACGGAGAAAAGATGGCCTACTTAAAGTAAGGATGAAGGTGCTGCAACTTATCCAGCATTCACTGGATACACCAGTTGACAGGGTAGCTTCAAGTCTGTGTTTTTGTTTAGGAACTGGGGAGAAGGCTGGGGCTTTGTGCCTTCTGACAGAGCCCTGGTCTTTGTGGATAATCACGACAACCAGAGAGGACACGGGGCTGGTGGAGCTTCTATTCTGACCTTCTGGGATGCCAGGTGAGGGATTGCTCTTGTGTGGGTGATGCTTCTTGCTTTTGCTTGTTTGCCTGGGTGTTCTCTGGCAGGTTCCTCCTTCCATGTCTCATTCCTTGTTTGTCCACCAAACAGGCTCTATAAAATGGCAGTTGGTTTCATGCTTGCCCATCCATATGGCGTCACGCGTGTGATGTCAAGTTTCCGTTGGCCAAGATATTTTGAAAATGGAAAGGTGAGCTGTTAATGCTGAAGATTCATCCATGGGGATTAAGGGTGAGAGCAGGGCCAGGGAAGTAGTCCAGTGCATTTCAGATTGTCGAGAGATTTCCCTGTCCCAGGCTGGATGTAGACAGTGAAACTTTGATGCTCCCTCTAGCTTTGTTGACCAGAGGGGTGCTCTACATTTTCAGTCAGAAGATATGAATCTGTCTTTTTAATGACAGGACGTCAATGACTGGTATGGGCCCCCAAGTAACTCAGATGGCTCCACAAAGTCTGTTACAATCAATCCAGACACGACCTGTGGCAACGACTGGGTTTGTGAACATCGCTGGCGTCAGATCAGGTAGGGCACTGGGGAGAAACAAGAAGTAAAAGCAGTTGCTTTTGCTTCCTGCTCCATGTGGCTTTAGAGGTGTTGCAGGTGCAGTGGCAGACATGGCTTGTGTTTTCAGGAACATGGTTATCTTCCGTAACGTGGTGGATGGTGAGCCTTTCTCCAACTGGTGGGACAATGGCAGCAATCAAGTGGCTTTTGGCCGTGGTAATAAAGGCTTCATCATCTTCAACAATGACGACTGGTAAGTCAGTGCACAAATAGGGTCCCAAGAGAACAATAGCACCCCTCATCAGCAATCCAACTTGAGTTGAGTTCATGCTGGATCCAGAGAGCTAAAATGGGTGTGTTGGTAGGGTGGGATCAGAAACCTTATTCTTAACAACGTCCTTCCAAATAGGGGAGTAAGATCACATTCAAAAATCTTACACACCTTTTGAAATACCTGTTTTAAAAACAATGCATAAATCATGTTTATTTTCTCATAGGAATATGAATGTCAATGTGCAAACTGGACTGCCTGCTGGTACCTACTGTGATGTTATTTCTGGACAAAAGGAGAACAACCAATGTACTGGAAAGCAGGTGTTTGTTTCTGGTGATGGAATGGCTAATTTCCAGATTAATACTGATGCTGAAGATCCATTTATTGCAATCCATGTTGATGCCAAGTTATAATTTGGGAGAAACAGCCTCCTCTGTTTGATCTGTGTATTACTGTTTCCCCCATATGTTATTCCCTGCTTTTTGAGCATGAGTGACTCTCTATTGAATAATAAATGGCATTCAAATTGAAGAGTAATGTTTTTCCCTTAATGAATTAGATGTAACTTTATCCCCTCATAACTAGTGGCAATGCAGCGATAGGATTTAAGGCAATGCAGCACTCCGGTTCCTATGTAAAAAAACATTGGCGAGAAAAAAAAAAGAATCCAATCCAGGTAAAATGGCTAAGCTGAAGTGCAGGATTTCCAGGGCTGATCCATGCACACCCCCTTGTGTCCCAGAGCAGCCACCTTGTGGGCTGTCAGCTATGAGCAGTGCCTACGTACAGAGTTTATCCCTTCCTTATGACCAACCAAGCCTGGGGTCTGGGTCACTGAGGGAAGCTGGGCTGTGCCAATCAGTTATTCCAGCCTGTGGCATCAGTGAAAGCAGCAGGTTTCCTGCTTCACAGTCAGCCTGTGCCTGGACAAAGCAGAGCCTGAGCTCTTGCATGGTTTGCCCCAGTGGCTTGAGGCCAGCGAACGCTCCCTGTGCGGGTGCCGAAGGTGCCTGAGAGCACACCATGTATGCAGGCATTGCTTCCACCTTGTGCCACTGGCTGAGGCACGGCAAATTCCTGCCTCTGGTGGGTTAGGCACCCTTAGTCTCTAATATCTCAAAGAAATAAGCAAACACAGTACAGGCTGGGCAGCCTTCCCAAATCCCTTGTCAGCTGTGAGAAAATGCGGAGGTAAAAGCAAGTGTGCAGGCCTTGCTGTGAGGCAGAATCTCTGCTAGGCCAAAAGTGGTGACTGCATCCCATTCCAGAGGGAAAAATGGAAGGAGGTTGTTCCAGTTTGAGGTCAAGGTGCAGTTTTAAGTTTCCTTTCTGTGGTGTTGGTGGTGGATATTGGCTCTCAGCGTGCCCAAGGGCTCCGAGTGTCTGTCAGGGCAGTCAGGGCGTGGGAAGTGTCCCTGGCCAGGCACTGCCCCTCCCATCTGTCTCCCTCCTTGGCTGTGGCCAGCATCTCCTGGATCCATGCACTCAGCCCCTGCACCAATGGAGAGGTGCCAAAGCCCTGGGCACCCGTGTGGCAGGGAGTTCATGGCCCTGGCAAACCGGTCATTGCCCAGAGGGACAGGTCAGGGAGCCCTCGGGCCCCTCTGGAACTGACAGGAGCTGCCTGCAGCCCTGCACTCAGCTCTACCCCTCAGACACTGCGACTCCATCCTCTGCTATTCACACATTGCCCCATCCCAAATGGAATAATCAGCTCACAGGTCAAATTGCAACTCCACCCCCAAGCCGCAGAGCTTCTGTGGCAAATGACTGAAATGCCACACAGGGATCTGAGGTGTCCATAAACCAACAGGCTGAATACGGAGAGGGTTGTCTGTGCCTGGGAACAGATGTGGATCCACTTCCCAAGGATGTTGGGGTGCAATGAGAGTTTTCCTTAATGCAGGTTCAGGTAGCTCTGCATTTCACAGTGGCATGAAAGAGAACATGGAGAAAAAGAAGTCATGAGATGCTTTCTTTAGGTGTAAGTAAAATTTTGTGATCCAGATGTGGGCCACTGCTTTGAAAGGACCTAAATTGCATTCAGACCTTGGGTTATGTTCCTTTTATTTCAGGATTTTGGCACATTGCCTTATCATTTGAGCACAAAGATGATGATGACAAGTATCATCCAGAGCAACACCAGATCTTTCAGATAATTCACTAAACCCAGAGTTACAGTCAACCTTACTGCTGATCTGTACGTTTTCAAAAGAATGTTCGTTCTAGGAAATGTTAATCTTAATTTTTATAATTCCTATTGCTACTCTTCTATGTGAATTGATTAGACTAAGGCCTTAATATTTTTATTCCAGTGTTCAATGAAAAATTGAAATTATGTTATGAAATGATCAAATTTAAGGTAAGAGATTTGCTGGGGCATAACAGGATGGCACAACAGATCTGCTAAATTGTAAAATTTTAAAATGTTTTGGCACAATGCAATATATAATTTTCTGTTAGAAATGATGCTCACTTTCATTGGCCAAACCCTGAATTTAACTGTGTAACTAATCTTCGATTCTAAAAATGCATTGTAAATTTAGAATTATTTAATTTTTTCACCTTTTTTTTCTATTTTTTTTTCTTTCTCTCTTCCTTTTTTTTTTTTTTTTTTGCCACCACAGGTCTTTTTCTAAATGGGGCTTTCAGCTTAGTAGTGATCAGAATTTAATGGTAGTGCAGTACAATAAAGCGAAGTGTACAGCTGCTTGTATGTACAACTGCTCACTGCTCATATCAAGTTAGATATATATATAGATAGACACATTCAGAAAATAAACACCTTCACATTCATCCAATCAGAAATGTTATATGATTTGTTAATTTATCCTTCTAGTGCGTTTAATCCACAGAGTTAAAATTGTATATTTGTCAGGTAAGTGGAAATAAACAATGAGATTACAAAAACCATGAACTCCTAGTGTCCTATGAGGAGACCTGAAAGTTGTTTACTGAATTATTCATGGCAACTTATTTTCTCAGCTAAGTGCAACAGCAAATATAGAAACTTTTGTTCAGCTCTGCATGACTTTGTGTCAGCTTATTATTTCCCTGAATCACTGTTACTTTTCTAAGAGAAGAAGTTCTGTAAAGGGAAACTAACAATCTATTGTCTCTTTTATGGAGACTGTAAAAATTTTATTTAAGTTATTCTCTTTTAAGGGGAAACAAATGAAAAACAACACACAACACTAACTTTTAAATTGCTGATCGTGTGTTTATCTGCAATCTGTGTTTTTAATAGTTTTAGTGTATTAGTCTCATTGCACAATTCTGAACAGTATATAGATATTTCCTTTGCAAGTGTTTTCATGCTGTGGCAATTTTAATTTTGCCTTAATATTAGATCAGAATAGTTGTAAGAATGAATACTGGTGACACTGTTTGAGATGATAGAGGTGATTTATCTCCAGCCACAAGAGACAAAGTGAGAGTGAGTGCTTGGATTTTCACCCAGTTGGCACACTAAAGCACTCAGGGTGGGAATAAATAGCCAGAGTATTTAGTGTAGGCTTAAGAAAGATGCTGTGGAAGAGCAGCAAAGAGTGAGCTGTGCTGTGGCACTTCTGAGTTGAAAATGGAAATACCAAATGTTT
The DNA here is from genome assembly GCF_035770615.1 of Melospiza melodia melodia. Taxonomy (NCBI): domain Eukaryota; kingdom Metazoa; phylum Chordata; class Aves; order Passeriformes; family Passerellidae; genus Melospiza; species Melospiza melodia. Next base: position 12,208,085 of record NC_086204.1, on the reverse strand, counting down.
GTCAGAGAAATACAAATGTTTGGTATTTCTTGGTCCTAAACTAATAATTAGATTGCATTATCCAACCAACAAGACTGAGAAGTAGCTAGCTTAATTAATTGCACACATCTATAGACATCTAAATCTCTCTTCACTTGTCATTTACTCTCCTGCTCTTCAGCATTTGTAATCACCCTTTTGATTATATTTAAACATATGTCATTTTTGTGGTCTGGCAGAAAATGGCGGGACAATTATTTGCTGTAAAGATGCAGCAAGATCACTGGGATCAACAGCATATCAGAACCTTCCTGCTGAGATCAACCCTGGGATACTGGGCATGGAGTGATGTGGATTTCCATGGACTGGTCTCACTGCATCTCAGAGAAACTGCTCTGAACCTAGTGAAGACAGATAATGGGGTGTAACAGTAAGTAAGGCAATAAAGGCCAATAACATGAGGTTTCTCAGTCTGGGTTCTGTGCCCATTTCTGCCTTTGCTCAAATACCCCTTGAATCTACCTTTTTCTAGACAGTGAAGCTAGCAAAGGACAGCTGATATGTGCAGTGGGGACAGGGACAGGACAGAGCAGTCAGAGCAGGGTTGGACAGAGAGCAGGGCAGAACAATCAGATAGGTGGCAAGCTAAAGGTAATACCAAGATTGACTAAAATGATAGCTAGAACAAGACAGATCACAGAGAATAGGCAAAGTCCTAGATGACTTGTCTAGAGGAACAAACTGTATTAATGGGTAGAAATTGCAGATTGAAAGGGGAAAAACAGGAATTAAACTAGCAGTTCAGCAAGCACCATGTTTGTGTCTTGTACATAGGACATGCATGCTTTAACTGGGAAAAGAAATTATATCTCAGAGCAGCTGTGAATGATAGAACTTTATGGTGCTTTAACCTGTAGCAAACTATTTACTTTGTCATAAAAGTGAAGACCTTGTGCTGACAAATAGATTGCCATATTTTAGTATCAGGCTTGTAAGCTATATAAGAAGAATGGGATGTTAAAATTTCTTGATAAGAGAGCTCAGATGATGCAAAGAGAGAAGGAAATGTGTAATAAAAATATGAGCAATGGATTTGTATCTAGTTTTCTACTGTTCTTTAGAATCCATTTCAGTATCTCTCCTACAAATGTTTAAAGTTAGCCATCTTTTACATATAATAACTACCACATTCATTGCCAGCCTCGATATCATAAATTCAGTTGTGGTCTCCACATAAATACCCCATTGCTTGTCAAGGGAAGCAAATGTGGCAGCTCTGAAAAAAAAGCCCCTACACATGTAAAAACTACCAAAACAGGAGCCAAAATAGCTGCAATAAAAACCCATTTTCCTGATTTGTTTTTTTACATTGTGGGAAAATGCTTTCTATAGCTCTTCAGGAGGAAGACCCATTATCTCTGCTGATACTCCTTGTGCACTCTGTGGATATCAAAGTCTCATTGTACAACCAACCAAGTAATTTTTCACCTCATATGAGACTGGACAAAGTTTGTCTTAACAAGTCTACATCATATTTAGAAAGCTGAGAAACTGGAGAAGGGATGTAACTTCACTGTGGAGGGCTGTGTGTTTTTTTCCAAAAGAAGGAAACATCCCATAATTCAGCCATGATTCACTATCTTCCTATTTGTCATGCATGAAATACAATTGCCCTTTTACATGTCTGCTAACTTTGGAGAAATACTCATCTGCTAGACACAGGTGGCTTTCTGTTCATTTGATCTTCACACTCAAATGCCATGTTCTGTTTATCCCACACTGAGAGATCAGAAGGTTGGATAAGACTATTGGGGTCATTTCAGTTGCACCATAATTATAAGATGATCCTCTCAACACACCTCTTAAATGTTTCATCTGGCCTACTTTGAACATGACTTTGTTGATCCATCTGTGACTTCATTTGAAGTGCTACTCTACTGTCTAATGGACTTTATGGGCAGATTTCTTTTTATCAGTAAGATAAAATATACATTTTCTTATTATAGTTCATTATAGCTCTTTAACCACCTTAAAAAACACCTTTTCTTTCCCCTGACAATATTTCCTACCAATAGCAAGAAACTAAGCGTATGCTGCATGTCAGTATAGTGTTGAATAATAAGAATGAAATCAACTGCCACAAAATGAAATGCACTCTCATTTTTTCCCTTCTTTTTTATCTAGCTAAACAAAAAAAACAAACAGACAAAAAAAAAAAAACCCAAGCAAACAAAAATAGTAACAATATTTTTCTAGTCCTACACAATTCACTAGAATTTTGGCCTCAAATTTGTTAGTTAACCCTTATTAACTGCAGGTGTAAATAACTTTCTTTCAATGCATCTGTCCACCTTGAAAATATTAGGAAACAAGTGGTCTAACTAGTGTAAAATCAAGTAGCATATAATTGTGTGCATAAATATGTATATAAAGCTATATATATGTATGTATATATAGTGTGTGCCCATACACACATCTCACACATCTTCATCTATTGTTTTTTGGTTTTTTTTTCATTCCCTATGCTTCCAGAATATCCCTTGGGCCCTTAGCTGGAAATTAAATGAAATATTTATGGATCACTTTATGCTCAATTTCTGCAAAAAAAAAATTTTAGGAACCTGAATTAGCAAATAGGTTTCTATTTCTGGTCAAATTAATGGTGCAATATCACATTTCCTGTGCATCCAGAATTTTCATTGAGATCAAATAGATAACACCATAGGAAAAAAATTAGCACTGAGACTAACAAGATACAGTTAACTTGTTTTGTTTATGCATATTTCCCTAAAGTCTTTGAAATATTGAGTCTTATTTCTTATTGAGTTCTAACTAAGATTAGAAGATCTTTAAAGATGCTTGCATTATATTTCAGTGAGATGGAGGAATTTTAATTCACCCCTATCCTAACAAATGAGGGAATAGTGGAGAACTTTTTTCTGAAGTCTAACACCCTTTACACAATAAAACATCTTCACTCTGAACTCTTCCTAATCCTTCTATTTCTCAGAAATGGCAGCTCTTTTTCAAACTTGTTTTTATGTTTTTGGGGTTTTTTAAAGGAAACCTGATGTCTGTCCTTCTCCCTTCACTATTTTGCAGGAATACATTCTGTTTCTACAAGGCCACTTGAAACATTACTGTTGTGGGAGGTGAGTTCAGATTTGGAAGAAGGAGAAGAGAACAGATGATTTCCCTCTCTTTTCATGGGGAAGAGTCTCATAAAAAAGCAGAGGAGCTGACAGATCTGTTTGGTGTCTCATTTCAAGGCAGTCACATACAGAATGAAATAATTACTTGTTCAGCTGTTCAAAATACATTTGTGCTGCTACTAATTAAAATTACTTTGGACTTTTAGGAGCCTAGTGCTGTAGAGCACCTTGGCAACAACCCTGCATGTTATGGCTCCATGCATTTTTCTATTATTGTTTAAAAATAAAAGGCATTCTGCTCTCAAAAAACCAAACCATCAAGAAAACCCAATTCCTTGTGTCATGTCCTTAGAAAAATATTTTCTTCATAGCTATGCAATATTCCTTAAGATATTCACTATACTCTCTGTCATCTGCCTGTTTTTAGCTTAGAGCCATACTACACAAATCCACAAATGCTTCTATCAGCATAATTGAGGACTTTACAAAGTGTTAGTAAGTGTGAATGTACAAATTTTTTGAAACAAATATCTAAAGATTTCAGAGAAACTGTCCATGCTGCCATTGGAGTCATAGGCTATATTTGCTATTTTAAACTATTTTGCTCTTTACTTTAGAAACAATATGCTCTAAGCCACAGATAGAGTGTATAAAACCAAAATTCTGTTGTGTTGTATTCATATTGTTGTATATCATATTTCCAGAGTCTCATACCTTCTGGGTGGTTTTCTCACAGCAGCTCTTCACAGCAGGGGTGTTGTTGCTTCTCGGTCAGGGCTCCTCTCCAAGGCCCTCCCTGACCACCCCACCCCCTTTTATCCCACCTACCGCCATGGGCTACAGCTGCTGCCCAATCAAGGACATCACAGCTGCAGCCCATTTACAATAACTGGGATCAGGGCAGGGTCACTTCTACAATACAGAGATCTTTTACTGCCATACATATATTTACAATACATATATTTACTCAGGCCCCTACACTGTTGCTCTCTAATTTTGAAAATATTTAAATTGTGCAAAGTAAATATATTATTTCTTTAAGTACTGGTGTTTTTATATTACATATACAGCGAGATACACAAAAAGGCAGTGTTTGATCTATATTTATAATATAGATGACATATATGTTTTTAAGAGACCCTGCATTTGTATGGAATATAGCAGAGTTGTAAGCTTTCCTGAGTATCTCACTGAATTGAAATAAATAGCTTAGGCTCTACAGATTCCATTTTTATGCTCAACAAACTGTCATCAAGGAAGTAGCTTTGCACAGTTTATGACATTTTCGAGAGATTTGCAGTTGTGCCCTGAATGCATTCAATTATACTTAGTATCAACCTTCAGAATCACTTTTTACCATTACCCAGACAACTTCAGCACAGAGGAAAGTGCTTTGTTCAGAGATAGTATGCTAATGTCATCTATTTGAACATCTTACATATTGAAACAGGCCACTCTCTATGGAGGAAAAAATGCATCAAGTTTATATGAAATATCAGAGGCTCTTTTTCCCCAATTTGCCCAGCCCAGCAGTAAAACTGTAGTGACAGGAGGCTGACAGAGAAAGGCTGCGCCTGGGAAATCTCAGCTGCTGTGAAGCTGTGTAGTAAAGAGAAGTATTACTTGATTTTCCTTTTTAATTTCAAATCATTCCTACTCCTTGAATACCACTCTGTAATTTTTCAATCAAAAAGTATTTCAAAAAGATCATGTGTAATTCAAAAATAAGGCCCAATTGCTACATGTTTCTGGGAACACAAAGTGATGTGTCAGTAATGAATCTCTAACAAAAAAACATATTAAAAAGACTGTCTACAGAAGTGCACTCTTATATAGACATACTGATGTGCCTAATTACAGAATCTGAATCTTGATCATCAGGGTAATGTAAATACTAATAAAGATAATAGCTCAGCTTCATCTAAATTGGACTGTTCTGGAAAATAACCACTAATTGGTATTGATAGGAAATGATGAAATCATGTAATTTTTGCTGACAGTACTATACCCATCACACAGAAACAACTTCACTCCAATGCTAGACAAAAGATTTCTGCTGAGCTGCAAATATGCACAAAGCGTAAATGGTGCCTTTTACTAAGTGTTTAGCATCCACAATGCAGCCTCAATTAGAGAAAAGTTCGAGTTTTGGCAGCTGTGGCCGACCACTGTAAGCGTTGGCAGGGTTGGGAGCCCAGGTCAGCAGCTGGGGCTGCAGGAGCAGACACGGGCTGGTTTCTGGCTGGAGTGGCTCTCCTCAGGCAGCCTGAGCCAGGGGAGCCACCCCCAGAGATCCCTGGTTTTGGGAGATTTCCCTCTGAGCCAAAGTTAACACTTTGTTGAAGCCTTTTCAAGCCTTTGAGTGATGCAGTACTGGAATGGTCTGCCCAGGGAGGTGGTGGACTCACCATGCCTGGATGTGTTTAAAACAAGACTGGATGTGGGACTAGGTGCCATGGTTTAGTTGAGGTGTTGGGGCATGGGTTGGATTTGATGATCTTTAAGGTGTCTTCCAACCTAATGATTCTGTGAATTCTGTGAACCCTGAAAAGCTTGTACATTCTTATTGTTAAATCTAAGATGATAAAATTCTGCAAGGCCAGTGTTGGCTGTGCAAGCAATATAGAAACCCATTAACTAAGTCAAATGATCTGATAATATCCTGTTCTCTAACACTTTTCTCTTATTGAGCTCTGAAGTAAAGGTTCTAACATCACCCTCTTACTTTCCCTCATAAAATGGAATATGCTCTTCTGCAGTTTGAGAAATTATAATAAAATCAGAACACTAAAAACTCAGTTTCTCAAATTAAGAACTACTTTGTCAATTTGTGTATATATTAAACTTTATATTTATGCAGTGATAGAACCTTTCTGCATTATGGTTTACCTGAAAATATAAAGATAAAAGTTCAATGGTTCATTGAACTTTAGTATCACCTCAAGAAATGTGTGTATATTTTAATTTCTGTGTCATTGGCTTTTATAGGTATCTGAAAATTCCATATTACAATTATACAGAATGACTCTTTAAAGCAATACACCTAATGTGATGCCTTTTAGTTATTGATAGAGCCTAAACATTTAAACTGACATTCTGATTTCTACCCCTCCAGCTGCTACTTTTGACTCAATGAGTATGTGCCTGCTGCAGGTCACCATCACTGCTACAGATGGATACCATTAAAATGTTGTTTCTGTGAAGTGAGAACAAGCTATACGAGACAGGTGATCTTTTGATTTAGCTCTCAGAACAAGATCTTTGCTGATGACAGAGCAGATGGTCAGCTTTGCTGAACAGGAGAATTAAAATAACTAGATAGATTTTGGCAGATGTTCAAATGATGAACATTCATGCATAGATAAATTTAATTCTCATCTTTTGTCTCAGGTTCTAGGTGTAAAGGATGTTTAATACATCATGTATAGTGTGTTCTGAAACTTGAAGCATCACAACACTACATTTTCTGGTATCACTACACTGAAAGAATGATTTATTTTGCTTTTATCCATCAGAAGACTTAAAGATTGTTAAAATCTTAATTTACTTTCATATATTTGCTTTCTTTTTCTTACAGAGGGAAAGTTTCTTACCAGACAGAATAGAATTTTTGGAATAGGCTATTTATCTTTGGAGTAAAATAGGAACAATGCAGCACAGATCTTCCAGCAATGCTCGCTACTCAAGGAAACACCTGGATGCCAGTAAGTATTATAACTCAGTCCTGAAACTCATATGTAAATACAGATCCTGTTTTTGTGTTTAGCATATTTCCATTAGCAGGCTACTCACTTTGGGACTTTCCAGGCTGAAGATATTACTTCCACAACCCATATATCTTGATTAGTGGTCAAGAGAGTTAAAACAGAACCAACGTGTACAGCTTTGATAAGATTGAATATGGAGAAAGTTTGTCAGGAGTCCTTGGTTTATCAAGAAAAGTTATTTGCCAATAAATTCCCTCCCTAAAAATGTGGTGTCCTTGGACTTTACCTCCAAATCAGAAAATTCTTCATAAGCTCAGTGTCCTGAAAGAAAAAGATGGAGTTCATGAGTTCATGTGCACTATACAGTGTTTCCCACTGGTGAGATTTTCAAAGGTACCTGTTTAGTAACTGGCAGATTTTTACAGGAGCTTAAATCCAGAATATTGAAAACTACTGGTTTCATAGCAGGTAGAACAATTCCAAGATGAATGTGAAAGAGCAAAGACACCGGGAAACCATGGCTCACTTACAGGGCCTTGCTTCATATATGGAAAGCCCTGGCTCTGGGTGTGTGTTGGGTAATGCTTTCTCGGGGTCACCAGAAGATTGATAACAAGAATATAAGAAATTCTGATATAAGACTTGCTATTTGAACAGAAAATAAGAAGCTTGTCATTTTTCTTAAGAGGGAGGAAAATGTCTTGCCCATCTCTTAATCTGCAGCAGAAGTCACAGCCTCTTTCCTTCAATGGGAGCATATCGTGCTACTCAGCACGTGTGAAGAGTTCAGACACTTGCTGAAGGATATGTGCCTGGAACAAACTAATTTCAAAAGTGGGTAATAATTAATAAGGCAGCCTTTATAATCAGGTGTCTCACAATGACCTTACTCCCTTCCTTTCAGTGGAAGAAGATAAAATTGCTTTGTTAAAGGACTGATGAACATTCAGATATATTATGACATTCGGATATAGGCTTTTTGTCCTTTTTTTGAATCTTTTATAACTGGGACAGTACATATCCTGTTGCATGTACTACAGCATTTCAGGAATTCTTGTCAATAAATAAGAAGTTGCAAAAAGAAACAAGATGATAAAACCTGTGGTACCACAAGATGGCAATACTGTTTAAAATATCAAGCTTACTCGACTGAAACAATAGTGTTATGAACATCCATAGCAGATAGTAAACACACCACTTGCTTGCAACTATAGTGTGAGATGGATATTTTCAAGGAAGATAATCACAAGTTAGTGATATCTGCAGGGTTTGTTTTAATTTTCCTTTTAAGAAGTACTGTAGAACAGGTTCTTGTTTCCTATTATGGCTCAGACTCCAGTGGAACAATGTAACTGGATTTCAACAGAAAATGTAGGGATAAGAATGAACATATTGCAATCAATGAACATATTGTGCACTCGTTTTCTCTTTCATGTCCTCAGTTTCTGAAGAAGAGAAATTTGAGGCCATTAAATACTGTCTGGCAGCTATTCTTGTTGATTAGCTATCATGTTAATAATGACAGCCACTTTCAGGCAGCAGAGAGAGCAGATGCAGGAAGCTGCCATGGCATTGCTTTATCAATATAAAATGTGCTGCATACAAAAGGTGTCATTCAGAGCAAGCAGATAAAATGGCACTGTATACTCAAGGGTAAACATCATATTCCCTTTTGTGAGGCAATACCTGGTTATGTTATTAAACAGTTATTGCTGTTGTCTCTTAAAACAACCACTGCACAGTGTTTCTGCAGCAGCAGCAGCTCAGAGACAGGTGGGGAGCTCCCAGCATGGCAATGAGAACTGGGTGGTGTCACAGCCAGGCACAGAAACTCATGGGCACAAATACACACTGGCAAGCTTTCACAGAGCTGAAAGAACGCTGGAGAGCTACAAAGAAATTCTATTCCAGACACACACATAATGATGTAAATCCAGAAAATCCAGTCTTGCCTCTCCACTAGTGGCCAGAGGAGGCCTAGACACGCGCATGCCTCCAGAATCATGAGGGGAATCACTCTCAGCAGGTCAGCCCTTGCTGCTTTAGTCTGTGTCAGGCAGCACTGCTGGGAGCTGGCACTTGCAGCTGCAGAGCTGCTGCTTTGCCACACTAATGATTTGTCATGGTGTAGTAGGAACTTGTTAGTCTGCCCATTGCCATGACAGGCCAACATCTCTATTTCTGTTTGCAGTGGCAGATGTAAATAACTACATAAATCACTAGTACAGAGCCTAATTCAAGGCATGTTTTTCAGCAATGTGAGCACAGTGCCCAGTAGTGGTCTATGAAGAGGAATGTTATTATACTTAACTGCAGGGTGTATCTTTTTTTCCTTGATGTATACTGTAGCATGTAACTTCCATTAACTTTAAAAGGCTATAGACTCCAGGAACATCAAAGTAGAACATACCCTGAGGAAAAAAAAGTCTGTCCTTGGATGCTCACACACAGCTGCTATTGACATTAATTTAAGGGTGCAGTTCTTAGCCCTAAGTATGCCCTTTCTACTGAATATGGAACTGAGCTCAACTCTCATGGAAAAGTTTTACAGAATTTCCAGAAAATGACAACTCTTATGAATATGTTTTAAACCAAACTATTTAGAACAAAAACTTTATTAGACAATGAGATACTGCATTGCACAAAACTCGTTTCAAAATAAGCAACAGCAAGTATCTCACCCTGCTTTATTTGTAGGTCTTACTTACATACCTTGAACTGCATAGGCTCACTCTTGAAAATAGAGTTTTTTCCAAGGAGATGATATCAAGTGCAAGATGGACCCAACTTTTCCATTCATTGCTTACCTGAACATCCAAGCATTGTGGACACACAGCTGAGTGTGTGATTTTTAACCTAGATTTTTGCTGCATAGTTATCATCAATAACCATCAATATCTACTCTTTATGGAAGCTTCATATTGATCTCAGAGTAACCTCTCTGTCATAATTCAAGTTTTTCTGAGAAAAAGTAACATTTCTCCAGACAAGTACTAAAAATTGAATTTTCTCCTATACCTCCAAGGATTTAGATGTTCATACTTTGTTACTTGTTTGAATTTCCCATGGGGGGAGCTCTGCCTTTATAGGTGACAGACAAAGAGCTCTCTTACCCACCTTCCAACTCAAATTCTCAGCTTCTATGGAGTGAAGAAGGGGGGAAGGATATGTGTGCAGCAGGATGTGAACATACAGCTTTTGGTACCAAGTGTTTGGGGTGCTGGTCCTTAAAAACAACCTGCCACGGTTTACCATAACAAGCCAAACCTGCTGCAGGTCAGGATGCAAAAAGGTTCACTGAAGCAGTGGAGATCTGGAAGGTCAGAACAGGAAAGGATTTAGCAGAACTTTTAGCATTTTCCTGTGCAAACATGGAAACGCAGTGTGGGCCAGACTGTGCATTCATAGGTGTAACATCAAAGCTGTATGAGACACACACACAAACAAAAAATCATAATTGATAGTGCTAATTATTTAATTCACTCTTCATTGTGACATCACCTGCCTCTCCTAAAACTCAGACTCTCTTTGCTTCATATTTTGTAGCATGACAGTGTGGAAGAAAGCATAAATAAATAATAAAGTGATCTGTAGGCTAATACATTCCCTAGTTCAGAAGTATTCTCAGGTATATATTTTAAGATGACATGCCATTAAAATAAAAAATGAATAAACAGAAGCAAAAAAAGAGCAACATATTTCATTTCAAATTAAATACATCTAGGTAACTTGTCACTTTGCCACACCTTATCACAGGATGACACAAGGAACAGGCTCCAGGACCAGAGGACAACAGCTGTGCTGTAAGTCACCTTGAATTTGAGCACTGGATCTGCTGTGCCAGAGCACAAGCCCCACATATCCCGTCCAATATTCTGTCCTTGAAAATGACCAGCATATATACAAAAAGTGCAAGTAAAGGATGTAAGAAATTATGGGATAGCTTCTTTAGATGTGAGGAACTGCTCAATTAAATAAAATAAAGCACAAAGCACCAAGGTTTCTAGCCTTTACACTTCTTTTTCTATCTCAAAAATAACCAGATCGTTCCTTCACAATGTTTTCAGGTTAAAGAATCCTTACTACAGCAACAAATATTTTGCTACCATTTTTATTTGCCATTAAAGAGCAATAATGCTGACACAGAGGCAAGGAGAACAGGCTTTATTTTTGTGTTTGAGAGGTGGCAGAAAGCATTTGCCAACAGGAGACACTGGCAGAAAATCAGAATAATGCTATATGGCCACAAGACAGATCTAGAGTTACAGAAGGTGACACAGATTAAGGTATGGAAGGTGGCATTTAGCAAGCAGCAGCTGCTCCTTGTGAGCTGGCACTGGAAGGGGAATTGGTTACCTTGGGTGTTTGCCTGCAGGTGCTGTATGAAGGAAATCCAGGGAGGAAAGCCCCCTGTGCTATCACATCTTTATGTTTAGCCTGCCTTGACTTCCTACATGGAGCAGCTCCAACAGGTGACAACCAATACTGTTGTGACACTGAAAGTTTGTGGGGACAACCATCAGCAACAAGAGCCTGAGCTGCTCACAGTGAGTGGTGTACAGCTGAAATACTGGCTGCTCAAGGATGGCTGCTGGCCATGTTTCTGGTCTGATGTACCCCAGTCCTTTTAGCAAAACCTGGCTGAATCTCATCTACATCTCCAGATCTCTTTGTGCATGTTTTTTGCATCTTTTTTTATGAGACTGCAAGGCTTTATATTCTTTCCCCTGGTAATTGAATCTATTTTTTTTGTTTTTGGAAAGTAACAATATTTTTGAAAGTTTTCCTACCAAAAGAAAGACAACACTGTGTACAAGTCAAATGTACTTTTCTGGCTACATTCAGTAGGAGCAGGGAGTCACCATTCTGCTCCAAATTCAACAATCTCCTTCCAATGTCCTGTTAAAATCATTATTGGTTTAAATTTGTTATCATTGAAATATTTGGAATATCTCCCCAGCTGATCTCCTTCTACTCCAGAGTATTTAAAAACTTGTAACAGTAGTGTTTTGGGTTTTTCCCTCCACAGAATCAGACTAATATAGAACTGCTAGAAAGAGGAAGAGTAATTGATAATGAGCAGGAAGACATGATAAATTTTTCAGCAACCTCTGGATAGCACATAAAGTTAGGAAACCAGCAATAGAAGAGATGAATTTTCAAAACCCAGACACTGAAAAATAGTAAACCAGGTGTTCTGCTTCTGCTAAAACACATCAGTACACTTGACGATACCAGGTATTGTTATATTTTTGTCATATCTACTAAAAAGCCCAAAGACAGTTATATGATAATTTCAATATTTTTGCTTGAAAAGTGATCTAGTAAGCAAATATTCTAATTTTATAGAAGGAAATATGGCACTGTAGATGTAACTTCTTAACATGTATTGCAATACTGACCGGAAGAGTAAAAGCCAAATGAGTGAGCAGATTTCCCAGCTCTTTGAACATCCAGTGCTTACACTGAACAGCCCTGAAAGATATGCCAATTGCAGAAGTTTAATGCACATTTTCAAAATGCATAGTCTAGAGAACAATTCAGACAGAGGTCTCTGGGGGCTGCTTTTGTGTTTACCAGTATTCAGCTGAATTTCCAAATCGGAAGAATAGAAGCTTACATTTAACAGAAAGGTTCTCAAGAGCATGAACAATTCTAAGCTCCATCTCAGTGATTTAGCCAGAAACTTCATGGAACTAGAGGAGCCTGCTAGGATGGTTTTACTACCCAGTTTAATAGAATCAAAATTCCATCACTTCGTATTTACTCCAAGACAAATAGCTTTAAATATACTTAGCATCTTTAAAGCATCTAAGAGATTTAATATTACAGTCCTCTTAATTTTTTTCTTCAAAAGAAACATATGCTATCCTTCTAGGAGAAAGTTTTAGTTGTAGAAATTTACATTAATCACTGTACTTATTTGTTCCTGTCCTGTGAGAGATGAGCTCTCTAAGTTTTTTCTAACTTTTGCTAGATGACAATCAATCTTAGAAAATGTTCATTAATAATATTTGTTTAACGGAAAACACATGTGGAAAAAGGCACTCTAAAGGACTATAGAGAAGGCTTTTTAATTTCTTTTTTTTTTTTTTTTTCTCCTAAGGCTTGGGCCTATTGGTTTATAGATAGTGGAGAGGATATGGAGTGCCATTGTAGCACTGTTTCCTACACAAAATTGGATACTTACAATATTTCGTTGATGGAATGGCAGTGCAATATCCCTGCATTTGTTTGTTTTCTCATGCATAGAAAGCATGAGGAAATGCTGCTTACATCATCAAAACAAACTCTCATAGAAATTTTATAAGCCAGCAAAGCACAGATGTTGAAGGCATATGTTGGATCACTATTATAGTTTATATGCTTAGGAAGACTTTCTCTGCTCAGGTCCTCAAAACTTTCTGTTAGAACTCAAAATGAGCAGATGAAGCAAGTTACATAACACAGCTGCATAAAAGGCCTTTCCCAACAAAAATGCAATTGAATTGCTCGATAATAATGAAAGCATCCATTATTTATAACAGTTTCTTCAAGATTTCTCTTTAGTATACTTTTATTTTAATAGGCAAGGCTAAAGTGCAAATCACTAAAGTCAGTTTATGATAAAACAACCCACATTAGAGGAGGATGGAAGGGTCACTTGTTTTAAAGATTCTGCAGCTTTTCATGTAAAAAAAAATAATTCTGTGAATGAGTTTTTTAGTCTATGTGCTATTTCATAGGTTAAAGAGGCAATTTTAAAAAGAAGCTTTTGCTTTCCTATTTAGAATTGTTCTTGCATCTTAGTTCCTATGGATTTAGGCAAACCTAGAATACCCAGTATCAGTTTGGGTGCCAAAACTTGTCCTCCAAATCTATGTTTTTGCATCTCTTGTCTAGCAAGCTGCAAACCATTATTAAAAGCTCATGGTGGCTTGAATTTAGGGACAACAATATTTTATTTTCAACTGTGTAGGTCTTTAAGGCTCTGATGTCTGACTTACCCTTGGACACATATTTTCATCACACCAGTAGTCCGTGAAAAGTCTCTGAGTCACTTTTCCAGCCAGGGGTCTTTCTGGGACACAGCCAAAACACACTGCAGCTCCTCATTGTTACCATGCAACTGCCAACACCAATAGACTTGGGATAAAATCTCATAAAGGATTTTTTTTCAGCCAACATTTCAGGAACCTTAGAGCCTTTATAAAATTTAATCAAGCATTTTATTTCACAAGGTGCCATGAAAAGCAGAGCGGCACAATAACGCAGCCCAAGTGCATTACCAATTCCTCTCAGTTTGAGAGTGCTTTAAAAAAAAATTCTAAACAGTGATGAGGCTTCAAATATCTGAATAGAAACATCACTTCCACATGGAGATGGGAAAGCCCCAGCAGTCTCTCTGTGCACACAGGCCCACACACACCGCATGAAGCAAGAGACTCTGGAAGTCACCAACCAACTGAATAATGATTGTCCTTCCTGCCTCTCACAGACATAGAATCCAGAATTTGTGTTTCTGCCCAGCAAAGGCAGCTGTGCACACCAACAGCTACAACATGCTGGTGGGGGAACATTCCTTCCTCTCACCAGAGCCTTAACAGGTCAAATGAAAAGGTCTTGAGACTCTGACTAAGCCTGTGTGAGTCTAGCAAAGTTTAGTCTGGGCTCTAGGAAGCAATTCTTTCCTGAGAGACTGGCCAGGCACTGAACAGGCTTAATTGCAGTTTTCTAGTTTTAGATAATTCCAGACAAGAAGAATCTAAGGTATACATTCTAATCAATTCTAATCAATGAAAGGCATGATTTGTCTACTTAGGCACTGTATTCAGCACAGTCACAAATATATTCATCATGTGTATCATACTAAAAATCATTCACATCTTTTAGTCAATAATACCATATAGCTGATACATGTGAACATCAACATATTTATTTCAGGTGATTTGTCATCAAAAGAAGCTTGAATCTTATAACTGATTACTAAGACTTGATTCTTCACTCTAAAGCAACACAAGGGCACACGAATATGTGCCTGAAATTTTGGTGGGCTGAAGTACATCAGTACTGTTAGATTTAAGTAACTTAAAATCAATTGTGGGTAGAATGACCATACTAATCCATCTCTAATTTGCTTCTAATTATGTCTCATACATCTATCCTCATTCAAGTTGCACTTTTAGGCAGTAGAAATACTATGGAATTCAAATGTCCCTTGATGTGCATATTTCTGCTAAAAAGCTATACTAAATTCTGCTTGAAAATAGTTGTTCTAAGAGTTGTACACCAAACAAATACAATAATTTCACAATGGCCATTCTGAGTTTATGTTCAAAAATTCTCTGTTTATATATATTTGTGCACAGAATATTTGCAGTGGAGAAACTGTGGAAGTACTGGTTCGTTTCGAGACAAGATGAAAATCAATATTTCATTAAGTGTTTGACTCTTCTTTATATATCTCTATCTACATTTTCACAGGAAAACAACTATCTTAAAACAAACAAATAAGAAGGAGCCAGTGGGGGATATTATTAAATTAAATAATCAACACTTAATCTAGTATTTCTAATTTTCCAGCTGTGAAGCACTCCAAAGTGAAAAACATGTAGTCTTCAAAAGGAAGAAAGGAAAGACTCAAAATAATAGATAAATACAGCTAAAAATGAATTTCCTATGTTAAGAAGTTGAATGTTTTAAATCAGCTTGAAAAGGCTGATCAAAAATATCTACAATTGAGAAATGCTTTCTCTTTAAATACAGCCCACTTGAAAGAGATAGTGAGGACTGAGAGACAAAGGGTAAGAAGCTGCAGATTTATTAAATTTAATGTTTTGCTCCTGAATTTCTTCATTAGAAGCAGAAATGAAATGCACCAGGGACCATATTTCTTCACGGGATAAAGCCAAAATTTGAAAATGCTTCAGGTACAAGTACATGTGTGTGAATTTTGGTTATAATATGTAAGAAGAGTCTGACAATGAATTTTGCCTTGCAGAGTATTGAATTTACATGGATTATATTGCAAAATACATAATTTAAAAAATTCTTATGATGGTTAAAACTGTATTTAACCTGCTTTTCTCAATTCTTCTTTCTCAAGGTCATTTACACTCACAGACATACACATACATGCACGTTTTGTTGCTTTAAGCTAATTTACTTTGTTGATTATTCAGCAGTGGAAGTCATGCACTTCTCCCAGTAGCATCATTACAATGAATTAATAGCAGTGTTCACAGTTATTTTTATTGGAAAAAATTACTTTCAACTATTATGTCTCAGCTGGAGCAATCATACAATATCTTAGGTTATCTTATTCATGCCACATCTTAAAAATAACTTGAGTGCCAACCTTAATTGGATGAATATTGTAGGATATATTAAGAGAACATAATGAAACACTTTATTTCTTTAGACATTTCCCAATATGGGTTTAATTAAACACCCTTTTTAGTTGTTGTTAATTCTGATCAAGTTTTATGAATCAATCTTGAAGAAAACTAAAGAGGAGACATTTTGTGTCCTGGAGGCCCAATTCTGCATTTATTATTTGTGACACTTCTATGGTATTCTACCAGAAATTCTAGTTTGTAAGGACAGAGGAATTATACCTCGGCAAAGAAAAGATAAAGATAAATCAATTTACCTCTCCTGGGGACCAAATAACAAAGACTGAGAATATATTGATTACTGGAGCACAGAGCAAGGCTAAGCATGGGAATGGGCAAGCCAGACACTGCTGTCCCCACCACAGGCTTCCAGGAGCTCTCCCTGGCTGTGCCACCTGATGGGAGGGACAGAGCTCTTCAAACCCTTGGGATGCAGGAGCTGACCCTGGCTGTGTTTAACCTGCAGGGGAGGGACAGAGCCCTGCACACCCTGGGATGCAGGAGCTGGCCCTGGCTGTGTTTAACCTGCAGGGGAGGGACAGAGCCCTGCACACCCTGGGATGCAGGAGCTGGCCCTGGCTGTGTTTAACCTGCAGGGGAGGGACAGAGCCCTGCACACCCTGGGATGCAGGAGCTGGCCCTGGCTGTGTCCCTGCAGGGGAGGGACAGAGCCCTGCACACTCTGGGATGCAGGAGCTGGCCCTGGCTGTGTGGCACCTGATGGGAGGGACAGAGCCCTGCACAGGGTGCCATGCCTGGCCCCTTTGTGCTGTGCCAGGGGGCAGGGGCTGCCTGCATGCCCATGACATTGCCCTCCAGGGTCAGGCTGGCTTATCCCTGGCTTCAATCAACCCCTGCCCAAAGGACTGAGGGAAATTATTAGGAGGAAAACCATACTATAAAAGAAGTCACAGCAGCCTGTACACTCGTGGCAGCTGAAGAATATGTGGGTTTGATTTCTGTCCTCTGCATGAAACAGAGCTTGCCCAGGTGCCCCCTGGCCCATTAGAGGCAATGGCTCCTCTTGCTGACTCCTGCAGCAATGTGTTCTCAGTTTGTTGCCTGTCTCAAGAGTAACCATGACAAAAGCCAGACAAAGGCAATCAACAAGCAGGAACAAAGCAAAACAAGACAGCTTTCCTTTTCAGCAAAATAAAAACACAGATTGTTTTTCAGCTTACTCTTGGGCTCTTCTTTTTATAAAGTGATCATAAGTTAAAAGACAGAGGAAAATAGCCCACAAATCCAATAAAATTTAGGATACGCAGCTAGCAGCAATACCAGGGGATTTCCAACCAATATATTAGCCAACAAATCAATAACAAGAGTAAATCCTTCTGCAGTGAGGGCAATCAAATGCTCACTAACAGGTACTATCACCTATATTAATATAATCCCCCAAGCGTCAAATTTAATACCAAAGGAAGCTTATGCTTCACATGTGATAAGGTGAAGGATATTTCTTAATAATGCTTTAAATAAAAGGAAATTGCATGGAGATTTTGCATTAAATGATCCTGAACTGAGTTTGCTCTGCTGAAATTTCTTCTTTCTGGAGATGCCATGTTTGCTTATCCCAGAGAACATCCTGGTCCATCAGGACTGTTATGCTAAGCTTGAAATGAATTCACAATGCTTTTAATCTAGAGGCTTTCAAAAAGTGGCTTGCTTTCAAGAAGTTTAAAAAGACATTTTTTCCTGATTTGTCAATGTCAGGAAACTTACTGCAGTGTTTATTTCAAACTTAATGACTACCTATGTAATTTTCTACCTGAAAGTTTAGTCAACCAAACACTTGCTTATTGTTATCATTAATAATTTCTCATCTGGACTGTGATTACATAAGTAAACAGTGGGAATTAAAACCTTTTAATGTGAAAGATCCTGCCGGGGATATTTTGTGGTTTTGTTTTAGGGGAAGAGCTATTTGTTGATTATTTACATCTGTGCATAGTCCAGCTCCAGAGTTTGGCCAGTCTATCTGTTTCCCCTGGTCATGTTATCTTCAGGATGTTCCTTTTTCCTAGGCCATTCTTGTATGAAAATGCACATAACAAATAAATGATATAAAAGCAGATAAGGTAACCCTCAATAGTCCCTGCTGACTCAAATCAGTTGGAGGTAGGTAGGTGAATTTGCCTTTACCTTATCTGATTAATATTTTCTAGCAGTTAAGGCAGCTTGGAGGCCTTTCCTTTTTAGAAGGAGCAGTGTTGCAGTTAAGCCGTTTACTGGCTTTCTGGAAATTCAGTTGCAGAGTTACTACAGGTCCTGGGAAAGCATACTTGATTTCTCCTTGTTTTACCGATCCATCCTCAAAAAACCAAAATACATAATCTCCTGTGTTGCTCAGCAAAATGCACAACAATGCATTTTTGGGCTGGGGAAAGATCTACAAGTTCATGGTAGCAAATGATACTCATCCTGTGCATTCCACATCACCTGGTCTGCATTCAGAAGCCTACAGAAAAACATTCAGGATTTTGCAGAGGCATGTGCAAAGCTGCCTATGTGCAAACTGATTTAATATAAGCTAAGTGATAGCACTGAAACATGAAACATTGCAGTTTGCCAGGAGAAGCAGCATTCTATGCCTAACTAGGTGCTATTGTTACAGTGGTAATGAGCAAGATCAGTATTTTGTAATTAACAGAAGAGAATTTCACATGGCAGACTGATGAGTCAGAAGTTCAAAGAGTAGGTGTTTAAAGGATATTTATGATATAAAGCAGTAACAAGCTGCCTTTCACAAAATGGTTCACACCTAAATAATGGCATTCTAAAAATTGGTGCAGGGCAGATGTTTTTTAACTAAGCAATGCAAATTGAAAGGTGTTTCTGAGATACAGTCATGAAAAAAACTGCTCCTTTGCAGTAACACCTCTCTAGACAGAAAGTAATGAATCCTCATTGCAGAATACAAAACAAATAAGATGGGGTTTTACACGCATATTAATGAGGACAAGTAGTTTGAGAGAAAATCTGCTATTTAAGGAAGAAGACTAAAAAAAGAACATGCTGTTTCTAAACTGAATGTATTCATATGTGGATCTCTAGCACCAATGAGGAAGAGAGAAAGCAAAGTGGCTAATTAAGAAATAATGAGCACTCCGCATTTGATTCCAAATGTCCTGAAAGCAAACATCCACCAACATGTTTCAGGTGAATACTTACACTGCTCTTCATATTGTCACAAGTCTGATGCCCAGGTGATTGATAAAGAGCTAGTAAAGAAATGCATGGAAAACCTTACTACAGGCCTATTAGCACTTCTGTGTGAAGCACATTGCAGTGTTCATGCTAATTACTTTATATGATTAACCACAGAAATCTTTTTAGAGTATTTTATGGCCTGGTTCTGCAAGAATTATCTATATACCTCTGTCAAAAGTATGAGCAGTCTTTTTTGCATCGTTAGGATTCACATACTTAAAATTAGCCATGTGAGTATTTTTTTTCTTTGTAGGTTAGGGCTTTTGCAGAACTAATGAAAGACCAGATGGCTGGATGGCACTGAACTTTAGAAGATGAATAAAGAGAAATCATGGAAATGATCATCTGCTAAACTACATGACATTCCCTAGGAAAATAACAGAAGTGAGGTTTTGGGGGTTTTTAAAGAAAGCAAGCAGTTGACAGCAGAAACATGAGCAATAAACAGCAATGAGTGAAATTATGATCCCAGACATACGTGTTGGAGCACAGGCTGACTACAGTGGGGGGTCACAAATTTGTAACCCTGAGCAATTTTGGATCTTGTACCCAGTATTGGTAGACAGCAGATGCAATACTTCAGAAATCGTACTTGAGAAATTAAACTCAGTTGAGTTAGAAATGAGCACTGTCCATGGATTTTAAATTGGCTGACAAGCTATAAAAGAAGGGCAATGATAGATGATGAGACTTTGAGCTTAGGGAAAAAAAACCCAAGAAGCAACGCTAATGTTTAAGCACAGAACAATTTGACTGATGGGAACATCTATGGGAATCATGTACTGCAGCTGAACACTGACCAAGGGTGCCACAGTAGCTGTAACTGTGCTGGGAGAGGAGCTTCAGAGTGGGCTGAGAGAATAATGCAACACAGAAACTGGAAATAATGGGGCATTACAAAAGCAGAGGAGAATAGAGGAAACTGTCCTGACTAGAAACCATTTTAATTAGGAGTAGTCTCCTGCCTGATCTATGCCTGGGTTTAAAACTTTTTGGATGCCAAGAAACTTTGTGGACAAATTCTACTTATAGATGGGGAAGCTGAGGCAGAGAAGCCTCATTTCCTGCTGTGATATGACAGCACATTTACATTTACTGGCTGCTTTTTTTTATCTATTGTATTAAATTTATCTCTATTCTAGAATTATTAGTCCTTCATCTATTTGCTTCCATTATGTTACTGCCATGTGAGCAAGTGAAGAAATTTAGCTTTGTTTAGTCCATCACCTGTGTACTCCCATGTGGCCATCCACTGTTTTCTGTCTTCCTGTGGAAAAACCAAGGCTGGCTGCAGTGCAAAGGAGCCATCTGTATCCACAAAGAAGCAGGATTAAATTCTGTAATGCAGATCAAGCAGAGAGTGAGTGTGCATTGATTAGTCATGTGCACATGTCCCCACACCCTGTCTCCTGTTTGCCATATTATTATGGTTTTGGCTTAAAACCATGAGTGCTCAAAGAAGAAGCTCTTATTAAATCTTACATAAAACACCAGTGAACATTTTTGTGTTGCAGAGAACTACAGTGAGATAGCCTTGGTTTCTGATGTTCCCATTCAATCATCTGGCAGGGCCTTCATAAGCTGAGGACTTTCCAAACATGCAGGGTAGCTTTGATTCAAGCCCACAAGTGCTGTCAAGGTGACAGGTACCTGGTGAAACCAGGAGTCACAGCAGCTTTTACAATTTAAAAATCTGGGGTAAAAACTAATCAATAACTGACTGAAGTTATTCCTAAGAAAGAAGAAAGAAAGGAAGAAAGGATAAGTACATAGCTGAAGATTTCATACTGTAGATTAGTAAAAACTACATAGCAGCCTCTAGCCATTTTCTATCCCCAACTGCACTTCCTCAATTCTGCTAGCTCATACTGAAACACTATTTATTGACTTCTACATTTTTCTATTCCACTATAATAAGAAATGCTTATTCAGTTTTAATAAAAGAACAATAAGGTTACAGATACACCTCCCACTCTAATGCTAAATAGATGTTTTCTCTTACCATATTTCAAAAAGTGATTTCTGTGTCCAAGTAATCAAAAAAGTTATAGGAAGAACACAGTAGATTAGAAAAATTATTTAACTGGCCAAAAGTCAAATTCTTTTAATGTAGCATAAAAATTGAATATTTAAGCTTTATTTCCCATTGCATGGCCATGCCCTGAGCATGTATCTGTTATTATTACAAACTGGTATTTTAGTTTTGGGAGGGGAGTAATACTGCCAGAAACTAATTTTTCAGGTTCTGACTCTAAATGCAAACAGTCCTAAATAACCCGCATGCCTAAAAACCCCAAAATTTTGCCTGCCTTTGGAAGGCTGGATACTTTTCTGGACAGAAGTAACACTGTATTACCGATTTTCCATGTATCCCTAAAACTTTCAGAGCTGCACTATTTATAGAGCAGAACATTTGGGTCATCTGCTCTCAAAATCATGATAAACATCAAAACTACTAAAAATCCTTTCTTCACCAACAGTTTGCAGGAGCAATGCAAACTTTGAAGGCCTAATTAGATAAAGGTCTTGGATCACCAATCTCAGGCCAATCTATCTTCAAGCACTCAGGATTTTTATTCTATCATTGCTTTGCTACTTGACTGGACCAAGGTAGGTCAGATGGTAATTTCTTGCCAGGGGAAGGTGCTTGGGAGGGCATGTCCTCCTTCTCCAGGGCCATCAGTGCAGTGACACCTCCTGCAAGACCAGAGGAGCCCGCCTGGGTCTCAAAGCAGCCACATAAAACTCTCACACCAAGCTCAGATTTTCCCATCTCGGATACACCACGTGACACAGAAGGGCAGTTCTTCTGCCGGCTGAGAGGTGCCTGCACTGCACCCACTAACAAAGTATTTTTTCCTCACAGTTTCATTCATTCTAATGCATCTCTAATAGGTATTTATTTTTCATTCAGCTCTCCTATTGTTCTATACTTGCTGTTCTACTCTCTCCTGCTTTTTAATGGATTTATTTCGGTCACTCAGAGGCTGCTGCTGTACATGAAGTCAGAAAGGAGTTTTTCAGGAAGCCAGCCCCACACAGCTGAGTGTGTTATGCACCTCAGTTTTTCAAGGAGCCTGTCTATGCACCTTCTGAATTGAGGATGACTTTTCCCGACAGCTCTGTCCTGCAGTGGAAATCAATCACTCATCTTGTGAGTCTGCTTGGACGTCTGGGATGCCAAAGAGAGAGTCCTTGACCTGTGTTTACAGGGACTGCCCTGAGAGCAAGGCAGGTGGAGCAGCCAGCAGCGTGCTGTGTACTGGATCCCAGCATGATGTGCAGTAATGACCTGTCAGGGAAGCAGCCCGTGTACCACCACACTGTGAAATATCCTGGGGGACTCTCTTGATGAATTCAGCATGCCCTCAGGCATGAATGAAATCACACATCATTTAAATATTGTTTCATACTTTTCCTTTCGGGTGTCTCATCCCTTTCTTTGGTCTGTTCAAATCCATATCTCTAAAAATCTTCAAAATAAAGAGAAAGCCCTGAAAAGACCATTCCAACCTTCCCACAGAAGTGCTGTGTCTTGGAAGTTACTGATTTTTTCACACACAAACCCCTTTTATCTCAATAGGGGTTTGAAAAGGCAGACGGAATTTTTTTTTTTTTGCTAACTATTATCTGATTATTTTAAAAAGGAATTGATTACTTTGTTTTATCACCTTCAAAATTTGGCAGCCATTTTCAAGGAGTACGTGTTGATGGGGAAGCAACTAGGAGAAGAAAGGAAGTTTAATTTCATGCCCTTAGTGTAATAAGATGGTGCATGACACAAAACCAGTGAAATCTCCACTGGAGGTAACAATAAACCCTGAATCCTTTATTTGCCAATGCCTTTGTCTGCTGGTTTCATCTTTTCTTTCAGCAAAGACAGTAGCCCTGCCATTTTAGTGCTCTTGCATCTTTAGTTTTTGCATCTTTTGTTCCCCTGCAGTGCTGATGTTTATTCCCAGGTACAGGGTGCCAGGGTTTTGTCTCCCAGGCTTGCTGATGCCCTCTGTGGCTGTGCCCTCCTGCCAGCCCTGCACCCAGGGCAGCACAGCCTGCAGAGGGCTCTGCCCTGCCCCTGCTTCATCCTGGGCTCCTCTCCAGCTCTGGGGCCACAGGAATGCTGAGGGATACCCAGGTCATATGATTTGTCCAGGGGCAGATTTCCTTACTTATGATGAAATGTAGTAAATAAGAGTTTGCTCTGGAAATTGTTTGTGGTTACAATATGAAGGGATTTCCCTCTTCTGAACGTCATTGTAATTTCTATAATTGTAAATTATTGTCCAGAAGACACTTCTTTTCCTTGTGTGCTGAGCCCCTGTTTAAAAGGAGGGCTTAAATATACACAAAGAAGCATTATAAATAGCCTAAAAAACACCTCTGCATATGAAAGCCCCATAAATGACTCACAGAGACATGAGTCAGATGGAAAAAATACATTTCAGGTATCTGTAAAGGCCTGCATGCAGGGCTCAAAATGGTGTTAATTTCCATGGGCTACGAAATAGAAGTGTAGGCATGCACTTCATTTTCTCAGCAAGCTCTCACTGATAACAGCAATTCAGAAGCTTCATCTCTTGGAGCTATACATTGTCCCACTCACTTGAGAGCTAAAACCCAGCAGCACAGACAAGAGATATCTCGACCAGAAAACTTGCACTCTTTTTTCCCCTTCATCATTAGAGAGAGAGCATCATTAAAAAGCAGAATTTCTAGTGCTTCTACTGAGAGCTGCAACAGAATGGTTACACAGGGAAACAATACTTAAGGGGAGAAAGTCAAACTACTTAATCAAAAAATTCTGTGCCTCTGTTTCTCAAAATGGGCTTATGGGTCAGGAATATACGGTTAGTCAAAATCAGTATTTATTTTTTTTTGGATAGCACAGCATAAAATCTACATGTCTCATTGAAGTATTTGGTGAGTCACTCCTGCCCTACAAGTGCATTATTACATTGTCTCATGCTAAATACAAAGACAAACAGCTGCAGAGAGATTTTAGCCACACTTCACATATATCAAGCACAGCAGATGTAGCAGATTCCTTTTGGTAGCAGACATTCTCTCCTGTATGTGAATTGTCTCTTAGGTATATAAATGGAGATGGGATTATGTCTTTGCTGGAGCAGCAGGTGAATGAATCACAAAAAAGCCTCAGTCAGTCTGTAGATAAAACATGATCATTTTCCAGCCTTTGTGTCTAAATAAAGAGCTGCAGAGAAATGGCCTCATTTTAGAAAGTGGAGGAAAGAAAGGAACTGGTGGAGAAATGCTTTTATTTTTTTTTAATAGAGTCCTTATCTATTGATTGACTGACTAATTTAACTTCTGATAAGTGCTCATCACTATTCTTGACTGTTCACATAAGCAAGCAAAAGTGTGGTTGTGAAGGGGGTAAAGAGGACAGTTCTGCTCCATAATGTATTCAGCCAAGGTGCCCTTGTTCATGTATTATACACATGGGCATTTTTAATATGCAGGTTGCAGCTATTTAAAACCTTGCTAATGCTTCATGGAAAAAACTGAATCAGTCTACTGAGTTTTCACCTATACAGCGTGTCTTTTTTCCTCCTCACTATTTTATAACCAGAAGCTTTTGCACTAGGGCTGAATCTTTGTCACTAAAGAGTTTGTCTGATTTTGTTCTGAGATGCTTGGCTGAAGTTACAGCCCTCACTGATATCTCTGGTGTTTGCTGTGATGACACTAACTGGTTCCTGTTTCCAGAGAGAGCTTCTAGCGTTTTTGAAAGTGGCAATAAAATCCTGCTCTCTGTCAGGTTGAGCAATGTGGTTGTAAGGAGTTGTGGGTTTGTCTCACCCTAAACAGAGTTTAAATCCTTCAGGTTTGTATTATTGTTGTATTCACATAGAGTGTTTCTAAAATGAACATAGAAATCAGTGACTGACCTGCCCTTCACAGTATTTTTTAATCAGAAAGGAATTTTTTTTCTTGCTGTTTTAAGCCACATTGCATCCAATTTCTGAAAACAAGAGTTTTCTGATTTGGACTGTTTTATAAACACATACTAATTCTCTATTCAATTTATGTGAGCCATTTTCAAGACATCAGATATTTCCTTATTGATTCTGCTTGGCAAGGTAATTAAAGCATGCTCATATCAAAATTTTCTCAACTCTTCAAGATTATTTATATTACTCCTTTTCAGGGAACTGCTCACATGGAGAAATAGAGACAATCACACAGCTGAAGAACAACAGTCACGTGTACTGCAATGGTTCTCATCCAGTTGCACAGACAAAATGTACCTCAGCTCTTAACTGGAAGGGCTCTGGCTCATCATCATATGAATTGTGCTGATATCAGAATTCTTTTGCCCCTCTGACTGCATGTAGGCACTATAATACCCACAAGAAACAAGATACCATGAACTATCTTCAATTATAGGTCAGATAGTCACTGTTTGTTTGAAGAGTGGTGATCTTCTGTTATTCCAAGTCTTATTCATCTCTGTTTGCCCTCTGCTTGAGTGTCCTAAAAATAAATGCATTCAAAGTTTCATGACCCTTGCCAGGCTTTTACTTTTAGGACAGTAACTTGAATCCAGCCCAGGTCAGCAGAAAGAAGCTGGAATTATCCTCCCAAATAGACAGTTTGTAGCAGCTGGAAAAAGGTGGTCACAGGGCTTGCTGGGCATCTCAGCAGTAAGTGAATTAAAGGGTGACTAAGTATTGTCATTCCCCTACCCTAGACAAGAGCTATTTGTATTCTTGTTGCCAAGTAAAAACATAGTGAAAGAGAAAGATCTTAAAGAAACCTGCTGTTTACATGAAAGTTCTGAATAACTTTACCATCTTACCACAGATAAATGATCATATGTGCCAATATTCCATTAGCATTGCTAATACTGAAATATTACACATGGAAAAGCTAAGGCATCTCACTGGCCTGCAAGACTTTTTGAAGGGCTACAATAAAATACTTCTCATAAATGTGTTTACATGCATACATATCAAGCACCTCTCTGTACTCCATCCTTATTGCAGTTGCACTGCTGCACTGCATTGTCTTGATTCTACAGCACTGAAGCCTATGCAATTTTTATTTTTCTCTCAGCAGCAGTTAGGAATCATCCTAAGGTGACCTTTCCCTCCAGAATAATAACATCTGAGGCAGTTATCTATTTTTTTAATGTTATTTGAATCAACTATGGCTAGAGCTCACATGCTGACTCAGGTAATACCACACCATAAGATGCTTCAGCACCTCAACTCAGCCAGATGTCCTTGGGCCTAGGAAAACTTGTTAATCACAGGTTTAGATCTTTCTAATAATGCAGTTGAACAAAAAAACTGAATTCTGTTTTTATTCAAGGTAAACATGGTAAGTAATGAACTGTATTTTCAGTTCTAATGATTCTCAATGCTGGTTGAAGTTCTGTTTTTCTTCCTGAGAAATGGTATAGGACTATAAGCAAAGCATATGGTCAGCCTTTTTGTTTCTGTCACAAAAATTACTTTTGTTAATTATCAGTTTTCTTGGCAGGCTCAGCAAAATGTCCAGGAAGATATTTTCAAGAGCCATCAGATTTTCACACTACATGTTTTTTAAACTATAAACAGCACACACGGCCTGCCCAAAAATAGGGCCTCCCATCCCACTGCTGCAAGTGCACATATTGTCACTGAATTAAATGGCAGGGAGTGCAGCTGAATTAAATTGTAAATACCAGAAACATACATGACATACAAATATGTGATAGTTACAACATGGGATAGAAAGCCAAGATGGGGGATCCCATTCCTAATTTCATCACTTAACTCTCCCATGGATTTGAGGAAATAGTTGATCTATATGTTATCCAAGTCCTACCTATATCTGGGGATAATAGTAATATTCACATAAAGTTTTGAAATTTTCCTGATAAAAATGCTAAGCAATGTAAATGCCTTAAAAAAATTCTGATTTTCTTTTTTTCACATATTTCCTGGGGCTTGGTGCACTCCTAAAATAGCAGGAAGTCAGCAGATGTAGCACAGCTTTCCAGGACAAGGGACCTACACATGCCACACATTTCAGGCAACAGAATGAACACTGGAGGTTTTTTGTGCAGAACCTGCTTTTAGGTCACTAAAATCAGGCACTGTCCCAACTGGCCTGAGGAAAGGCTACTGGTGCCAGCTGAAGTTGTGCCATGTGCATTGATAAACTGGGCTGAGGTTTGGTTTAAAAGGCACAAGATAGCCTGGTCCTGTCCAAAGCAGCAGGAAAGGTGGCTTTTGTCCTGAAAAATAACCTGGAGAGAAGCAGCCAAGGCACAGCTTGCTCTACAGCCATGATTTTCTCTGTAACTGTGATATGTCGTGCACAGAAGTGTTACTTTGGGGAAGAAATAGTAGAGTCTGTCTTCTAAAATACAGACTGTCCTCATCATGGTAGCAGCAGTGAGCCTGTTATTAGCAGGCCATTACTGCCAGGTTGGAAAGAGATGTTCCAGGTCAGCAAAATAAAGTGCACTAAACCTTCCACATCACAGATTTTCTTCTGAGTGACTTTGCTAAGAAATGAATTCCTACCACCCATTCATCTGACAAGCCAACATCTTACACCAAGCACAAGACACTCAGAGAAGCAACTTCATGCTCTTTGCTGTGCTCCATCCTATGAAAGAGCTTCTGAAGGAACAGCTACTGGAGGTTCCTCTTCAATCTCTTTTATTATAGTGCACCAAAAGTAAGAGATTATCACAGTGCTGCTGCTTAGCATGCACAGTCATGTAGCCTCGAAGCACTCTTCTTATCTGTCTTGATATACATGAGTTATTTTTTGTCTTCTACCCAGATTGTAAGTTTCTGTGGCATTAGCTAAATGGAGAAGGAAGGCAATGGCCATGTCTCTGGGGTGTTATAATGTTACAATGATAATTATGCTAATAGTATCTTTCCAAGAAAAAAATTGGGACTGGCAAGCAGAGACCAATGGAGGCAGAAGAACAAATATTATAATGATACTGTAAAATGACACTGGTGTTCTGCCAAGGAAGTGTTACCAAAATGAAAGGGAAATTTAATGCTACTCTAGTAAGTAATGCAGAAAGAAAGAAAGCAGAGCATAAACCCTTGACCTGGAAATTGGGAAGCTTTTTCCCAGCTTGGCCATTGCAAGTAGAGTTTTGGGAAGTGACAAATAAAAGCATCATGGCTAATTCACAGGAGTTCATGTAGTACATCCCTATTTTAATTTGGTAGAATTGCAAAGAGGAATCCAAACACCAAAGGGAAAAAATCCAATTATATTAAAAATGCCATGTATTTTAAAAATACTTTTGAGATATATAGCTACTGGATATGGAGTTTTAAATACTTGTGATAATAGTGATAATTTTGTGGCATGGGATGCATTATTCATTAGTGTATCCTGAAATTTCAGCTATTTCCACTCTTGGTACTCCACAAGGAGAGAAGAGCTGATCTGCAATGTTCACTGAAGGACTGTGACTTAAGTCTGCATTTACCATGCTTTTCATCTGGGTCTTTGAGATGCTACCACTGTGAAATTCAGATATCGATAACAGATTTATAATTTATTTTGAAGGATGCAGGAAAGAGATATAAAATGAAAACTCTTCAACCCAGTGAGTGATTTAATTTTTGAACTTTTTCTTCCTGGGACAAATCTAAATGGGAAAACTGGAATGGCAATAAATACTGACACAGGGAAAGGTGAGACCCAGTTCACCAGCACAGCACCACAACCTAAACTCAGCCTTTTAAATCCAGTAACTGGGGAGATTGCTGGGATATGTAATGGGTGTTTATATCTATTGCAGCATATTTTGCTACTTTACCTCAACTAACTTTGAGAGGAGAATTGGTTTGGTCATTTGGTTAATTGAAATGCTTAAGCAAAAAAATTTGTTTACACTGGAAGCAAGTCTTTCACGAAAAGCTTTGTCCATCTTAAAAGAGAGCTCACAAAGCAAGGGAGGCATGATGGTGGCCACTGGAGAGTGGGAAGATGAATGTAAAGTGAAGTGCTGCTCGCGAAGTGCAGCTTTGGCTGTCTCAGGAGAGCAGCTGCCAAGCACACTCGAGAAAGAAATCTGAAATGAGACATCTGTATGTGCATTGCATCCACCATGTTTGCTCTGAGGAGGGAAAACCATATGAAGCAAGACAGCAAAGGTGAAATCCAGCAAGACATCCTACTTTATTGCCATGGCAACCCCACCCTGATGAAAAGTAGGAAAACAATAAAACATCTTCAGGAAAAAAAAAAAAAATCAGTGCTATCCACCAAGGGAATTGAGGAAGATGCACTTTAAGGAAGAGCTTGACATTTCCACCATTTGGTGACTCTTTGAAATAAAGGTATGGCTGCAGTTTTTGCAAGCTGCAGAGCTAGAACATATTGTACTTGATAAATTATTTAGCTTGTTTAGCAGCTAAAGTCTGAATTATAAGTGAAAACTGTAGTTACAGATTAGAATCTTTAATGCTGTGTAGCCAAACAGAATACTATTATTGTGATTTTTCTTGATGTCTCCTAACATCTGTCACCCTAGACCAGATTAACTCTAGAATCACCTTTCCTGAATTATACTCTCCAGGATGGGTGTGTATGAGTGTGGACAAGTGTGTGCAGCTGCTGTAAGCATACACCTGAGTCTCAATGTCTGGGCTTGTGAACAGCTTTATGCATTATGCTGGCTCTCTCTGAATTGGTGGTTGATTTCCATGTGGTTGAAGTTGGTTTCATACAGAGCCCATATAGGGGCCATGGTCAAGGAGCCCAGCCATGAAACATCTGCTTGTAAAGAAAGCAGCAACACCTCCCATGTGCCCCTGCCAAGGCAGAACCAGCATGGGATAACCAAGGGGCAGAGCTAGGGCAGGGGGAGGCTCACACTGGGCACTTTGTCTGCATCTCTTGTGAGAGCTGGAATCTGTTCTCACACTCCTGCTGCCTCTCTCCAGAAGGCTCCTGGAATGGCCCACCAGCTCCAGGGGAGCAGCCTGCCCTTCCCTGCACTGAGGTATTCCCCTGCAGCACAGAAAGTGTGATCTGGACCTCCCCCAGCCTTGGGGAATCTGATCCAGCAGTTGTGTTTGCCAAATATAATCCTTTAATTTTCATCTGCTATTTGCAAATATTGTTTCTTGTAACTAATTTGCATGGGCAATGATTATTCTAATTCTGCACAGTAATGAGAAAAGCAATAAGACTATCTTACCAAAGGGCACTTTTAAAACTAAATATATTGCTCTCTGTTTTAAATAGCTTATATCTGATGGGGTTGTTTTTGTTTGTATTAACTGGAGCTAAGCACTTCCAGTGGCAACTAGAGATCCTGTTCCAGGTTATAATTCCTGTGTACAAGGTGGTGGGTAAACCAAAGAATAGAAAAAGTAGAATTTGTCCTAGCAATATGATAATTGTAATATATGAAGGTGAGAGCTGATAGCAAATCACTTGATTCCCAGTTCAGGACTTGGTGCACTCACCTTCCCTTATCTCCATATACATAAAGGATAGGGAGGTCAGCATTCTTCCTTGGCTCTCTCTGGTCACCTCTGCTCACACCACATGGACAGCTTTGCCCTTCAGCAGCCACCCAAGCAGTGCTGGCCCTGGGAAGAGAG
Organism: Melospiza melodia melodia; assembly: GCF_035770615.1. Lineage (NCBI taxonomy): Eukaryota > Metazoa > Chordata > Aves > Passeriformes > Passerellidae > Melospiza > Melospiza melodia. The sequence continues at coordinate 12,177,057 of NC_086204.1, read as the reverse complement.
AGGGGGAAACCCTGCCCAGAGCAAAGCCCTTGGCTGTCCTGCCACGGGGATCCCTGAGCTCACACTGACAGCAGAACAACAGCCCTGGCACTTGTTCTAAAGGAGACTCAAACCACAGTCCTGCAGAAAAGCCAGTGGAAACCACTTGGCAGGTGTGAGTTCCCATTTTTGAAAGGGTTACTGAAGTTTAATGCCTTTGTAACTGGAAGCTCCATCCTGTAGTAAATTCATACAGTTTTTTACTCTGAGGGGAGGCTGTGGCCTTTAGTCTCCACTACATTCATCAGGAACCATGTCAGAGTGTAACACAATACTGCATTAGTACATGATGTAAAATGGAGTTATGATGACAAGAACTTATAATAAATTTGGTGTGCCTATGGCAATAACTCAGCAGCTGGAGTGTGCCACCCTATGCTGTGAAAAGCATATACAGACTTTTCTTTGAATTAGCAGCAATTCAGAAATACATTTGCTTAAAAACCACAGAGATGACATGCTGTCTGCTTCCAAAGAAAAGACTTTTGCAGAACTACTTCATTCATATGGGAACAAAGCTTATGCCTGGTGGCCAAGGTCATGGAGACTTGGGTAATTCACTGAAAGCACAAACTGAAGTTGTTTTGGAACAGAATTAACAACAGCTCAAACTTCCTCATTGAGGATGTGTCAGGAATAGCTTTTTCCTTGCAGCAAGTGCAACTTTCCTCCTAATATTCATGGGAGATAGGGCTTCCTGCATTTAACATCAATATTAATGAGATATGCACGTGCCACTAATGCTAATGAGAAACACACATGTGTGTAATTCCCATTAATAGATCATTAGATAGCCACAGGAGAGCCCTCACTAATGCTAATGAGTGTTGCAGGTATATGTAATTCCCACCAGTGTTAGCCCAAGATCTATGTGCAGGTATTGCCCATTAGTGTTCATGGAAGATCCACATGTGTGAGGCTGAAACTGCCATCAATGGGAATGGGGTGTATGCAGGAACTGACAAAATAATATCCTTTACCTGGCTAACAGGAGCCTGCCCTTGGTGTTTGGGTTCTAGCTCATCTTCAGGAAATGCATTCCCTTCTGTTAAAAATCCCGTTTGTGTTTCACGCTGTGTTCTATACACCATGCCAAATTAAGGCAAAATGCAGAGATTCATTTTCCAGGCAGTGTGAAGCCTCCATGTCACAGATCAGAACAGCAATCTCACTGGTTATGCTGGGGTCAGTATGTGGAGTTGGTGAATACATGCCTTGATTCAATGGGGTTTGATCAAAATTGTCTTTCTTAATGACAATTAATCTCACCCAAGGCTGTACTCTGATCAGTACTTGTGCAGCTGTGATCTGCCTTGATCTTGGGTCCTGCCAGCTGTGCTTTCATTGGACCTGTGAAGTTTGTGGTAATGTATTTTACAAATTTTCTTTTGTAGTTAGTTGTTTCTAATCAATTAGAGGCTGTGTGTGGAGAGGGGGCCTGAATTGTGCCCTTCAGTGAAAAAAAGGTTAGTGGAATTTACAAACTGAAACTGTCACATATGGGCTGCACGCTGCTATTCCTGGGGGATCATTTGTGCAGAGACTGAAATTTGCTACATATCTTTCACATCAGCAAAAGCCCATAGATAGACAGTGAGCAGACAAGACCCCAAAGTACTAAAGATCACAGACAAAATATAATTCCCTGCAATGTTCATTTGAAAAAAAACATTAACAGGGCACACCACACCATAAGCTCAGAAAATCCCAGAGCTCCTTGCCTAAAACAGGTTCTATTATGTGCAGGCAGGCAGCATGCAGAGCCACACAGCAGCATGAAAGGGCAGAGAGTATCACCCCTACATGGCACCATACACATGGCTTTTTAAAGAAGCACCCAGAGAAGTGGGGGTTTGTCAGAACCACACCAGTGTAATGTATCTTGTGTCCTTTTCATCCCCATATCTGTTTCAGCATTGCTACTATTTGTTAAGACTGGGAGATAAGTGACTGATCAAAAAGGGAACTTGTCAGCTCAGTAAGACCTAACCATGTAAGGAAAGGGAATCTCCTGCATTGCTACACTGTTTTATGCTTAGAAAATCTAAAATGTAACAAACACTACTGTCTTTGTCAGAGAGGTTCTGTCTACAAGACATGCTCATGGCATTGGTACAGCCGGTCTAAGACATTCATGCTCCTCAGCACATCTCTCCCCAGCCCTTTTTCCCCTGCCTCACCCCAAGTCATGCCAGCACTCTTTCTGAAAAGAGAAATTCTTTCTGTGCAAAGAATTAGAGAACTGAAATCAGCTGCTTTAGTGACAGCACACAGCTCTGCTGGTCTTTTTGTTTTTCTTGTGGCCAGGTGATTTGTATGACCCCATTTACCAAGGACAATCATTTCAGGATAACTGAGGGGGCAAAGGACTACAGTGCAAAGAAGAGGCAATTTTGGGAAAAATGGAGACAAAGTCTCACCACATTATTCCCAGGTCCAGCAGTCAGTCCTCATGACTCCTGGAGTCAGCAGAAGCCCACCATCCTCACAATTTTGAAGGACTAAGGCCACACCTGGATGACAATGAAGAAACAAATTAAAGCCTGTGGCTTATTTTTCCTGTTAATCACTTTTTCTAGATGCTGCATCACATTCTTCAAGCTACACCTGCTCTTAATTGCTTTATTGCTACCAGCCAGGAAATAAGGGCATTCCAAGTCAGAAGAGCAAATACAAAATGAGAAGAAAACAATCCCAAACCCAAAGAAAATAACCACAAAGCGTGCTTCTGGAAGAGCATGCACTTCTCTCTGGGAACAAGGAATTAAATTTGGCACTGGGCTTCATGTTAACTAAAAACTAACAGAAGTCTATCACAAAACTGTGACTTAGGGCTCAATTTTCCTTTCTGAGCATGTAACCTTTGTTTACATAGTTGCAGCTCAGGGGCTCAGCAGTGTAATCAAGTGCTCCTGCTTTTAATTAAGGGAGTAAAATTTGCATATGCAAACTCCTCTCTTACTGGTGCTAATGCCTCAGCAATGCCAGCAGCTTTGATGGAACTAAAACAATAAAAAGTAGAAATAAAAAATCTCCAACCATTAATCAATTTTGTCTCACAAAAGTAAGGGAATACAGAGAAGATAATACTAAATATTTCCAGTCCTGAACCAAACATGCAGTAGCTGAGATTCTGGACCATGTTTTAACTATGGAGGTGTTTTCACAGGTAACACAAAGCCCTTGTCCTGTCAAAGAGTCTGAAGGAGATAACTCAGGAGAGAGGTTTTCATGCTGTGGGAAAGCCAGGCGCAGGTGAAAACACTTGTAGTCTTGAGAGACTGCTGTTTACAGAAGTGCTCCTTCCTCACACAGCCTGGAGAGATGCTTCTGGTTTGAGAAGCAAAGCCTTGCACTTCAGGCTTTCCCAGGTCACTCCAGCTTGCTGCTTCACTTTCCTTTCTGGATCACCCCAAGCATACAGATCTCCTCTGCAGGGAAACACTGACAAGAATCGATGCAAGATAAAGGCAAGTGTGTGTTATTTTAAAGCACTAAATTTGTGAGCTTGAGATAATGTCAAGGAGATATTCACAGATGCACCAGAAAAAATGAGATTTTCAAGCAAGCAAGGGGTTACCAGAGAACTGGAGGAAATTTTGGATTTTTTTCATATTAGTTTAACCATACAGTCCTCCAGTGAAATTTGGAATGTACCATTTAATCCCACTGGCCTGCTGACATCCAGAAGGCAAGTTTCATTTCAAGGAGAGAGGCAGAATCTTGGCACAACATAATGCTGCTTGGAACACTCTCCCTGTCCATGCAGGCACCTGAGTAGCTGGGAAGGAGTCAGCCCTTAGATCTTCCTGAAAGGGCACACCATGAGTATGCCTCCATTAATGCTGGAATTGCATCCTGCTACAAAGTGCTGTACAACATAACAGGCTCCAGAGAAACCACCAAGGGACACTGAGTAAAATGTGCCCTTTCATAATTGCTCAAATGCATTTTGACATGATAGACCAAAAATACAGAGCTGGTCTATTGAATAAACACTGCAGTAAGTTTCAGAGGTGTTACAGCCTATTGAGTAAATAATAATAAGTTTTAAAATGGTCTGAGCATATATCTTCTCAATATGACTGAATTGCTTCAGAGAAAACCACTGTGCTCATTCCCAGGCATGTCCATGAGTGATTTCCTTTCTTTTCCTTTTAGTTCCACCATTTAGCCTGACTGTTATGCATGACACTTGCATAATGATGTCCCTGGGCACAAATTATAAGAAACCTGTTATAAATTCACCCCATGCTAAAGTGGTTTAGCTGCTGTGGGTTTAAGGACCAACCTCAGTAAATATTTAAACATAATTTGGGAGTAGGGGGAATGAAAGGTGATGCTGAGAGAGGGAAAGGTATTTTCTAGCAAACTGGGAAGAGATGAAGCTGTCTTTCTCTGCCTGCTGCCAACTTTACCCTCTCCTTCATTTTTTGCCCTGTTTTTTGACTTGATTCTTTCTTCCCAAACTAATAATGGAAGGAAACCTTTTCATAACATTCCATTTCATGATAGAGAGAAAAGGCCTCTTGATCCATGTCCATCATTACTCTTGATCATAATTTTATTTCATCCAATGTCTTGAAAAGGATTATAGAGAACAAAACTAATTACAAGACTAATTAATCTTCCCTGTGAAACACAATAAATTAAGAGCACATAAAGAATTAACTCCTACAACAGTCAAAAAAAAGTTTGTTTTCTAATTGTCCTGGGCCAAACTATCCAGAACTGACATTCTCACAGCCTAGGAACAGCTAAGTTAATAGAGTTGCATTTTGTTTGTACATCTCTGCATCAGAAGATACTCCTCTAGATCATACAGCTGTAATTGTAAGTAGAATATTTGAGTCTGGAATACCTTATGGGCTGTCCCATGAGCTTTTCTGAGCATTTCCTTGAGGAGATACCCCTGAGTCTTTCTTGGTCCCACCAAGAGCCTCTGCACTGCAGGAACTGAATAACCCTGCTCACCCAGGAGGCAGATGAGAGCCCCAGTACCTGTGAGGTGTACAGAGCACTGGAAGCAGACTTTGCACATCCTCCCTTTCACTTAAATGTGAAATAGATGGAAAAATAAAGAAGACATATTTAATAGTGCGCTAATCCTAAAACAAACTGCAAAGATAAACAACAAGCAAGGCACTGTTCTGCTCAAAGATTGTCAACATATGCAAAGTGTTAGATAAGTTTTAGGATGAGGATCCCAGAGTTTCAGAGAGGGAAAAGGTAATGCTCAGGCTGTTTCTGGTAGTGAAACAGAGGGATAAACTTCTCTAGAAAGACTCACACCTCACTGGTCCTGGAGCTCCACCAAACAGGCTCATAGAAGAAGGGACTACTTTAAATCTCAGAGAGTATAAATTAGATGAGACTAATTGTGGACATGGTTTAAGCAGCTGAGGTTTCAACAAATACAGCCAATACAATGCATCACAACTTATTGACAACAGATTTGTGGTCCATGCTAGAAGTAAAGAATACAATATCATAGGGTTCTCAGTTTTTACTGTGTCTTTCAGTTAAGAATAAGAAGCAAATCCAGAGTCTTGCAGAGTCTAGAAATTGCTGACAGCATGAAAAGAGAACCAAAGTAACACTGAATTTTTATGGAAACTCTAAAGCAGAATGCACTTTAAATTATTTTAAGTTTACAATGTATCTTTCAAGCAGCTCTGATAAGACATGGCTTCCAGCAGTTGCCAGATTCACTGCACAGAATATTCAATAGCATTTTCAATATGGAAAACAATATTTCATGTATCAAAAAATAATTTTAAAAACAATGATTAATAATTACCAATACTATCTACCAATTTCATGGTGACTTTACTAATTTTTTATTGGAAAGGCTTATCAGTATCTTCAGGGTTTTTCCATACAGGAGAAATAGTTAATTCTCTGGTTCCATGGTAAAATAAAACAGCTTGAGGTGTTTATCAACAAGGCTGTAAATCACAGCAGAGCATCTGTGGACTTTTTATTTTAATGCCCCATTATGAAGACCATAATGATTTGCAGTGTTTACTAGCATGATTCTAACACAGAAATCAAAGAATTTTTGTTTGGGGAAATTTTTTTAACCTACACAGAGGCTATGTGATTTTTCAGGTAAGAGAAAATCAGTATTGTTATGGGAAGAATTGTGGACTCCTATTTTGTTATAGTACAGTTAAGGGAATGGCTTAAGGCTGAGAACACAAAGCTGTGGCACTCCCACATGCGCCAAGTCGATCAAACCCAGTGCCTCTCAACACTAAAAACAGAATTAGTTTTTCCACAGACTGTTTAATTTAGCAGAAGTCCTGGTCACAGTCCCAGGACACGTTCCCAAATTCACATTTAAGGGTCCACTCTGGCCCGGGCACAAAAAGAAGAAGTTAAATGCCAGGGACCTTGTGGAACACGTCTCCTCATGCTCTCCACAAGCTGTGCTGGAGGAAGGTGCTGCTCTCAGGGGCTGGTGTGGGGTGGGCAGCGCCAGGCTCTGGGCTGTGCCTGCTCATGGGCACATCTCTCACTTGCTGTGAACTGCAGAGATGCCAGGCAAGAACTGATGCTGCCAGTGGTCTCCAGTGCCTCCCCAGCAGGGGTTTGGTGAGATGCTGGCACACTGCTCCTGCCCCAGCCAGCCCCACTGCACTCCTGCCTGAGCGACCCAAGGGACCAGGAAAACATCCTGCTTTATCTTGATTTGGCAACTTGTGCACCTAACAACCGGTTCAGGATTCCACACCTATTTGTCACCTGGCTAAAGGGCACTTTGTTTTGCAGAAACTAAGTCAGACCTCAGAAGCAGAGCATGTGCCAATACTATCTTGATTAACTAGCAGTCAATACTCCAGACTGCCACCAGTTTCCATGGAGATAGACCCAATAAAGCAGCTAACCCTGTTCAGTATGGCCCAATTGAGTATATAGTAATAATATTCCACATTTATATAAGCCATTCATTCTCAAGCTCTTCAGAGACTATAGTGTTCTGATACCACTGTGGTGGCTGGATCATAACTACCCCCATCCACTGAACCACAGCAGTTTTTCTACCATGGGTGCAGAGATAATGCTGTAATGTTTCTGAAAGAAACCCATGAAACCCTAAAAAAAAAAAAAATTGGAGTTTCTGAATCTTCCTTTGGAAGACTTTTAGCTTTAGAACTAATCAGAATAAATCCATGTAATAAAATGCAAAGATCTCGATCAATTTAATTTGAGAAAACAGCCAGTGAGCCAGTGGAATTATACATAATTCCACAGATCCTGCAGATTAAATATTTTGAAATCTCTTATTTGGACTGCTAAGCTCCCTTTTCCAGTGACTGAATGCTGAATTACTGTTGGATGAGTTTTCCTCCCTTTAGTACCTAATTTTGGTTTTATTTCCTCTTTCTACTGTAGAAAGTATTTCTGACTAACCATCCTCTTCTACAGCCCTTCATTTTTTGTTATAATCCTCCATTTTGTAAAAGCAGAGAATATCTCATCTTCAGCCACATTTTTAAATGACAGAGGGAATGAAAATGAGCTATTGAATGCTTAGCTATTACTTTCCCTGCAAGAGCAGTGCAATACTTTATATACATGGCATATGCAGCATCTTGTTTAGATGTTGTGGATGGAGCAATGCATTCACTCATAAGAGAGAAGCAACAATATATTTGATTGAGAAAAGACACTGAATTATCAACACTGATTTAACAAGATTTGATGGCAAGGTATGCAAGAATTTACTGCATAATGAATAGGATCAGACAAAACTGTCTGGAAGATCATGAGGTTCATAAAGGATCCCTTTGCTTTCTAAACATCTCAGAGGAGAGTTCAGGCACAGCTGAATTCAGCCTTAGTCCCAGACTTGGTCAGTGGTTTATGTCCAAAGGATTATATACTCGCCATCCATCCTTCATGCCACTTAGCCAAGATTTCAGAATTTCAGTGTGTCTATTCCTAATTCATTTACCAAGTATCTGATGTGATAAAGAGTTTCTCAAACCTGAATAGCTACCCTTTCCATCTGCCCTCTTAAGTAAATATTACCTTCAGCAAACAGGCAACTTAAACTACTTGTTTAGGAGGTTGTGTTTGTCTCCTAGATGTGTTTCCCCAGAAGAAAGCGAAGGGGTTTTTCTGCCAAGCCTTGCAGACCTACCATTTTCCTTTAGAGGTGTCAGCTTTCAGTTCTTCAGACCTTCTGCCGCATTTTGTAAACGCTATGAAAATACTATTTATAAAGTACAATTTTTTTAAATGCTTTTATGAACAGAAGTTCTGTTAGATTATTTGTTTTATTGCTGCTCTCTTATTCAGAAATGGGAGAAGAAGTTTTGCTCAAACTTGCCAAAATAAAAATGTTACTTCTGAGAAGGAATAAGTTCAGAAAGCTGTTTCAGCCCAGCTTTAGCTCTGGCATATGGTTACTATTTGCTGCAAGGGGACTTAATCCATTCTCAATGCACTGTTTTTGAATAGAGACATTTGCTGGAATTGAAGCTGAAGCCCCGGAAAGTTTAGCATTGGAGATAAATGTTTTGGAAGGTTAATAGCCTGTGGAAATAGAGGAGCCCCATGTTATGTTCAGTACTCAGCACAGTTGAAAGATGAAATAGAGACTCTCCTCACCCAGGCGCTGAAATGCAGCCACCTGTGGGGAGTAATGTGCCAGCTCTTTAGTGCAACAGTGCAAAACCATTTAAGTGGGAAGTGGAGCGTTATGCTCAGTCCAAAGGGAGTGTTTGCCATTGCTATTACTGAACAGCATGACATTTTTCTCTGGGTGGAAGGCACTGTTTGTGTAATGCCATGTTTCAAAAGAATTTGACTTTAGATACACAGGAAATGGGATCCTGCCATCAGTCAATCGATAACTCACTGCCACGGACCAATCTCCCTACTTAGCACTGGAAGAAACCAGCAGAGGCAAGACCAGGAACAAAGTGAATGTTATTTAATGTAAGTGCCCTCTCCAGTAGGGGTACTTGTATTTATAATTGTTTTTCACTGAACTTAAAGAGAGATTGAAATGTTTGGTAAGGCAAATAGCTTTGAGAGTTTTGCTATAGATTGATATGACTATTTAATTAATCATAAATTTCCTTTCTTTTCCAGCAGAATTGGTTGTCTCTCTTTAATTTAGGGAATTTCTCTTATAAATTTTAGCTTGACTTTGATCAGAATTTCAACCAAGCCGATTCTATTAACTTTAAAAATCATCTTTATTCTCCCTTCCATATTAGAAAGGGAGAACTTGGAAGAAGTTTTGAAAGAGGCAAGACCAAATAAAAGTAAACTGCAGGATTCTGGTTCTCTGAGATGATTTGTTCAAGAAAATCACACACTATTTGGGTTTAATGTATTAACTGTGGTGCTTTCTTCCACTCTGCTTTGTGTTCCTTAAACCCAAGGAACTGAATTTCCCCAAATTCAGCACACCACCCTGTCTGCCCTTCTGTGCTCAACTGTCAGAAGCAAAAGCATAAACATGGTTTAAAAATAGTTAAGATGAAAAATTGTAAGAGTATATGTGAAAAATTCTCCTTAAATGTTTAGATACGCTTTCACCTGAAGGTGGCAATATTTAATAATGTTCTGAAGAAAGAAGCTTCCCATACAGATGCCTTTAATTAAAGATTTTATGGTTTTAAGTGGATATCCTTCTCCCCCAGTATTTTTCACAATGTATTGAGAGGGAAGTATGATGAGGTATCAGACAATCTTGAACATATATTAATGCAAAATTATTTGCAATTAAAATTAAAGCAAACATATAATATATAAGCCATAATTTTAATAATAAAAATATAAACCTTATATAATAAGCAACCCTTCCCTGCCCTCAATTTAGAAGCAATTTTAAAAGAGATAGAGATATTTCTTTTCACAGTATTACTACCAATATGCTCTTAACTCCAAACCCAAATTGGGGCTGATTCTTTCAGACCAGACCTTGTCTTTAGGCTAAGTTATTTCACCTGCACTCCATACATGCTGTGATTTAGAATATGATGCATCAGCCAGGCAAGAAGAGGCAGTCAGTGCTCTGGGAATTGTGCTGTGTGATGGCAGGACTGGGGTGCCCTGCAGACCACCAAGGGCAAAGTGCTGTGTGCACTCAGCACGGGCTAATAATCAGTAAAGAAGCTTGGCCCAAGGCATTGTCTGCAGAACAGAAGAAATAAGGATTTAAAATATAATTCCTTTTTAAAAAAATATTTTATAGATTTCTTAAAAACAAACAAACAAAAAAAAAAAAACCCCAAACCCAAAAAACCGAAATCTATCGACACTTGTCTTTGGACTATTGAGAAGATATAATTCTATAAATTTCCTAATCTTTTTGTCCTAATTCATCTTTCACTTTTTTTCCTCATGGCTCAGTGATTTTTCCTTTGATTTCTATAAAATCCAGTGTTTTCTGCAATCCCATTGATTACTGTCCTTTTGGCTACAAGATAAGATATTGTACACGGAATTGAAATGTTTTACACAGTCCTGGCTAGTAAAGCTGCATCTGCAATGCTCTGAGCATTTCCTACTAGGAAATGATGTTAGATTTAAAGAGAAAAGAACATTTAACTAGGGCAGGCAGCAAACAAAAAAATCCTCAAAGTTCAGAAGACAGCAGCTATTGTTTTAAGAGTAGTTAGGCAAGAAAGCCAACTGTTGAATTTGGCCTGTCTAGAGAAAAGATGAAATGATAGCAGGCTGTGAGTGCTTAAGAAGAATTAATAACAAGAAGGTGGAGGGTGGTGTGGGAGGACAGTTGGCAGCATGGGGAAAGCAGGTAGAAGCATAGTAATAGCTCAGAATTACTGAAGGGGAAAATGTAGATTAAATAGTACTAAATGAGAGAGGAGGGAGGTAATCTGGCAGGGAGGATCACTGATTTCAATGCAAATGTTCATCCCTGAGGATCCACTGTTTGCAGGGGCTGGAGCTGGTGACCACAGGGGTTTTTCCAGCTCTAACATTGATGGGTCAGATGACTCCTCTCTCTGGCACTAACTGGAGCAGGAGTGTTCTGCAGGAGAGCCCTTCTTCCCGAGGCACTGCCCTGTGCAAAGGAAGCTGTGAGCCTGGCTGTGCACACCCTGCCTGCTCCCACTCCTCGGTAACAGCCTGCAGCTGCACCCAGCCTTTCCAGCCTGAAACTCTTGCTAACAATGACTCCTCTTGGCTCTGGAGACAGGCTGATATAAATAAAGCATCAACAAGAACTGGAGAGCCGTTACTTGGAGTACCATTAGTTGGAGTACCATTATTTTGACTGGAAAAAGTGCCATTGATGAATTGATGGCTCTAAAACCAGCTAGTTCACATAATTTCTGACAGAAGGTTGATTTTGCTTTCATGTCTATCCCTGAGCAAAAGAGAACTGTAAATTATTATCCTTTCAAACCAGAAACAAAGGCAATCTAGGAGGCAAGGTGAAGAAAATAAGGCTGTGGTAATTTCCTGCCTGTTCTCCCTGCCCAGCCCCTTGCCTAGCAGAGGGTGTAAACTGGCAAATTCCCTGATCAGTCCTACCTCTGGGAGAGAGACACAAACTAACTCCCTCAGGGTATGAAATGGGCTCCTACTGCATGAGACCACAGCCACAGTCTTGTTCTTAAAAGATTAGCCATATTTCTTATTGAGTTTCAAAAGTTTTTTGGGAGAATGTCTCAACTCCTTTTTTAATGCATCCACTCTGTGACATTCAATGCACTTAGTCATTAAAGCAGGTTCACTACCTTTGGCATTTCTATTAAAACTGCATGTTCAGGAAGGGAACAGTGTCTGAGTGAATCACTGACAAGAAAGTACAGGTATTGCAGAGGGGAAAAGGGTGATTATCTCCAGGCATACTCTGCTGGAAATTGAATATACTCAATAAAGAATTGACCAAGTTGTAATAAGAACCACAATCACAAGGTAACAAGGCAGAAAACCAAAATTAACACAGTTCTAAGCCTGTGCATTTTAACTTCATGGTAACAAACAAACATCCTAACACAAATGGCAGAAAGACTTCCTGTATAGTCTGACACAAGATCACTCACTAAAGCAAACATGACACAATATGTTCATGAGCAATAATGTGTGCAGATTAGTCATTTGCCACAGCCATAACTAAAGAAGATTTTCAGCCTGCAGCTGTAGGGACAAATTAAGTGCACTCACAAACAGGATGGTCTCAGTATAAGAATCTCAGAACAACAAAAGTGAAAATGAATTTACATAAAAATAGAGGAGTGAAAATAATGTATAATAGATAAACAAAGATCTGTGCCATCCAGAAAGTCTTGCTACAAATACAAAAGTTTTCATCAAAGTGCCCAAAGCAAACGCTTTTGGCCGTTCTTGGATCTGGGGGTGTTTCAGCCTGCAGGCCTAGACCCGAAGAGCAAAGCTGCCATGTCCCAGCCCCAGAGTCACAGTGCTCCTGCCTGGCTCAGGGGAGAGCAGAGGCAAAGGCAGTGCTGGGCTCCCTGAGCCCACGGCTGGCACCTGAGCAGAGCAGTCCAGGCACAGGGTTTGTATCCCGGGCCCATCTCGGGGAATCACTGAGCACCACCCCCTCCGCACCTCTCTGTTCCCAGCAGGGCTGCCTCTCCCTAAGGCTCCCAAGGCTGGTGCTCCCGGCTGCTCTGGGTGGGATCTGGGGGATGCCAGGGGTGCAGAGTGGTGCAGGCTCCCCTGACCCATGCCTGGGACAGTTTGCTCTTCAAAGGACGGGAAATGCAGCACCAGAGGCTCCCTGCTGCCACACAGCCCCTCCCGCTTACCAGGACTGGCTTTGCAGGATTAACAGATCCAAACCCCAGGGCCTTGGCCAGAGCACTTCATTATGGCAAAGCCCTGCTAAAGCTATGGCACACTTTGCAAAGAATAGCTTAATAATAAATTTTAATAGCGTCACATGCACTGCTTATTTGTGCTTTAATTATAATGTCTCTCCTCTCCCACTCTGCTGCGTTGTGCCCGTTTATTTCCAATAAGGGTGCTTGATGAAGATGAATTAAAACCTGTAATACTTAATTTAGCACAGAATAAAATATTTAGTGTGTTAGTTCATATTCTGATGTGCTAGGCAAAATTTTCTCACACTTAACAAAATTAAGGGTCAGTCAAACAGCAAGAATCTGTCAGGTCCAACTCTGACTATAATGATCTGTGGTTTTGTCAGGATCTCTTTCACTAAGGAGAATCTCAGCAAATCTTTTTTCTTGGTGAAATCACATTGAAATGTACCTTTGGGACAATAGATTCATCTAGTTAATGAGACATATTTCCAATGCACATGTAGAATGGAGGTGGAGGGGTGCTGGGTTTTTTTGTTTCATTTTTCTTTTCTAAAAAGCTTACACAGAAAAAATGCTTTTCCTTTTGGGTTCTCTTGCAGTTAGTTCAGGGCCCTGGAAATGGTTTTATCTTTTATTAACCAGCGGGTCATCTCTATTATCTCAGATGGAACATACTGTCCCATTTACAGCACTGCCTCTGAATACTTTTTCTGTGTTTCCAAGAAAGAACCCACTGTTGAAAAACAGAAAAAAATAAATTTCAGGTTGAAGAATCCTTTACTAAAAGGAAGAAGTACTATGGCAGAAGAAGCAGGTCATTCCATAAGATTCATTTGCTAAAGTTTAATGTATGCCTCAGCAGGGTGGCATGAGTCTAATTGGATTTGAAAATTGTGTGAATCTCCTGTAATAAAAGCCACATTTGCCAGGGCAGCTACAGGAAAACACTATTCCTATTGGGTCTTAGATTTAAGGGACAGAAGAATGAAAGAATGAATAACAAGCATTCTACAAAATACTCTTCCACATGACTGTGGAATGCTGTGCAACTTCAAATCACAGTTCCAAAAAACAGGATTTATATTAGGTTTATGTTGTCTCCTACCAACAACCTCATATTGATAGAATACTCGGGGGGAAGCTTTAAGGAAGATTAGCAAAATAATCCTTTCATGCTGGGAGTTGCATTTCTTCAGTTAAATGGCCACTGCAAGCAATGAAAACGCAGGCAAAACTGCCAGTAAAAGAAGATATTCACAGAAGACTGAATCTGAGTGTTTTCTGGAGTCAGCCTAAATTATCTGTTAATGGACAGCTATCACACGTCCCTCTTTCAGTGAAAAGGTATGATCTATACTATAACACATCTATTAATGAAGTCTCACTGACAGGCAATACTGTATTGATGTAACCTGCTATTTAATTATTTTTTTGGCTAGACAAAAATGATATGAAGTTTAGCATTTAGACTTTTCATTTATTTCCTGTTCAAAACATTTAGAAGCATGCACATGCACTAAGTCTTAAATGTGAGGGACATAAAGGTTTTCTCACAGCACTTAATAAATCTGAGCTTTTTCTTAACCCCAGCTGCAATGACAGATCAAGGAGAATTTTGTTCTTAAAAAAGACTGCCTCCAGAAACAAAGCTTTCTTTAAAGGACAATGTATGGATTAGAGTTGAGGAGTACATCTACAGTCAAATGTGAAAACAGCAGCATTTGACCTGGCAACAGTATTGAATGGAAATACACATAGTCTTTAAAAGATACTCTGCACAAGTGGTTTTATTTTTGACAGAATAAACCAAGACTAACTCCATTTTCCTATCTGACAGTTAACAATTTTATTTCTGGTTCAGCACCCTCCTTTAGATACAAAGACTCATGAATAAAGTAGCTCATCTCCTGAGGCAGCCATAGGTGATATTGCTATTACCCACTCATATTTTATAGCAGTCCTGCTATGAAATCAGCCACAGAGCAAAGGAGGCAGAACTGCCCTGCCTAGGATGTGACACAGCATCACTCAGGCCTGATGTGATACAAAGTAGTGGGGTTTCACCCAATGAAAGTGATGGAATAAATATTTGTTTAATTTCCTTCCTACTCAGGAGATTTTATATTCTAGGCTGAAGGGCTGCACTGCAGAATTTATGCTGCAGAGGGAGGTTTTTTCAGTTAAATTTGAATCCTGAGATGCTCACAATGAGACTTTTTCCAAGTGAAAAGTGATCATTTATGGGGAATTTGGGCATCACCTCAGCAAAAGTCCAGAGCATATAAGATAGAACAGGCCATTTCCCTCTCTTTCTACGCAGCCAAAATAAAAAATGAAAAAAAAAAAACCACAAACAAACAGCAGCTGCAGACCAGGGCCATGGCTATGATCTAATTCTCCTCTCATCCTGAGGTAAGTTACTTGACAGCACTGTACTGTCATGCAGGTCAATATTAGGATGGAATGAAGCCAAATGGATTTCCATCAGCCCATGCTTTCACAGTTTCTGTGGGAAACAGTCCCTGAGTTCCAGAGCAGCTCAAGCTGTACGCTGTCACAGGCAGCAGGGGAGGCAGGTCCCATCTCCATGTCCCTGTGCAACACAAAACAGTGAATTTCTAACATTTTTTCTCTGTTAGGGAGAGTCTCATTGAGATGAAACTCTGAGATTGATGGTTGCATCCATTGTTGTGCTCCTGCCAAACACAATCTCCACCATTACCACCACATTAAACTTGGGTGTTTTCAGGGGTTGTTGGTTCCTTCAGCCAATGCCAGAAATGAGGGCCCTGGGCACTGGTGCAGTTTGAGGCATCTCCCTGAATGTCCTCTCTGCTGCTCATGGAATCCCCTTGGCCGCCCCTGCAGATCACCAGCTCATGGTTAGGCCTGGGCCTCAAGGGCAATTACATTTGAGAAAAACCTCTGCCAAGCTCTCCATCCTCCAATACTCCTCACGTTCTAGGGATGGGAAGTATTCCCAGGATCTCATAGCAGGCAGCACCAACAGCCAGTACTCCTTTGTGCAGCCCACATCCCACCTTTCACTGCCAGTGAACCTTGAAGCTGCACCTCAGAAGGTTAATGACTACCCACTGTGACAGCTCTCAGTCAGGTGTCAGCAATGGTGCCTTTTCAGTTCAAACCTATAGTCCAGAGATGTTTTTCAGATGCTGATACATTTAAATAGCAAATCAGTTTAAAGCAAGAGAGCCAGTTTTCCAGCTGACTAACCCCAAGTAATAAAAAATCAAAATTGTATTAACTGTACTTCACTTTCTTTTTCCATCACTTAAACTCTCTTAACAAATGCATATGTAAAGAGAAACCTCCTGTAGTAGCCACTCTAGCTGAGTGTATGGAAAACATTAAAGAAAAGTCCTCATACACTGCAGAGTGTTGCTCTTAACCTGCCTATATACTAAACTTCTAATAGAGACAAGGTGAAGTGGAGGTGAATGAGAGAAAAAATTATTCTCTCGTAGACATGACTTGGGGCACAAAGAAGTGTTTTGCTTTGCTTTTTTTTAAATCTGATTGGGAGGGGTCTTCAGTTCATATTCCCAAAATTAGCCAGTGACACTGACTGGTAATTTGAGCTCATCAATAATTATACTAATTGTCTCCAACCTACAGTAAACTGAAAATTCTTAGTTTCTTTTTTTTTTTTTTTTTCTTTTAAAGCATGCATTCTTTGTGTTGTGTCAACTTAGAAAATGCTTCAACCACTTCTTCTCATAAGGGAGAAAGAAGAAGGTTTTTTTATTTTACGTGTGTATAAAATAACTTTTTTCTCTCCCATCTTTATGATGATTTTTGCATAGTTCTGGAAAGCAATTTTGCATCAGTCCTGGAAAATCAACTGTATAATTAAAATAGTTTTGCACATGGAATAAAGAAATAAGGAGATGCAAAATGAGGAACAGCACCAATTGACAGATATGAGAAATGAGGAATGTTGGTTTTAAGACTCAGACTTCTCTGAGTTATTAATACATCTAAATCCTTAAATAAAAGTCTAGATCTAGGTTCAGGCTGGCACAGGATCACTGGTGATGGCACCAGAAATTGCAGGCAAATCCAGAAAGCTCCATCCCATTAGCAGCTCACTGACAAGACATTCTTACTCCCTACATTTTCAATGTTGACAGAATTTTTATAGATAATTTTCATGAAGATGTAAACTATCTTTTTAAAAATACACATACCTTAATAATACTTACATATGCAAACTCAAAAATTTCAGAATAACTAATACAATAGAAAGCAGGAGAGGGTCAATAATTGATAGGAAAATATAAAATGCATGGGAGTGCTATGCTGATCTTCCTCATAAGAGATGATGAGACAGTATTTTGAACTCACATACCAAATGTGAATTTTCAATTATCTGCAAATAAAAATTTTATGGGACTTTTCAGATAAAATTATTTGGAGAAAAGTCAGACCTTATATATATATATATATTATTTCAATAATGCCCACCTATTTATAACAACTCCTTATAATGGATGTATTCTGTACCAAACCCTTTCTAGCTTTTGAAGCTTTTTAAATTAAGCAAAGCATCCTAATTTTCACAATTCAAACTTAGCTACATTGCTTATTCTGCTATCTTTTCCTCTTTACATTGGATGATAACATGAGCTATTGCTCTCTTGTTTAAGCTTTCTACTGATTTAGCACTTCTATGGCCCTTCAAACCACAGATTTTGGAGTCAGTTTGAAGATAAGATGAGCCTCAGGCCAAGCTGAATTTGCCCAGCATTGCTTGTCCATTTCTTTCTCCAGACATTTAATTAGAATACATGGAAATCACAAGGATATTTGATGATTTATCTGACAAAATATATTTCAAATTATGTTCAAAGGAAAAGGCGATAGAAAGACATTGTACAAATTGTCATTATACTTCCTCTGCTGGACCTGGTACTGAAAAACTCAGAACTAGGTCTTGCATCAAAAATGAGGAAGAAGTGAATCACGAAAGTCAAACATGATTAGAGGCACATGATTAGAATTAGGAACTTTCTCAGTTTTGGCACCCCAGCATTTGGACACCATCCCCCTAAAGAGTCACTGTACAAGGAAAAGGAAAGGGAGTCCCAAGGGTTTGGTGCTCCATGAGTCAGGACTGAAGCACAGGCAAGGGCAGGGACTGAGCTGATGGTGTGAGCAGAGCCCTGGGTTTTACTCAGCATTTGCTGTCTGAGGTGCTGTGTCCCCATGGGACCTGGCAGCATTTCTACACTTGCTCTGCACACGTTTAAGGAATTCAGGAGGCAGTGCAGAATCGACACAAATACAGATTATGATGCAAATACTCATAGTTAAACTGATATTCCAAAGTTGTAACCTTGCCAAGATGACATAACACCTCCTGTTATTGTTACTTATATGTTATCATCACTGGGACTGTTTAGGATGCTACACCATCTCAGTCTCACCAGCACTGGGCTAGAAATTGCACAGCTTCTCAAATGCAAAGAAGGCTCATCAGCTGCTCCTTGGCCAAACTGAGGGAGCATGTGGTGTGCTCTTCACTAGCTCCATTCTGTGGTGCAAGACAAGCAGTACTGTTAACGTGAAAGAGGCAGGGTAAAATATACAAAACCTCCATAATTTACCAGAAGGTAATAAATAAACATCAATGCATTTAAATTATCTGAATGAGAAATCAGGTCCTAGGTACAAAAGGCTTGCATTCAGCCAATATGCATTCCCATTCTACTATCCTGTCCCATTTTCTGTGGCACCCTTATGTTTTCTTTCAGTGATCTCTTCTGTCATTTGGCCAAGATCTGGTTCAAAATCTTTTCCCTGCCATTAGTAATGACCCTTTGCATACCCTGGGAAATCATCTTTTTGAATACAAAATGCTTCACCAGAGCCCTTGCTCTCAGTAAGGTTGAAGGGACACCTCTAGCACCTAATAAACACAGAACAGATTTAGCAAGGAGATTCAGAAAAGTTAAAAAACAAAAAAGTAGATGAAAATGTAGTACAGCATTAAAAAGAGAGCCTTGAGACTCACTCAGAAGATTAAAGGATTACTTCTATCTTGGAAACTTGTGAAATGAAGGCTCCAGGTAACCTATGCACCTGTGTATCCTGGCATATTTAACTTGCCCAATACTAATTTATTTTTCTGGCATTTTTGCAAGGTAGAGTAGTTAACTAAACCAGTTATGATGGCATTCAAATAATAAGCCCTCTATCAGTGAGGCTGGAATAAATTCCATGAAAAGAACAGTCCACTACAATTTAACAAAGTGTTATTTTACTGTAATCCAGTTCACATTTTTACAATTTATTGAGGAGTTCTAGTCCTTATGAATTTTCTTTTTTGCCTACTAAATGTTATTTAGAGTATAAATATTCTCCCCTAGGAAACAAACCATAGTGTCCAACACTTTTGGGATCAGTTGTGACAGCTTATATTAAAGTGCTACAAATTTCCTTCTACACCAGATATTAGAATCAATGACACAAATTAATATACCACAATGTAATTACTATGATATTATATGTTTGCTCAGGAGCGTTATTTTTTACTTGCCCAACTAAGTTTCTTTTGATACTCCAGGACTCTTCTATATTTAAATACTTAAGGAAATCTGGTAAAACACTTATTGTACTACTGTATTATGCATTTTGACTTTTTTTTTGATGCAATATCAATGTAATTCTTCATGCCATCCTGTTTTCTTATTCTTACTTTCAGTAACACAAAACATCTAGAATTTTAGCCAAACACCTCACTGAATGAACCAATAAGTCAACAGGTCCAACTTTGTAGCGTCACAAGCAGACAGAGAGGAGACCACTTCAGGTGTGCTTTGACAGGGAAGAATCCTGGGTTAGGGAAGAATAATGGGTTTTGCCCATTTACTTCGTGCCTTTCAATGAAATAGTTTATCTGCACCACAGGAAACTGCTTTTGCCAGCCCATTTCCCATCTGCTGTGCCCTCACCAGCACCAAACAGACCCAGGCCGTGAGGGCACTGCCCACACGTGCAGCAAGCACCGTCCAGGCAGGGCTGAGCACCTCCAGCTGCAGAGGGAAGGGACATCCTGCAACAATAAGCAAGGGGCATTGCTAGACTTGGGCTTTAAAAAATGACTCCCAGCTTTGGCTTGTCAAAGTAGATGATCTAGTTGTTTTTATTTAGCAAGGAAGCAGCTGTACCAGAGGTTTGAGGGTCAGGGAGATAACTTGCTTCTGTAAATTACATAAGGATGGGATGTGGCCCTGAGAGAATCTGTAATTCAATTTCCAAATAGTTTCACTAACAAGTATTGCAACATCTTCTCTACCTTAATGCTTTTCAAGGACTAGAAAAGCTTAAACATTTACTCTGAACTTCCAGGTCATGTAATTCAATTCTCATAAAGGAACATGCAGAGCACCTGGGTATCATAAAGATGCCAGTCACTAAAGCAGACTTGCATGTAAATGTTGTAAATGTCCTGTTTGGGTTTTTTTTTTTTTCCCCCATCATATTGTAATAGGATTTCATTATGATAATGAGACTTACAAGGAATTGTTCCCATCATAAATTTGGATAGAAAAGCTGAGAAGTCTATTTAACCCAAGTCACCATCATGCAAATCTATATAAAGCAATAGTCAAGATTAATTTTCTTGTGAAATGAAAGAGCAATAAGACTCATTTTACTTTGCTCTGTCTTACCCATTAAGGTAGCAGGCATTTTAGAGAGAGCACATTAACTATTCTACATTATCATGAGAAATGGAAAAATTGAACACATGCCATTGGGTATGTGCATGTGCATCTGTTTTTCAGCAGTTAGTGTTTAAAAGGCTAAGCTACATAGGCAGAAATTATCCTTTTCTTTGCAGTTGTGAGGGTTCAGTGAGTTCACTGAAGTTCCTTTCATCTGTATTGTGTGAAAGGAGAATCAGATCAATCAAAAATTAAAATCCCATTGAACAAAACTGATCCCTGTGCAAGCCAACTTTAATTGTGAAGTTTCCCCTGATTTAAATTCCACTTAATTTGACTGAAGGCAAAATCATGATCCTGCCTTGCTACCTCACTATCTCCTCAAGTACACTGTGAAAGCAACTAAAAGATATATTTAACAGGCTGAGCTATGTATTCTGCAGGTCAATAATCTCCAAGGATCAAGAGCAAAAGAAAATGCTGAATTACACCCTGCCAATGACACTGTCTTTCCTGCAGCTGCCAAAATACCTGCAGAGGGTTATCTCAGCTCATCTCAGTTACAAGGGCAGAGCATGACAAGAGGAACAGATTTGAAAGATCCAAAGAAGAGACTGAAACCAAGAACCTGCACTGAATACAGAAACAGTACATAAAACCTATCTAACACACGATAATGTGCTCTGTGCCTACAATGCTGCTGAACTGAAAATGGAAAATAAACCTTCCAGGATGCTCAGTGTAATTGAAGCTGGGTACAAAAAGCCACGGATAACCATTCTGAGGGATCTGGGCAGAAAAGGGCACAAACTCTTTGGTGACTGCAGGTGGAAAAAGTGCTTTGGGCATCCTTATGACACCATCCAGAAGCAGATGAATACCCAAAAAGACAACTCTATTAAGAAAATCATATACTGTTTGTTCAGATAGTTATTCTACTAAAAATAATTATTCTTATTTGCCCCAGTTGTTTCATTTCCCAGCTAACACTCATCTGAGTTCGTACGAGCAATGCGAAGAAAATCAGAATTTTAACAGCAGTATTGCATGGGGTTTCACTAAGAATTTAAATAGTAAAAGTCTTTAGCATCCTCAAAATATAATTTTTCATTAGTCTCAGGAAATGCTGGTACCAAAGGTCTGTCCCAGAGATTTTGAAATAACAAAAGAAACCTTTGCTTTGTAGCTTCTTTCCAAGAAGTTGCAGAAAGTCAAGTAGTGTCAGGACTGTGGAAGACATCAAAGTGCCCCAAAAGTCCCTCAGGAATAAAATCCTTTTCTTTAAATCTTTAGAATAAAATGTTGGGACTTTTGGATGTGAAAAGACATATTTTCTAATTTTGACATTTCCTGAAATCAGCTCTTCAACCACTGTTTTAAGCCCTTTCTAGGGCTTAAAAACATTCCCTATGTTGCTCCTAACAGCTAATTTCAGCTAATTGAATATCTTTCATTTTAATCAGAGGGATAGCTTTTATATGTATGTGAAAAAATAATGTGTTAAAACATAATATTTGTATAAAATGGTCTATAAACTAAAATCTGACTCTTTTTCCCATGAGGTATCCAATGTTTCCATTTATTGGATGGAAGGAAACTCCATCTGGTGCCCGAATCACACATTCAGTGCAGTCCATGGAACCTTTGTTCAGGCACAGTTCTCCCCTAAACATTGTTCCTGGGTTTGGGACACTGTGGTGCTCTCACAGGGCACCTCCATGCAACAAGAGGGCAACCTAGTATGTTCCTCTGGATTCTAGATTTAAGGGATAATTTTTTTAATGAATATAAAAAAAGAATTTTACCTATCTGGTAATAAAAATTTTACCTATCTGGTTTATAGAAAAAAAAAGTGTTTAAACTAAACAAGAAAGAAACTTCTACTTTAATTTGTTTATGTTTGAGACTGAGCACTTTCAGAGTAGGAACAGAAATCCTGCCAGGCAATAACACCCTGATCTAAAGCTGGGGTCTGTGACAGTGCATGAGGCAAAGCTCTGATAACCCTCTTTGGCAAACAGACATCTAACCCTGACCCAGCACCTTTATTAAGAAATTCGCCCACACACTGAGCAAGCCATTGCTTTCCAGAGCTTAGTAAATTCACTATTTACTGTAATATTTTTCAATATAGAGTATAATACACTTAGAAAGCATTGAGAGCTGGCCAGACAGCATTTATTCTTTACCAGGAGGAATAAAACATTCTATGCTGAAGCAAGCGTGAAAGTCCCTTTGATAAAAGGTCTTTTGCCAAAATCTGTCATTGCAGTTTTTCAAAAAGCATTGATAAACATGGTTCAAATTGGCTAAATACCCACCAAAAGATGTAGGCAATTTAAATCATAATATTAGCGTGGAGAAATCTCCCTTTTATGGGATCACCCAGTGGGTGTGATGGCTGTGCAGCCCAGGGTTTGCAGTGGCCTGGATTCTCAGAAACTCTCTTTCCCTCTCGTGTAAAAATCTTTAAAATTCATTAGCTTTGATTAAAAGAGAGAGGAAATTACATGACTGAGCATGTTATCAAGAAAAACATGAATGACACAAAACCTTAAAAGAAACCCAGTAATTCTATTAAGAAAATTCTATTTTTCCTTTCATACAAACAGATTACCCCTTATTCTCTACTCCTTCCCTGTCTTGCCTTTTCAAAGTGATCTCAATTCTTACAACAACTCTAACATTCTGTGTCCACCACCAGCAATACTATGAAGTAGATTAAAAAAAAAAAAAAGGAAAATAAGAAAAAAATAATAGTCCTTGTGAACTTGGGCAGCTCAGTTATGGTGCCACTGTGGGAATCTTTCCAGCCACCTAATTTAAGAAGGCCATAAGTTATTTAAAGATATAAATCACCAGTTCATTTCCTAATTCTGTTCTGTATGTTATCTCTCTGTTTTACAGTAACACTTAAATATCTCCATATTCATAATCCATAGGGGTTATTGTTACTATTCTCAGTGCCTATTTTCAAATGGGCTCGAAGTATGCAACACAATGTCTTGTTTGCTGTGAGTATAAGTGTATCTACTGAAGTAAGGGATGACAATAGTGTTATAAAAAACTTTTAGGTGAGTTTTTAAAATTAGAAATTTAAAAAGTAGATACTCTCCCTGAATACAGAGTTTTGGTGCAGCAGGAGTTATTTCTCTCCTAATGGAGGGTACTTATGAACAAAAAGAGTTTTCTTTATTTGACATTTGGTTTATTTGAGAGGGCCGTATTTGCTCTGTGATTGGTACATGATAACAGAGCAGAGAAAGGCAGAGAGCAAACAGAAGTGGCTGCATTTCCAGAAGTCATGAAACACTAATGGAAACATCCCAGAACTGCCCATACACATCCTGGTCCTTCCCTAACAATGGGGGAAGCGAGAGGTCTGGAGTTTAATTTTCTCTTAGGGCAGCTCAGTAATACACCTTAATTCGTTCAGCACTGACTCGTATTCCTGTAGGGCACAGGGGAGATGGCAGGAGGCTGGAAGGGTCATTTGGAAGAGTCATTTCTCTCCTCCTCCTCCAAACAGCCAGTGGCAGAAGTGTCTAAGGCAGCAGAAATGCCAGACCCTGGAATGATGCTGGGATGTTGCACAAGTGAAGTGAAATGACAAAAGGCAAGGCACACTCCCCACAGCCCCCAGCCTGCTCTGTGTTTGAGCCAGAGTCATCTCAGGGGCTTGGTGTAACGAGAGAAGACACAACATTTTCAGATTGAAATGTGATTTTCAAGTTGACAGTGCAGCTTTAATTAAATGGGAGTCCAAGGAAAGAACATAACACTGGGAAATAAATAGGCTATAAAAGAAGAAAACCACTAGTGTGGATAGCCAAGGAAATTAAGGGAGAGAGCAGGAAAGAGCAAAGGCCATGTGAGACATCTATTACAAAACATCAAGGTTAATGCTACGAGTGGAGGCATAGACAGCCAAAGTGATAGAGATTACAGAAATGATCAAGGAAGCAAAGATCAAGCATGAAAGGAAATTGGCACATTCTTACCCAGTGCATTCTGTCTGCACTGTCTGAAAAAGGGGAATTTTTTGTGTTTTAAAATGTTGTAGCTGAAAAAAATGGCACTGAAATATATTGTAGCTTTTTAGACTGTGAATTGACTTAAAATGCAAGCAGCTATAGAAAGCAATTATTTTAATATTCTACATAAAATTACTCCGTCACTTCCTTAAAAACTGTGTCTTAAATTATTATGAAAGAAGGCACTTTGAAGTATCAAACAGGGAACTTATGATTCTCTAAGTGTAGCTCCATAGCTGAACACTTCTGCCATTTTCTATTTTTCCCCAAAAAAAGTGGGGAAAAAAAAAGAGAATTGCTGCCAAAAGTATAATGGAATTAGGGAAAAACAGAGCCAGGCACCATGGTGCAGCTGGAGCATGAGCCTCTGCAGCTTCCAGCGGGAACAAGGAGGCCCTGTTTGAGCAGGACACCTGGGCTCTGAGGCAACCTGAGAGCCAAATCAGAGCAGTGTTTGCTCCCAGAGCTGGTTGTGCTGGGAAGTTTTTCTGCCACCCTGATGAGGGTGATTCTGCTGTTACGTTGCTTTTGTAATGGCCATCCCTTTTCCAAGGTGCTCACCACACAATTCTACCTCAGCCAGCTTTTAGCTGCACCTTGTGTTCTGTTTGCTGCAGTTATTTACAGCTATTTACTGAGTTCAGCTGAGCCCAATCTGATGAGTCACAGCCAGACCCTGAGCAGACATGTAAAAAGGACATTTACTGTTCTGGAAAGCTTGTGCTTTGCCTGTCAGAGCAGAAGAGGTGTTCCACACCATATTCAACCTACCTGGCATAACTCCTCCACATACTAATTCAGTCATTATGACATCTGTTTAGACTAATAATTCTTACTAGTGAAACAATAAAAAACCACAGATACACTCATGCACACTTGAATTAGGGTTTTTTTTTAACTTTTTGTTAAACTGTCAATTTTAGCAATTATTTTGCCTCATCTTGAGGCTTCTGTCTTTTCCTTCTGTCTTCAGTTCTGGGTTGTACCTGTGGCTTACATGCTGTAGCTCACAGGTTTTCAGCTCTTGTACTTGAACCTAGCATTTAACAAGAATTTGCCTTTGAGATAGAAATGAAGCACACTAAAACAGACAATTTCTGAGCCAGCCCAACATTTTTCTGTATCCTAAGGGCAGAATTTCAAAGGAGCAGCCATATCCCTGCTTTTACCATTCTAACAATCATTTTTGAAGGAGGATAACATTATCATATCTGCGATTCACCACTTAGAGCAAATCTAAAGTGAAGAAAGGCAAGCAAAAGTAATTAAAGAATGTCTATTTTTTTTTTCTTCCAGAGAATTAAAGTCTATTCTTACAAGATTTATATAATCATGCTCTAGTTGCACTTGTGCACTTGACTCCTAGTGTTCAATTCCTTAAGGATTTAGGTACAGTGCTACTGCCTATACATTTTCTTCAGGGGACTACAATGGGAAATGTGAAATCCAGTCTGCTGGAGAAAGGCCTGCAGAATGCTCTCATTGCTAGGATTAAGGAGCAGAATTGTTGTCATTACTCTTTTCTAAGCACATCACAGCTTAATTTACTGACCAGTTCCACAAAAGGGTTCATAATTACCTATTACAGCCTTGCAGTACTAATTCTCTTTGGTGAGTGGAGACAAAAAATCACACCAGTCTTGCCAATCCTCTCTATTTTCCTCTGTTGGCCACTCCCTTCTCAAAGAGCTGGGTGCAGGCCTTGCTCTGCAGCTCCTGTCTCTGGGCTGATCACACCTCACTCACATCAGGCACAGAGAACACTGCCAAGCACAGCAGGAAAGGGAACTGGTGTTGTGTGACTTCTGAAGAATGTTTAGAAGGGTAACAGACACACACAGGAGATGAAATGAGCAGAAACCCAGTGGGTACATAACAGCTGCCTACAAACAGTTGAAGGAAAACAGCAGAGCTTTAGGAAGGGTACTATTTATCATAAGCATTGGGAGAGCAATGCAAGCCCTGGATAAACACCTGGGGACTGAACTCTTTTAACTTGTAGAGTCAGCTCCTGTATGCACATTAAAATATTAAGGCATAATTTTAGGAAGCTAGTCTGAGGGCCTATTTGACTCTCACAGAAAAACTCTCAGGGACTGAATGGGTTTGGAATCAAGTGTGTTTACAAGTTATTTTCCACCACTATAATCTCCTTTTTTTTCCCTCTGGAAATGTAAAGAGACACGTGGTCATTTTACACCTATGCTGGTCAAGGTTTTTACAAGCAAAAAATTAATGCAAATAATACATGATTGTTAGCTCCCTTAAACCAGTTTTAGTTCACTGGGATGTGCTTAGACTATGCAAAAATGGAGTGCAAAGGCAGAGAGCTTTGAAAGGAAGGGCCAGTGTGCAGCGATGACAGAACTAGCTTTCCAAATTTGCTTGGAAAAAATGCTTCATTTCTTTCTAGCCTTTGAAGGAAAACCGTATCTGTTTTTTTTTTTTTACTGCAGCCTCAGATAATCATAAGAAATAAAGCTATACCTGCTCCTCTGAGGTAGCCAGAAAACAGGTGTGAAACCACACAACTCCTGGCTGATTTGGGTATGGCAGAGTGCTCTGTCTAATGCCCTTTCCTGCAGCAAATCCTATGGCTACTGTGAGAAGGAAAACCCTGAGATTATAAATATATTACTAAGAAACCTTTCCATCCTCGTTTTACTGTTGGGTCAATATCCATGATTAAAGTAACCTTTGGACAGTATCTCTATTATTTATTTTTATGACTTAGCCAGCTATTTCAGAATAGAAAGGACAGTCAAATTATGGATGATGTTGACAGAGCAGCAAAACTTCAAAGATCAAAAGATGTTTATACTTAGAACTTTTACAAGTCCTTTAAATCTGTGTTTACCAGCTTGGTTTCCCATACAACAGCATCTATTTCTTCTGAATTGATCAAATTCTCACTTTGCAAACTGAAAATTTCAAGACAGACATAAAAATCGAATTTACAGAACAATGAACTCAGAGTAGACATGATGAACATTCAGGATGTCCTTATATCCTATATAAGTACAAGTGAATTGTTTTTGTTTATTTCATTTGACTTAATATTATAGCACCTACAGCTTGTTTTGGCTCTAGAGTACCAAAAATAGTCCCTGTTGCAAAGATTTCTTCTTTTACTTTTGGACATATTTGTATAAATACTGCTACTAAACTTTTATTTTAAAGCTGCAACTCAATGTGCTTTTTTATTCTAAACAACAAAAAAAAATTATCTAGTCTCCCTTATCACTATCTCCCTCACCTTTTTGATCCCTCTTCTTCCATGGCTGAGGCAGAAGGAATGGCATTGGAGGGAAAGGGATACTGTGCCCTAATGGATGTGGCCAGCTATGAAAACTAGATATCAAAATGCTTTCTGGGGTATTATTATCCTGGATGTGAGTCACTCTCTGGGCAATGGCAAAGACATCCCCATTTTTCAGCCATTTTGTTGTTAAAATGTTTGTCATTATTAGATGACAAACATCAGCATCTGATTCAGCATCAGATGATTCAGCATCTACACTGAAACAAAGAGCAAAGCCATTCTAATGATTTCAGAGTATTTAATACTCTCCACTAATTTCTTAAGTGCACATAAAGCCCATTAGGTCATGAGTCACACAGGATAAACACTAACAGTAAACTTAAGCTTATAAAAATGACTCATCATGTAATTTTATGCATATGAAATAGAAGAAATTATGTCAACCATTGGCTATCCCAGCAGGGAAAAATGCGGGGTAAAAGTTTACTGAGAGAGAACAATTTATGCAGAAACAAAGACAACGTGCTTCAGCACATTGGGACTCTCTATGATGCATTTCCTGTGATTTTAGCCAGCTCCTATAAGCAGTTCCATGGGCAGATACAAAGTGCTCTTCCCATGCAATGAGATGTCTCATCTGATCCTGTTGTTTGTGTGTTTGATTTTTTTCAAGGAAGTGTTCATGAAAGTAACTTGCATTAAATTACCCAGATGCAATGTTTTGCAAACAGCCAGTGAAAATTATGATGAGTGCTGCTAGTTAGCTGATCATCAAGCTATAATCATTTGAGGATAAATTAAGCTATGGATATTATGGAAAAGTAAAGAAATGTTAGTGCTAGGGATTTTCTGTTGTTTTTTGGGGATTTTTTTTTGTGTGTTGCAGTCAGTCGAGAAGGGCAGAAGAGGTTTGTTTTGTACTTAACCTCTGTTCACTTGTACTAAGAAAATACAAGTTTTTCAAAGCTCAGAACAGAAATCCTGGTTTGAACTGATCTTTTCATTACCAAATGGGATTTTCAGTAGTGAAGAACCATTTGTTTTTGTCAGATTTGACCCCACTTGTCTTCATCAGGTTACTTTTTTGAAAGAAGACTTCAATGATTACCT
Organism: Melospiza melodia melodia; assembly: GCF_035770615.1. Lineage (NCBI taxonomy): Eukaryota > Metazoa > Chordata > Aves > Passeriformes > Passerellidae > Melospiza > Melospiza melodia. The sequence goes on along the minus strand of NC_086204.1, from coordinate 12,148,142 downwards.
TAAAGAAAGAAATGATGTACTGATTTAAATGGCCCTGAGTGGAATTCTCAGAAGTCACACTGCTATCCTGGAAAAGGCTAATGAAGAAAGACCATCTCCTCTTCCATGACACTTCAGTGGCTGACAATACACTATTAAAAATCTTTAGTATTCCATGATACAACTGACTAGGAAAAAAAGAGAGAGACATAGACTCATTAAAATCTACCTAAATACTGCATGTTTGCAGACATAATTATGTTAAAAAATTAATTCTACTGTGGCAATTGCTAGCCAATACAGAAGACATTAAAACTGTTTAATTTAAAACATATGGAAATCTTCACTGCTTTGGAGGCCTTTCAATCCATTTTAAAATGAGCAGTGTTCAAAACCATTATGAAATATGGACTTTCTAATAGCACTTCTTCTGTTTTGGTACCTGGGGCAATTAAGGAGGTCCTGCTTTTATGGGTTCTACTAGATTAAGTTCTCTGTTTATACATGAACCATGGCAGCTTCAATTTGTGTTTCACAGACACTGCCCTCAAAGCCTTCCTTAAGATTTTAGCTCTTAATTATGCTTTATAATACATTTGGGCCCTCAAGTTAGAATGAGGTTCGCATGGCAGATTAGCACATACTGGATTTGTTTCATGAATGCATTGAAGTTTTTCTGCTCTGGTATAAAATGACAAAAATTCCCAGTGATGATGATTTTAGAATTTTAATAGACTGCAATTAATCTTTTGTACATTATTTTCCCCTAAATCTAACCTATCTAACTTCCATACTAATTACAAGAGAGGCTGTAACAGTGCAATTTGTCATGCAAAACAACTGTTTCTAGACCTCCTGTCACACAGAAGTGGAAGAATTTGGTTTGGGCTACTTTTGGAGCCAGGGCATGTCGACATGTAATAAATGATATCTAAGGGTTTTTCCTTTTTCTTTTGATATTGTCCCAAAAGAGGTGAAGTTAAAGTAGGAGAGGCAATGTAGAAGTTCAGTCCTGCCTTTTCTCTCAGAGGCACATTACAATAAGTGTCATATATATAAGATTCAGTCTGACAAGTGTTTGTGTATCTGCAAGCCCAAGCTTCTTTTGACTAACTTGAATAGATAACCTTTTTGCAGTGCTACCTGTATATTTTAAGGATTTTTTTTTTTAGTTTAAAAAGTCATTCTAAAGAAGCTAAGTAGAAAAAAAAGCACCGATCATTTTTTAAAAAAAATAATGTGCAGAATTGTAACCACAACGAAAGATGTATACCATGTACCAGAATTTCACCAGGTCAAACACTAACCTCATTATAAACCTCCATAAAAGGGAAGTATTAAATATTATTGCCATCTCTGGCAGCAGCTAATAATTGCAGAATCCACTTAGATTTTGCAGAAAGGTGGGAAGAAGCAGCATGAGAAGAGATGGATCAAAGGCTGGACACAATTCCTGCCTGGGCTCTGCAGGTGCCTGAGAGAAGACGAGAACTGTGGAGGCTCAGGAAGCTCCTTTTGGGCTCTGACTGCCAGCCAGGGAGGGCAGAGCTACACCTAAATCTCACCCAAAGCTCATGAGAAACAAACAAGGAAACAAAGCAGCAAACAAATAAATAAAATGCATTCCTTGTGGCCTGCTGTGGATGCCAGGGGAGAAACAAAGAGCCTCTGGATGCATACAGCAAACAAGGATCCAGAACTCAAGGACCAATTCTTTCGCAGGTTCAAATAGCCCCACATTTGTACTTTGAGGTATCTCAGACATAATTTTGAGGAATTTGAGGCAGCTGCAGCCTCTTTTACTTTCAAATAAAACTGTGACACCCAATGGCTCTAAAAATTCAGCACCTCAGTTTCATGCAGGACAGTTACAAAAGGAGACTCTAAGAATTGAGTTACAACTCTGTCATGTCAGGCTTTTGCTTGGTTTATTTTTTTTTTTTTTTTTTACAGGCAGTGTGTTTATTAAAGATTTTCCCCCTGGTATTATATTTTAATTAAAATGAAGTATTTAATGTGAAATTCAGTATTTTCTACCTATGTATAAGAATGTTAAATAAAGCATGAAGTTCTAAATTGAGTGTAGACATGTGGACAGGCTTGTCCTTTTAAAATGTTTTATTTATTTCCCCATCAGTAGTCTGACTGAGCAGGAATCAACTTTTTCACCTGATATTCCTTATCCAAATTGACTGGATGCAGAGCAATCCTGAACACAGAAACTTTTTCTGAGGCAGTACACTGACTTTTTCTGACTGTCCTAATTTATTTCCAGCAAATGAGGGGAGTCAAATGATCCACTGCAGGCCTAGGCCTGGTGCAAAGGAGTTGAAAATCACAGCAAGGTCAGAACAAAAAAGTTTCCTGGGTATTTATGCATATCTAATATCTCTCTAGATGCAAGACAGAAATGAAATTAATTTCAAACCCAGCTTGTTAACAGTGATCATCTCTGGGGGAGGAGGACCTATTTTTTTCAGTCCTGTAAGAATATCTATGGTTTGTTTTTTGTTTTATACAAAATACAGCCTCAGTATGAGGCTCTTTCTATAGTGATTCAACCAATATTAAAAAAACCAAAACATTAAAACAAAGAGGTTTATCAAACCTTCAGGAATAATTCCCTGGACTCTTCAAGACAGTTTTCTGTTGCCTTTCAAGCCTTCCTGCACTCATGCAGCCTCTCACATTATTTGACAATGATGGTGTTTTGTCACCTTGCTCAAGTTAAAGTTCTGCACTGCAGCTCCTGATACAGACCTGGGCAGGACCCCAAAGCCCACCAGGCTGTTTTGGATCCCATTCTGCAGCTGGGAGAGGCTCCAGGTTCTGGCATCCATGGATTGTGAGAAGGGAACATTCAAAGTCCTTCATGCTGGACACTGTCCATGGCAGCAGGACTCCTGAAGCCATATTCACCATATTACTGTTTATTACAGCAAGTGTTAATTACCATGCCCAGTCTGAGCTGCTGGGCTAATATGGCACCACAAGGTGAGGATGTTGAAACCACACATCTCAAGAAATCCTCGTACACAATAGAAGCAACCTCAGTATTTAGTGAAGGTTCTGATGATTTTTCTCTCTACATGCCAATTGAACCACCTGTGTTAAAGGACCTCGTTCTATTTTATTTTTACCCTTGCCACCCTAAATACCATATCAGACCAAACCTCAGCTTTGAGAAGGAGGATGGAATAGCTGAAAGGAGCGAGAGTAAAGAAAAAAGGAGCATGCATAAAATTCCTTTTCATTAGAAGAGCTTCCATTCCTTCTAACATTGATAAAATAAAATTCTGACTAGTGGTCATGGTCCTAAACTAAAGTACAAGAAGTTTCACCTCAACATGGGGAAGAACTTTGCAGTGAGGGTGGCAGAGCACTGGAACAGCTGCCCAGGGAGGTCAGGGAGTCTCCCTCTCTGGGGACATCCAAGTTCCACCTGGACATGTTCCTGTGTCACCTGCTCCAGGTGACCCCTCCTTGGCAGGGGGTAGGGCTGGATGGTCTCCAGAGGTCCCTCCAACCCTGCAACTCTGTGAAAGGATGTCTGCAGAACTGCTCATGCCTGAAAGTTACAAAACTTCCAATGGCTGATAAGGAACAGGAAAAGACATCACAAATACACATCCATAAATAGCTACAAGTCTGACCAAATCCTACAATGACAGTGCTGAAGAGTGAGGCTTGCCATCTTTGATGCAGCAGCCCAGCAAGTGGCAGTTTTCTGACAGCTTTTTAAAGCAGGATTCACAAACTCTCAAAAACTTCCAACCTCCCCACTTCATTGTAGAAAATATCATTTTTAGTTGATATGTGAAGAAGGTGGCTCTGCCATGGAATAGCTCACATACCTCTTCGTTTGCATAGAGGGGCATCCTTTGAAGATTCCTTTCCTATTTTCCCCTTTGATTAAGGCCCAGATCTAACACTCAGTCTCCCAAGATCCATTTGTGAGAGCAACCAGCCTCTGTGTCTTGAGAAAAACTTCAGAAGTGGGTTCTTGGAAAGTGCCCCAGCAAGGTAAGTCATGACAAAATACAGCTAAAAATATAGCGTTAGATTTTCTTAAATTAATCTCTGACCATCTCAGAAAAGACTGGGTGTAAAATGGGAAAATGGTTTGTAGCCACAGTCTCTGAACACCTGTAGTCTAATTTCTCTTATTTTTCTGTTGCATTTGTACTTATTTAGCTAGCTTTTGAAAAAAAAAAAAAAACAAAAAACAAAAAACAAAAAACCAAAATCAACCAAACAAAAAGAAACCCCACCTGTCTAACAGGTAAAATCCCAAACTGGTCCTGGCTGCAGCTGGTCCTGCCCTCTCATCCCACTGCTGCTGTACACAACAAATCTCACACAACCCGCACTACACCTCACTACCAAGAGAAACAAAGAGTTAGCAGCACCAATAACACTGAATTAATCACTTGCACTGGGGAAAAAATTCCATCTTTCCACATTCCTGGTTTTATTTTTTGGATGTTTTTCTTGGCTGATATTTATATCTCCACAGCTGGCAGAGCTCAAACCTGCTGTAGCTCCAGCTTGGTCTCAGAGCTCTCCATGCAAGAAATCAATAAAACTGATTAATGAAAAGCATCATTCATCAAACCCAGGTCTTGGATACAGCACTGCAGTTGATAAAATAACTTAGTTGTCTTATCCTTTAGCTAACTGCCTCATGTGTGGCACAGGGGATTAATTGATTGCTTGCCAGTACTCACGCTTTTCATGTGTTTTAACTAGTAACAAGACATTCTGAATAGATCCAGTTGAATATTTTAATTATAGTAAAAACATTATGCTGTAAAAATAAGAATTAATTCTGGCAAGGAGTAAATCTATAAACAATATTCTCAGTTATTTTTGGTGAACAATACAGCATGAAACAAAACTTAAAATCTGGTGACAAGGAACAATAAAACACATGGACAAAGGTAATAAAAGCCTAAAATTATATCATGTTCAGTTAGTTATATTACTCTTTGACCATTAAAACGTTAACATGATTATAATCAATCTTAAATCAATTACTGTGTAATTGCTGAGTCAATAGAAGTGCAGTTAAATATTGATAAGCCTCTAAAAGCTCTATCAGGATATATTGACAGCTGGAGGAATGAATGCAGGCCTGTGCAGAGGGAAAGCTGGACTTGCATGGCTTTGATGGAAAGCAGCACAAGGCTGAGTTTACGTTCTCATTACCAGTGAGACGCGGCAATCGATGCCGGCTGCCTCTGCCCTGTCAGCACGGAGCACTGGAGATGCCTCCGTGTTATCTCCACTCTTTTCATCTTTACAACACTGTGCAGATGACCAGCTAACATCCTGGGCAGAAGAGGACAAAGGACTTAACGGTCCAAAGAAAAAAATTATCAATTGGTATGAGAAAAAACCTATTTATGTCCAAAAGGGTTGCTGCTGTTTCTGCTTAGCATTCTCTGGTGGTTGCTAAGGTAGTCAGAGTAGCCTGCAGGAACACTCACTGGAGTGCCTGTGCATATAAATTATGAAATAAGAGTCCTTTTATTTTGGAGGATATAAGCAAAATAGCCCCAAAGATTTACACCATCTTTTACAAAATTACAGAGACAAGACACATTTTAATAACACCCAGCTTTGTTTTATGGTGCTGTTTATCAAAGGAATCACCAGTTTTGTTCCATGAAAGTGCAATAGTCATCCCTATCCTCCTGTTCTTCAGTTTATGAAAACTCTCTCTTTCTGCAATACTGTTTCTGCAGTACTTGTTTCTACAGTACTATTTCTACAATACTTGTGTTCCATTTGTCTGATGAAGTCATTATGTTGAGGCAAATACCCTTTACTATTTCTTTTGTGTCTATGAGTGGATGAACAGTCGGTATCTAGACACTAATATTCTTTGAATGAAACATGCTCAATTTTATCTGTAGCCAGCAGCAAAATATAAAGGAACAGAGAACAAAACTATTTGGCTTAGGATTTGGGTCAGATAAGATGCAGTATTATAGTAAGCTCCAGTAGCAGTAGCTGGTAAGGTTAAGTCAGGAGTGCCATGATAACTTTCTATTTCTTTCATTCAGATAACTTTTTGAAACATTTTCCTTCTCTGGTGATATTTTCCTGCTTCGTGGCCACCCAGGGGCAAATGGTTTTTAGCAGGTTTCAGCTAAAACTATTTAGCCATTTACCATTACTGAAAGAATAATTTTCATTTCCCTCTTAACCCCTTAGTATATATTAAGGCAAAGGTTTTTTTCTCGAAGCAACAACAGCTGAGTGAACCTTTCAGGGCAGCCCTCATGGCTGCTTTCCTACCTGCCCCTCCAGGCTGGCAGCCAGACACAAGATGTGAGAGGAGCATCCTCCCCACCAGACACTGCCTCCAAGGGCTCAGGACATGGGAAGCAGGGAAGCAGGGAGCTCAGTTCAGAGGTTCCTGACAGGAAACTCCTCCTGTGTCATACACAGGATTTCCATGGCACGACTTCTAAACCCCTCTGCTGGAAAACTGCCCTAGAGTTCCAACAAGCCCTGTGGATTTTGCCAGCTGAGGAGAAGGCTTCCAAAAGCCCTGCCCCACAGCATTTTCCAAATCTTCACAACTCCTCAAGTCCAACCACATCACTGGGGCTGCAATGTCCTTTTAGTCTCAGGAACCTCAATCACATCCATTTGTCTCAGATACACAAAAGGGCTTGTGGTTTTGCTTGGTACTGTATTGTTCAGCAAAAAAAGGATGAATGGCCCTCAATTACAGCGACCCTTTAGCTTCATGAGGCTTAGATGACATTGGACAAGATGTGCAATTTAGAACAGTCTGGGACAGGTAACTAAATTGAAGTTTGTTGCTCACTGAATAACAAAATTCATTTTTATAGCCCATTTACATTGCTGAATTTGCTCCTAATAGAGGAAAAAGAGAAGCACTTATAAGTTCACTTTTACTTCCATCACTTTCTTCTGCAAGCTTCAAGAAAGAGAAAGTGCATATTTCCCTGGATGGTTGGTGGTTCTGGGAGTGGAAAATTGATATCCTCAGCAGGGAAAAAAAACCTTAACTGATGAACATTCTGAGGCCATGATACAGCCCAACCTTATAGAGATATGAGAGAGATTTTGGTTACTGTTAAACTGATATGACTCCTCAATTGCAGCACAATGTGCAGAGTGGCTGCCTGAAACTGAGGAGTGCAAACTGAGAGGGTGCAGGAGTGAGCTGTGGCTCAGACAGGCAGAGCAAGCAAACTTCCACAGCTGAGCATCAACACCTTCAGTGCTGCTCTGCCTGTGCAGAGGGGCAAGGACACACATCTGTACAACTGAGACTCCAGAGTCTTATTGAGATTCAGAATGTGGATGGGGTTATTTTCTAGCAGGAATAGACTCTCTCTATCAATCATTGCCATTGATGAAAAAGTCTCTCTAATGGGGAAGAACGTTACTCTAAGAGGCAGAAATTTTTTAAAATGTCAAAGGCTTTTGATGTCTGTTAAAAAACTCAACCTGTGTCAGACTACAGACTGGTTTTATCCATTGTTTGGATGTGTTACATGATAAGTTATGCTTTAGGAATCATTTGGAAAAATGAAACAATAAATTATAGATTAATGACTCTGCTAATGAGATCCCCATTTTAATTAAAGCCTTTAGCAGATGAAACAGATAGGAGTTCAAGAGTCTCTAACTTTTCCACTTTTCCATCTACAACAAAGCATGCACTTCTTAAAAAGTGAAATCTAAATGTGATGTACTTATTCAGATACTGCAGTAAGTAGCAGTTAAGACAAATAGTATATTTAAAATTTTGTTGAATTCAGCCTCCAAACAAGATACAAATTTTATTTACAGATTAAAAGAACGGTTTAAGGCACTTATTAAGGACGACAAGTCAGAGTCTTAGGGTGAGCTGTGTGGCCAGGGAGGTCTCTAAAGGGCTGGGCCTGATGGCAGCACAGTGCACACACAGGGAGAAATGTCTGTACTCAGCTGGATCCCTCCCATGGCTGCATTTTCCCAGGTAAGTCCCTTCAAATGCAGCCAGAGTCAAAGCCCACACCAAGTCAGTGGGAAGGTTCAATTTGGTTTTTAAAATCGGGCGTCAAGGTTAACCCTCACTGTAGTGTGTTGTTTAGAGACCACATCAGGATCACAAAATGTTGCGTGATGCTCAGATCATCAAAATAGGTCTGAAGTGCTCACTAGTGCTGCTCTTTGTGTGAAGAGAGAGAAGCAAAGATACCTCACACATTTAATAAGTCCAGATAACAAATTACAAACTGGTAGCAGCGAAGTACCCATGAAACAAATCAATTTGATATGGAATTTTCAGTGTTAGCCTCAAACAAAAAGTATGAATTATCCCTCAGCCTTTTCTATTTCCCGGTAGACACTTTGACAAGGAAGACTATGCAGCTGCTCATGCTCTCTAAATTATCCCTGTCTACATGATTTAAAAAAATATGCAAACCCTCTATATTTAACCACATTTGGAAAACTAAAAAAAAAAAAAATACAGTTCAGAGTTTGAAATTATTTAAACAGGAAACTAATTACCTCTAAGGGGAGAACTGGTTATTTCAGCCAGCATGATTTTAAAATCAACCTGATGGTCAAAAAAGGAGATGTGAAACGGTGGAGTTTGAGAATTTCTAACCACTGAAGAGATCCCCTTCAAATCTGCCTTTGTCACTCACTCCTCATTAACATAAGCCTCACATATTGAAAAAGAAAGTGGATTTTAAAATGTAAGTTTTAATACATTCTTACTATTAAAATATGCCATATATAATTTGGGATATGCAGCTTAGCCACATTACAATTAGAACAGCCCAGCCTTCTAAAATATTCTGATTTTGAGTGTCTGATATTACAGTGCTAGCACTGCATTAATGTACCATTTTGAAGCACAAACTGTTTGTATTTATTATTAAATTTATAGAAGTGGTTCTGTACTCCTTTAGAAGTGTGAAGATGCATTCTATATATACCCCAGCACTCCTGCCAGGCCTGTGCTTTTCAAAGACTGACTGCAAACCCAAAAGAGGCGTGACACTCTTCTTTACAAGCATGACATGGAATCTGTTCAATATTTATGACCTTCAGATGTAAAAATGCTCTTTATCAGCTCCTGTTTTACATTCTATTCAGCTAAGTCACACCACAGGTCAGCTAAAAGACTATCACTAGTGCAAGATAAATGAGCAGCTAACAGAGTATGTGAAAGGCTGCAAGTATCATGTAGTGTAAGTGGATAAAGCATAGGATTTGCTTTTACAGGAAAAGGCAAAATCCTTTGAAAATTACCAATAATGAGTGAATTAATTTGTGCTTTACAACAAAACACCTACTTTGCCAAGAAAGAGAGAGGATGAGTTTCAGCTGTGTGATTTTTAAGGAAAATTACAGATGGGAGATTTGTTGTAGCATTCAAGGCTACATCTTGCAGCATTTGTCAGTCCTGCATGTCTTCTGCTGGCATCCCTGATGCTCTGGGCCTTGGCATGTGCATCTTCCAAATATGGCCCGTGCATATTTTGGTTTGGACAGAAACAAAACGTGTGCTTTTGCTCACTGCAGGGCAGGAAGCACAAGGCAGTGGGGTCTGTGCTTCAAGGGCTGGGTCAGCAGCACACCAGTGATCAAAGCCTGTGGAAATACCCCATTTTTACTGACACAATGCCAAATTCAAGGTGATTCACCCTCCATGGGAACAATCTGTTTTTAATGAACTGCACTGGTCTGAGTCCTGGAAGATAAAATCATAAAGCCCCTACACAGAAGGATCCAAGGTTTATAAAGGCGATGGCTGGTTGTTCTCTTTAATAGGGTGTCAATTTTGCAGGAAGTGGTAAAAGGGGTTCTACTATTAATCAAATAACACTTTTTTTTAAAGAAGTCCTTTCAAAAGAGTAGGTTTTGTTTATCTAATTTGTTTGAAATTGCCTTTTCCATCTATCTGGAAGGTAAAAATACACAAGCCTTGGAATCTTTGGGTGAGCCTGTCAGGAGTAGGGAAAGTGTCTAATGCTGTTCCAGCCTCGCTGTAAGGTGTTTGGACATTTTTATGCTCCCCTGCACAAGGATCATATAAGGCCTGTGCTTTTTCAGCAATATACTTAATCATATGAATGTCCACACAAATAAGGACTGCTACAAACAAAAGGCAGAAACACTTTCCATTCCAAAGGGGGCAGGAGATGCTGCTCTCCTCAGGTTCTCCTCAGTGAGTCTAAAAAGAGGTGATCTTTTTCCAGTTAAAGGGTTTTATTTCCCACAGACTTAGGAGAGACATTTCTGTATGTATTACCTGTAAAATAGTGCTGAGGCCTTACAAGAAATACCTGCTTAAAACCAGTTTTGAGGGGATGCTACTGTCTGTCCTGCCACATACACATTATCTAAAAACACTCCTAAGGATTTCAGATCCATTCCTTGGTCATCTTTTCAAATCACAGGTGGGTGGAATGATTTTACAGTGGAAGAGTTGGCCATGGATAAGTCAATCAAGTCCCTTTTCAACAGGGAACACTTGTCATAAGCTTTTGTTAACAGTGAGCAGCTCCAGTGTATATGTGCAACTTTTTACAGATAAAAGAAGGAGCAGACAGGAGGTGCTAGATAAACCACTATGCTAGAAAGGCTTTTAAACATTCCAGTAAAACTGTCTTAGCAAATCTGTTAATTGAAAATGAAAATTCAGATTTTTACCTCATTGTCACTCTAGCAACCTTTTCTAACAAGATAAATCTGCTCCAGGTCTCTCCGCAAAACAAAGCATTTTTCTTTTTATTCGTCACACATTTTCTCTCAAGGCATATTCAATCATTTATTTCAGGCACTAATCATTTAAGGCTATAAAATTGATTCAAAATAGAAGTCAGTGTACAGGTATATACTGACTTCACCTCTGGAATACAAATGCATTCAGCTGCACAGAATTTCATGGTAGATTTTGACTTGACTTTGAGGAAAAGCTAAACACAACATCCCTGACTAAGCTAATGCCTGGCATGCACAGGTGTAGCACGGGGAGAATGTGTAGTCGAGGTTTAGGCTGAGAAGCTTAAAGAGAAATTTGCTTCAGGAGGTTTTTTAGTACCAGTATAAATAGCAATTGCTGTTTAAAATCTGTCATGGTATTTCAGCTTTGTATAGTAAAGAGCCCTGAGCAAAAAGACTTCTAAATGTGCCTTCTAGTTATTTTTTCTAATAGCATGCTAATTATGCAGAAAGTATGCTGAAAATTGGTACACTGAATGTCTTGGTGCACTCTATATTTTTCTTTCTGAAACAAATTGTGTTTATTTTACTGAGCTATTTTCAGTATCATGAGGAGAAACGTTCCAGTAATGATCCCAAGAAACCTTGAGTGTGCTGACCCCTCTGTGACATCTGGACTGCAGTACAACACTGACAAAGAAAGCAAGCAGCTTTTTGAACCATTTTTGGGGATGGCAGCTGAACACAGCTGATTTGTATTAGCTTTGCTAGTTTACTTTTCATAAGTTTGGGGCAGTATCAAGATATGTCTCATCTATGGCCTCCCACCACCAAACTAGTTTGCTTGTACATTAGACTGGGCTTATCCCGGCTGGCATCACTTGAGGGTGTTCCCACAATTCTCTAAGTCTCCTGACGCTTGCAACGATGTTATTTATTATTTTGCTATCTTTTTAGATATTTGAGCCAGGTGACAATCTGCACAATACAATAAAGTAGTCAGTTCCTTTTAAATATAGATGCTAAATGTGCATTTCTCTACTTTGTCTCTTTTGCCCCTCAAGACAGCTCAGTTCCTTGAGGGCTCTGCTGAAATTTTGCCTTTTTTAAAAATTTTTCTGTTGACATCTGATTTCTCTAAAATTATCCTGCAGTCCATTCTTTCCTTAACTTTGGAATATTATCATCATGCTTTTTTCTTAGTTTTAGTACTATCAAACATCCAGTAACATTAAAGCCTTCTGTAAGTCAGCAGCAAGAGAGCATTTAACGTTCAATATTTTCCACATCATCCATTATTTGTTGCCTCCTAAATACCAGACATCCACAAGCCTTTCCTCTGGTTGTAGTGAAATTATTCTCTTTGATTCATGGGCAGTATATTATGGCTAAGAACCTCAGCTGCTAAGAACACTTAGACAAAGGCTACCCAGGAAGAGCTCCCCTTTCATCTTAGAAACTTTCCTTGATTTGCAAGCATTAGAGAGGATTACCTAACACAGTTTTACATTAAGAGCAAAATAAAGAGCATAGACTAAAAATGTGGAAGTCCAAATGCCTCAAAGTAAAACACCAGAATTATGGAACACTATCAAATTCCTTGATTGAGTGGTCATTTCCATTAAGTTGTGTATTTTCCTTTAATTTACTCTATATTACAGTACTTTGTGGCTTTTCCCTGGGGATTTAATTTTGTTCTACCTCAGCCTTGTGTAGTGTAAAGCATCTTTTCAATACAATAATTAATTTTTCAGCTTGGCATTGCTTTTTTCATCTTCTTTTATCAATGACCCCCAGGTTGCTCCACAGAGCAATTTTTGCATGTGACACCGACAGAACAGCTTTTCATCAGAGCAGACATCACCAGCCAGAGCAAGAACATTTTACATTAATGATGAAGGTCCTGACAACAAGATTAGAGCCAAATTGTTTACATTTACTGACTCTGTTCTTCAGTGTGGTAATTAGGTACACACACACCAATGCACTGCCTTTGCAAAAGAACAGAGCTCAATGGGTTTTGTTAAGTTGTATGCTTGCTATTATTTTTCATCATGCACTCATTATGGTAACTCCTACCTTTCCATAAAAAAAGATAATGAAATCATTAATTACTCCTGGTTTTCAGCTGAGCTAGAAACCTCATGCATAATTTCTAGAAGGTAGGAAAAGGATCTGAAAAGGGGAGGTGTTTTGGAAGGATGTGCTTACACCTGGGTTATGCGCCTCTGTGTGAAAGTGCTGGCTTGGAGAGGATTCAGTACAGCTGTGCACCATATAGATTCATCAGAGTTCTTCTACAAAGTGTGCACACATGAAGAGAGGTATTTTATGTCTGCAATTAGCTATCATTGCTTCATGGTCAGTAGTACCCCTCCATTAGGGATTATCTTAGGATAAATGAAAAGAGAGTTTGTTTTCATACTACTAAGATGCATAGAATGAAGAAGGAATAATTGCCAACACCAGTTACTGTTATTTTGAGCAGTAACTCAATAGGACAGAAAACAGAAGGAGCTGCAGTTCCCTTTTATAGGCAAATTGGTTTATGACCAATATTTAGGCAAGACAGAAAATCCCCTTTTCTTCTCAGTTAATTTTGATCTCACTGGACTGCTTGTACAACACCACCATGCTATTATGAAGAGAGACATCATCTGGTCCATGTAGGCAGAGAACACTTGTCAGTGTTTATGATTACAGAAGTCAAGCTGCTTTCAAGTCACATTCAGAAACGCTGAAAATGTGCGTCTTTTGATAGCCTGCCAGTAGTGTATAGATATATAACCAGTATGGTTACAGCACATCATAAAATTTTATTTCCTGCAGATTTGTCTGCCACAGAACATTTACTCACTGTCAAAAAGGTAAAAAAAAATATGCTAACAGCTCTGGGTTTCCTCTACACACTCTGAAATTTCTGAAACCATCCCTACAGCTACTGTTTTTTTCCTCTTGCCGCATTTGATGTACTCTACTTTTGATGTATGAGAAGAATTTATCTTTAGAAATGGATTATTTTCATATTGGTATCTAGGGAACAGCAGCTTTTGGAGATATGATTTAATTTGGGTCTCCTCCATGAGGCTTAGGCACGAGCGTGCTGCACACACTGCCCATCATCTCTTCTGGAAAGAGCCCTCACAGAGCAACCCTGACGTGGTTTATGAGATCCAGGTACTGCCTGGCTCAGCCTGTTAAAGCAGAGATGAATTCAGAGCAGAGCCATTGCCAGCTCAGTTGTTTCGTGCTTGCCAAATACAGGGGCTGAGAAGAGCCTCCAGGGCTATCTAATGGAGCAAGGGTTTTTGTGCTGTGCTGGGCTCCTGGTACAGCATCCAAACCAGCTGAGGGGGGCTGAGCAGTGGCCTCAGCTAAACCATTAGAGACCAGTCTGGAGCCACCTGGAACTCAGCACTCCTTGAACTCTTTACTGAAGTCATCCTGTATCATCAAATTACCTGAAGTTCTTTATGCCAAGTCCTTCATACAGCTGGGCATTGCCTCCTACTGTCACATAAAACAACCAGGTGTGATCCCACCGCAGACATTGGCAAGCCCAGGTTTCTACTGCTCTTACTCAGACCATCCCCCAGTGTGCATGGATAAATCCTACAGCACTCATGCTGAACAGTGCAGGGAAGGTGCACAGCCAACATCCATCCAGCACCTGGCTCAGCTCTTCCCAGCAAGTGCTGCTGCCCAAGGCTGGAAAGGGAATAATTCATATTTACTCCTCATGTTCAGGAAGGAAAATTCAGGCCCATAGCAGAGCACCACTCCAAGAAGTTCTCTAATGACACTGTGCATGTGGGAGAACAAACCAGAGTCACCAGCTGAGCTCAGCCACTACTGGAGATGACACAACAGCTCTGATGTTGGGGGTACCTTCTGACACCATTAAGGACTTCTGGAACAACTCTGGCCATACTAAAATCCTCTCATTGCTAGAGTTTTCATGAAAACAGCTTTCTTACACAGTATGTGTGGCATAAAACTTTTGGGGAAGGAATATCTTACACAATTTGCTTCCAATTAAATTTTCTTTCTGTCCAAAAATAGGCAGCAAATCTGGTCAGACAGGCAGCACAGGTTTTCCAGTCTTAGATGTTTTTGTGTTGAAAGAGGAAATCAACAATTCCAAAAAGCCAGAACAGACAAAACCCTCAAAATTACTTCCTAACAAAATGTTTAATTTTACCTTAAACCTCTTAGTATATTCCATGCAGGAAAAATCAGAATTATACATTTAAATGAAATCATTTATTACAACAGATTATTCAGAGGACTGTTTTCTGAGGAAGAATGATTAGTTTTAGTGAACAAACAGCTTCTAGCATTTTTTTTTCTGAAAAATTCCCAAGTAATTTTAATCACATAATAGAAATACCACTCTCAAACTCTATTTGTGTGCCTCTACTTTCTCCTAAGCAAATGGGATGCTCCCAAGACCATAGGGAGGAAAACCTCCTCCCTAATTTTTAGCATTTGGAAAAGGAAGCATAAGAGAAACCAGTGCACTCCTGTGAGAGCATGTGCATTTGGCCACACAGCAGTGCAGCCTGTTATCAGCAACTGCATTGAAGTCACACACTCATTTGGATGGAAAAAACCTTTAAGATCATCAAATCCAGCCATTAAGCCAGCCCTGTCAAGGCCACAGGTGCACCCTGTCACTACGTGTCGCATCTATGTGTCATTTAAACACTGCAGGGACATTGACCTCACTACTTTCACAGGCAGCCCATTCCACCCAACTGATAATTTTACAATTAAAAACTGAGAGGCTTTCAGTGACAGACAGCTGAAAATGAAACCCATTCAAAGAGTTTTCACCAGCCTGGTGATAATATTTGTACCTCTGTCCTGCTAGTGTCAGGCAGGACTCTCCACTTCAAAGCCTGCTGTGCTGCCCCCAGGCAAGCAAAAATACTGAGGGCTGGATTCAGGCTCACTTCAGCAGAAATGTGAAAATCAAGTTATTTCAGATTTTATGCTAGAGCCACAGCCCCTTGGGCACATTTCCCTCCAAAAGCTGGGAAGGATTTGCCAAGGACCCCTCTCTGGGTGCAGGCTTTGAACTGGAGCAGAGAGTGAGCCATTGCAACTCTTTCCAGAGTAGGTTTTAAACAACAAAGCTAAGCTTTGCATTCAGAGTAACAATGGCCCAAACACAGCAGTCTTGTGAGCCTTATGTGCTAGTAGCTGCATTATTTTATGTGCACCAGCTCTGAATGTCTTCTGTCAATACTGCACAATATTTTTGTTTGGTTCAGTGCTCTCCTCATTATGAAAGTACAATAGCATGTACCTAATCCCTGCTAGGAAGCCTGGTTTACACAGACCTCAGAAAGCTACATTTGAGTTGAAAACAATCTCTGTATCTGGGGGTTTTCAGAGAGTCATAATATTTCTATTTTTATTGTCATTGTGTCTTTTTTTACAAATTCCTAAGCACATGCAGAATAAATACATCCAATTCCATGTAGAGTTTTTCAGTACAATAGGCATTTATGACAAGCAAATTGCCAGGAAAACATTTGCAATGCATATAATTTTTGTGTGAAATCAGACCTTTAAAATAGAAGTAATTTTTTAGAGTTCCACAGTTTTTACAGCAAAAGCTTGAGGAAAGAGTGTTTCCCTTCTGAGAAATAAAACAATAAGATAATTGCAGAGCTGCTGTGAACCATTTGGCAAAAGCTGCTTGCCATATTTGAGATTATCCCTATGGTAGGTTTTATTTTTTCCCATAAACCTTAAAGTAGCTATTAGACGAATAGTAATGAATGAGCCTGGAGAAATACCCATATTTGGCCATGAAACCAAAAGAATATTAGTATGTTACTGTTTTACTCTAAGGAGCTAATGGAAAGGCAGATTAACTGAAGGAAAAAATGGTTGGATCATATTCTGTATGAAAACAAGAGGAGTCTTAACCTGGACATTAACTAAGCATGGAAGATTCTCGAAGGGAATCAACCTAATTCTCTTTTTATTTTAATAATGTGACATCCTCTTATGTTTCTGGCCAGCAAGTTATAAATCCAATGGAAGGAAAAATTCAAACATGGAAATGGCAACATCAAAATCAGTACTTCTGAAACATTTCCCCTTGAGTTTTCTCTCGATGTAAGAGAAGACAATTAGAAATCTGGACAACTGCAGGCCACAGCAAGCAGGCAGCAGTACAGTCTGAAGGGGAGCTGCACTTCATGAACCAGGAAATTAAAAATAAACAAATAACTATTAGCACTGGAAAATGTGGATTTCACACTTTCCAACAGCATATAACATGTGTTGCTAGCTCCAGGAATTTGTGCAATTATGGTGCAACTGCTCATTCCAGGCCAAAACAGGGCAGCAAAATCAATCAGGCAGAGAAGCCAGAAATGCCCTGAGCACCAAGTCAGCTTTTCAGCCACTCTGCTGTAATATAGCCATCACAAATATTAAAATCTGTAACAAATAAAACTGCAAGTGTTTAGGATGCTTATTCTGAAGAGTTCTGTGTTTCACTGACACACCTGAAGGCTGCTGGTAGAACTACAGCAACCAGGGGTATTTATGATGAGCAGTTTTTCATTATGAGATGTAAATCTCACCCTGTCTTTAATTTCAACCTTCAAGCCCAGTGATATTTCTAAATATGTTACTGAACACACTCAGCTATGTACACCTTTAATGAAATATTGAAATTTCTGAAATATGAACAAATATACTGTCACCCCAGTTCAGAAAAAAGGGTAGCTCTATTTCAATAATTTTAATAAATTCAAAACTGAATTTCATATTATATCACAAATAGGCACTCGTATTGTGAGAACTGAATGTTGATCTGATCTTCAGTGGGGGCTAAATGGAAAAATGTGATGACTTTTCAAACCTACAATAAGCTGTTTGAAGAAAGAGTTACTATAATCAGTGTTGCATCACTGAAAAGTCCCTATAACCACTTAAAAGATTTCTCTCTCTCTCACCACCCTCAACAGCCTGAACATAAGTTTAAGAAAAACTGCAATAAATCAAATTTCTGATGTGCCAATGCAAAGATATTTGGTCTGGCTCTTTGTTTGTTCATGGTTGTAGGATTACTTGACTTATTTTCTGCAGATTTGAACTGATATATTTACTTTCCAGGTTTCACACAGGAGTTATGTAGACTCTGTTGCTGCTGTCATCTCCTACCAATTTTATAAATCTAGTAAATTATTAATGAATTATTAGTCAGATTTTGGGCTCCAGTCTTAGCTAAAGACATACTACATGAAATCAGAGCATGCTGTAAAACAGGACATGGGTTTACCAGTCCCAGATTATGACAAATATGGGCTACTGTGAGCTATACTTCCTTTTCAGAGAGCTCATGAAAGAAGCTCTTGTAAGGCAGCAATGATTTGCATTATTCCTTTTAAAATAATGTGTGCAAAGAACCGAGAGGGGGAAATAATGAGTGAGATTTCTAGAGAAATTGTAAAACACAAACCTTCTCTGCAACTGCATTCACAGCCCCACTAACCATTTCTAGTGGTTGCAGTGACAGGAAAATTGCATGCTCTTGTTCTGGGTGGGTAGTACCAGACACGAGCAAAGGTGTGCCTCTGCACATGTCACCAGAGGAAGAAATTACAGTCAAAGCTTGTGAAGCTATTTAAGCAAAAATGAAATTCTGCTGTAGAGGAGCCCTGTAATGACTACATTTGCACAGATAATGACAGTGTTTCAGTGTCTCTAGTTCAGTGTGCTAATAAGTGTGGCTTGACTCCTGTCCCTCTGGACCATGGTGTGGCAGCTAATCGCAGGGTGGGGATGCCAAGCTCGTTACTGCCAAACCCAGCTGGTTTTAGACACTTCTCCAAAAAACACCATTCCATTGTACGGTATTTATAAGTGATCTGTCACACACTGCAACATCAGCCACACCTTCATGTCCCAATATGGGATTAGGTATGTCTAATACCTAACATGGTATTCCCTCCTCTGGCAGGCTCCTGTCTGTGGGCCATCTGCCAGGTCCCATTTCTTCCCCCAAGGCGTGGTGGAGACAAGCTTCTCTGTGCTGCCATGGAATTCTGTAGGCACAGCCCACAGCCTGCAGCCCAATTCCATCTTATCTCCCTCTACGCATCATAGTAATCTGGCGCTACTCTTCCTGAAGATGCCAGAAAATAATATTTTAGGTAAAATCAGCGCAGAAAACAGTGACTATTGGTCTAATCCCAAATTAATGTCCCACAACTGGGTATAATATTCAGATACGATATGCTATTCAGATATTATATTCAGAGGAAAACTAACAATATTTCCTCTGGGATTTCCCAGGACTAAACTATCCCTTACATTCCTGACATTTACACTCTGAGAGCAGTGTGCCAGTAACAAAAGTAAAACGTCCAAAGGATGTGTTTTCAGACATTTGGATAAAAATATTGAAAAATGCTAACAACAGACATAAAATGAATGCAAACTAACCTGTTATTTGTGTATCTTATGTGTCACTATACTTGATGTAGACACCAGAGTCATATTACTTGCATTTATTAGCTAAAAAAATACCAAAGCAAACCCCAACCAGAAAAACAGAACCCAGCAGAATTTTGTCCTGTTTAGATGGGAATTTTGTCTAATGTATTCTAAATAAGCCATGGGAGGAAAAGGAAAACAAAACTCCTTTTTCAATTAATATTCTTTGTTATATACCTGTGAAGGGTGAAGACCATTGTTTCCCATGGCTATTGCAAAACTCAATGTTCTAGAGATGCTAGGTCACATGAGAAAGAGTTACAACTCATCTTTTCTAAATTCAAATCCTTAATTTCATTTTTTCCCACTGATAGGTATGGCTTATCTTTTATTTTGAAATCTGGCTTGTTTGGTTTCACTCTACAAAACAATAATAAATTCATATATGAATTATTATGCTGCTTTGTTTAATGATACTATTTCATTCCCAAAATTAGGAAAACCACTTTTTTTTTCCATCCATATACATGATTTTTTCTTTTAGATACTCCGTTTATTTTCCTCTCCCTTCCATTTAATATAGATTTTAAGCTGCTAAAAGTTTAAGCAATTAAATCTTGCAGAAGATGATAAAGTCTTCCAATTAAAAGTAAACTCATATTTTGACCTGTGTAGCCCTTTATAATGTACCTTCCTTTATTTATTCAATAGAAAGCTGCTACAGGAGAATTTAAGGTGGTAGCTATGGTACATTTTTACCTCTGAAACCTGAGTCTGTCTCTGGTTATTATGCTCTTCCTTGGTTGCCTGCTGCTTCCTAATCTTTCTGTCCCTGTGCTTGGGCTCACTGACAATAATCCATTTTAATTAAAGCTCTCTACCTCAGTATTAGGTCAAAAAGGAAAATGTAAAAAGTGATGGTTAAAAATACACATTTCATTATACTACTGGAATCAACCCAAACCTCTTTTGCAATGTGGATAATTTCCTTTGCTGTAAAGGAAATCTTCTTCTGGTCCTACTTGGTTTATTATTTTTTTCACTATTGTGCACTGAAGTATTGAAAAAATGAGGTTTTTTTTGAGAAAGTGGTTCTGAAAGTATTTGTCTTCTATTTGAAATGTGCAATTTTATAACTGTACATCCCAATTGGTATAGCTGTTCCTACTGTTCAGATTCCCTTCATATCAGCTTCAGGCAATGGACTTATTTTACTTGCACTCAGCAAAATTTCCAGTTCTGTCTATCTGGAATGACTCCATTACTTTTTAAATGGTTTGAGAATGAGATGCTTGGATACACAGTAAATGGGGAGAGAAATATTTTTCTCAGGTTAGTCTACCATGATTACAAGAAAACCTTTTTTATATAAGAAAACACTTGTGACAACTCTTCCTAAAGGTTTTCTTCTTTATATAATTAGTTCATCTTTAAGTCCCTTCCAACCCAAGATATTCTATGATACCTTTGATGCCCAAATAAGAATTAATATACTAATTTATATTTCTATTAGAAATTACATCCTGTCTGTGGCCATTAGTATATTTATTAATATACTAATAGCCACAGACAGGATGCAATTTCTAATAGAAAATGTCTTTTTGATGTTCATGATGTAGCATTTATACACTGCTATCATTGTCACAGTGTGGTAAAAAACGAAAGAATAGAGGTAGACATGAATGATATAAAAAGAGTTAATGGTAAAGGTGGGGTAAAAGCCTTTTTTCAAGCTTGTTAGAATGGTTTGCCTTTTCACAGACTGCAGTCTCATTTGCTGATAATTGGATAGTGGGTAGAAATTGTTCCTATCTTTTCCCACCTGAGAGGACTGAACTTAAAAATTTATAGGAGGACTGGGTTGACTGTCTATATTCCAGATAGCTCTGCACATGAACCAGATATTTCTGTTTCATTATTTCATGCCATATAGCTAGGAAATCTTCCTACCACCCTCAGCTCCAGTGAACTGCCCTGGATGCTGAGGTGCACAGTAATAATTACCTGGGCTATCCATAGTGGGTCACAGGACAGTCTCAAACCAAACCGCATAAGGTACCACAAAATAGGAAAAATCACTTTAGAATACATAAAAAGGAGCCTCATTGTTTTCATCCACTGCCAGTTTTCTAAGAGATCCCTATCAGAGAAGCTTGTACTTTCAGGATGATGATGATGATGATAGTATATTATTATTATTATCAGTAGTTCATAAGTGACTTAACCTGTATGGAAAGTGAAGATTAGCTGGAGGAAGACTGATGGTTTGTAACATCTCTCAGATATAGAAAGTACCTCCTAACCTGTGCAGGCAGAATAGTGGCCATAATGTTGTTACACACAATAGAAGAAAAATTATTAGATCACAAAAAGTGTTATTGGCCAGTGGAGGAGCTGACATGAGCACACCCAGCTGTACTCTCTGCATGGGGATGGCATCCCTTAGCAGCCCAGTTGTCAGGGGCAGATGTTCTGCAAAGTACATTTCTATTAATCAATTTGATATTCCAATGAGACTAAGCAAGAAAAAATTTCTGGTTTAATTTTAAGCAGGAAGAAGCACACTTCTGCTATCAGTCAATCAGTGTGCATCAATTTAGGAAAGGGATTCACTGCTAATAATCTGTGGAGAATAATGGTAAGCATTTAAATAATGCAATTACATTCAAATAAATACCTGTCTCCAAAGACAAGAACTACTGAAAGAGAAGACCTCAGATGGACATTTTTCCTTGACTGAGGAAAGACCCAAATATTTTACTGAAGAAAAGTATTTATTAAAAGTTCTGCAAGACTGAGCATAAATAATTTGAATAATCTGCAAAAATTATCAAAAGAATTGGTTAAAAACTTATTTCTGGATCTTTTCAAAGTGTCATGAAAATTTGGAACCAGGTTTTAACCCAAAGGAAAATGCAGATGAATAAATTCAGGCAATACGAAGCATGATGGTACAGGAATAGAAAGAGTGTGCCACCCACATTCCTTTTTGCAGCTCCAGCTTGGTAGGAACCATACACCCCAGGAAAAACACTTTGCAGAGGAAACTGATAAAATTTAGCTGTGCACACAACTCTATGTGTTCCTGCAGAATTCCAGTGATGTATTTTGAACAGTACTTTCACCAACATAAATTTTGAGGACTACAAAATAGAAAATTTACATTAAAAAAAAATATATATTTTTTCCTGCCATCCCTCCCTGATGTGAAACCAGACAACTAATTTCCTTCCTTTTTCAGTTCAAGCAGCAAAATGAGAGCAAACCCAGCCAGGAAGCAAACCAAGCAAAGTTAGTGCAAGTGCTCATCATAATTCTGCAATTTCAGCCACCTTGAATTGCAGAGACTGGCATTTCAATCATTGCACTTACAGAAGGAAACAGGTTTATGATCTGGACCATCCCTGCTGACTTCACTGTGGCATTAGGAATTTTTCCCTAGCACATAGTTTTTATCATATGCTTGGTCTCTAGCAGAGATCAGTATAGAGATGATTTAAAAGATTTAAGTAAAGGCTCAAAGGCTTCTGAAATGGTAAGTTTCAAATGAATCTGGATGGGATGTGTTTAAAAGATGTTCACCTACACTAATCCTTTCATGGTGAAAGGATGGGAGCAAAAATGAGATGATGAGAGAAAACAGAAAGAAGTAGATGTTGAAAAGATGAACAGTCACCATTAAAGCAGGTGATGGATGCAGACTACAGCCATGCCAAAGATGGCTCAGCTCCCAGCACTGCACTCTGAGAAAACCACTTGATATATATATATATATATTCTTTTGTCCCATTATATAAGACCATTCTCCCACTTTACTTCTTATTTTGAAGGAATTTTTGATGAATCACAATCTAAAGCTTACTCCTGATCAAGCTTCCATGGGAGTTTGTGCCCAGGCACATTCAGAAGCCCCCATCTGCATGTTAGCTAACAGAAACTTTTCAAAATCTGGCTTTGTGTTGCCAGTGCAGATTGAACTGCTGAATGAAAACTGCTGGGAGAGAAATGTGCAGGCAGGCACTCAGAAACAGAGGTTTTTTTGTGGTTCCTTTACATGGCCTGAGCATTGCAAAGCAGACAGTCTGCTCACAACAGGCAAACAGAGGATTGTCCTAATGCATGAGAACACTGCACTCCTCAGAGCTGTTAGATCCATCTCCCAGATAAGCAATGCCACCACCCCATGCAGCAAAGGAAATAAAGATAGAAGCCTTTGAAACAAGGCAAAGCAAAGCAACCTTTGGCATGTCAGCCAGATGTAAGTTCTGCTTTGATACTATAAAGTAGATATTGTGGTGGCACCAGTGTGATCTTTGCAACTAAAACTTTGTCATCTCTGCTCGTATATTCTGCCTGGGACAACAAAGCTTCTGTTTCCGCCTGAGTTGGTTTCAGCTGCATCCAATCTGTTTTCTCAACGTTCATATGAATAATACTGCTGCTTCAGGTTTTGCAGACACTCCTTTTAATCACAAGAACAAGGCTGACATGTGAACTGACATCTGCAATACTGCACTGTAATTTCCCTCACACATCTCCAAAAGCTAAATTTGTGACTTATGTTGTCATTACAGCTAAATTAGTGCAGTATTTCCCAATTTTTACCTGATCTGCTCATCCTTTTTTTTTAATGGTATTGCTCAATTTTATAATTCATTTAATAAGGTGAGGTCTGTTCTTTGGTGGGTCATTTGCCTTGTAATAAATGTTGGTAGAACTGAGATTTCATGGCCAATCTAATGACAGAAAGAATATTATATGGTACCATCTCACAGTGTTATGGTCTAGTGAATCACATTGTGATGCACAAATGGTCAAGTGCTTACTTTAAAATGGACTGGAGATGGCCATCTGCAGCCACAGATATTTCCATGTGTTTAGGATATGCATGTTTCATGCGCTGCAGTCTGGTGTCATTTGTCCTTCTCCCACTTGGCATTACAAAGATATTATGCTCCCATGAATGATGACTGACTACAGCAGTTCTGGCACTGACAGAAAATGCTGCTATTGTAAGATGTGCAAACTATGGCTTCCAGCAGTGCCCATCACGGCATGGTTCTCAAAAGCCCGGCCAGAAAGTCTCTTTCCAGTTATTCAACAGAACCACTCTTTATTGAGCACTGTGGTTTGAGCACAACAAATGTACAAGTCCAGACTGGGATAAGTCACAAAGACAATTCTATTTTGAAGGTACTTCAAGAGCTACATTTTCTCTTCTCTGGTGTTTAGGTAAACCCAAGGTTCTGCTGGGAACACATTGAGCCTACATGTTCATGCACTGAGTTCTGCACAAACACCAACTAAGGAGAAAACACAGTCTGCATCTTACAAGTGGATTATAGCCACAAAATAGATGCTGACAGTTGTATAAGTTTTCTCCATTAATGACAATGGGCAGTCCTACAACAATAGCATCTTTCTGGTTTTCAGTGGTTTTAATTAATGGGAATAAATACACACACTGCACAAGGAAATGGATCAGTGATGCAATCTGGGTTTTGCTTCACTGAATTTAATAAGTATCAATTTAAAAATTAATTCCTAGGGAAACCCTTTGTGCTTTGTAACCACAAGGTTCCTTAAATTAATCCCAGGTGATCATTGCCTTTCTCCAGCGAACACCTCTGACCCTTCCATGTCATGAACTTGATGACTTGTGGGAGATGCTTGACCTCAGCACAGAGGGCTATTTTAGATAGTGCTGTGTGTAGTTTATTGACTGAGAGAAGCAAATGAGAATCAATGATAAAAACATCTCTGATGGTCAATGGGGAGGAATCTCATCTGCTGGCCACTGAACTTAAAGTCCTTTTTTAATGATTTCAGAGGGACATTGGCTCACACACACAAATCCCTTCATTTGTCAAGAGCAGGAGAGGCACCACATTCCCAATTCACCTATGGCATCCAACAATGTTCTTCTCAAACAACTCATGTGATTAATACAACACACAGAGTGCAAAGATTACAATTTTCCTGGCCACCAACCAGCAGTGTTTCAAACAATAAATGTTTAAAGCAGTGATGCTTTGTATCAAGCTCTACCAACCCATCCCTTTTACACTTCTTTTCATTGCTGTTATTAATTTAGAGCTGCATTTTCAGTTCCAAGTAATCTATATATGAGCATGCTTAACGTCATACAGTCACCATTTCCCTTCAATCTTTTGCTGCACACACCTTGAATGATATAGATGACTATATACAGATCACATTTTCACCTCATGTGTATAAGTTCTTCATCTTTTCAAAATAGCTTCTTTGTTACACTACATTAAAACAGGATAAAATTTTCTGAGAAACCATTACCAGTTCCTGGCAATTCAACTGTATAGAATTTTGTCATCTTTAATATCCTTGATGTTTAAATTCTAAGAATTCTAAGTTTCTAAGAAGCAAGAGGACATATAACCATATCACCCTGCTGCAGCATAGCATACAGAGAATACAACTTCAATGCATCAAGTAAGAAGTTGCACAAGTTGCCTACAAAATTTTCCATGTATCCCAGAGAGACAAACCCCTTCCTATCAGGACAGAACATACTAACCCCTCAGATAAGACAGCTTTTAAAAAGCAGAAATACTTATTTTACATTTGACTTCTCTCTTTCTCTGGTTTACATGCCCCTTGGAGGCAAACTAGCAAATTACACAGGAAAATTTATGTGATAAGTCAGTCATTTCTTATGCAAATATTATGTTCTGCTTCAGGGTGTATCCTTAAGCTGCATCAGATATTTACCTGAGTTTTTGAAATAATTTCTTCTGCTAGACCAAAGTGCTGTGGTGTAGAAAGGAAATTATACTGAAGTTTGTGATAAAACAATCTGCAGGCATTTTAAAAGGCATTATCACCAGAATTGGTGAAGAATACGCAATGAGATTTTGTTGCCTAGCAATCTTCTACGTATTTACAATTCATATTGGGTCATTGGAAATCACAGAGATGAAAGAAAACAAGGAATTTTGTTCCTTAGAGCTGCTAGAACATGTCCAGAGCACAATGGAACTGGGCAAGGGTCTGCAGAGTAAGTTATATCAGGAGAGCCTGAGGGAGCTGGGGGCATTTAGCCTGAAGAAAAGGAGGTCCAGGGAAGACATTATTGCTCTCTAACACTACCCCAAAGAAGCTGCAGTCAGGTGGGGGTTGGCCTCTCTCCCAGGCAAACAACAACAGGATAAGAGGCTGGTTCCAAACTGCACCAGGGGAGGTTCAGGTTGGACGTCAGGAAGACTTTCTCCTCTGAATGGGTGAAAGAAGGGGCTGCCCAGGGAGGTGGTGGAGTCAAAATTCTTGAGGTATTCAGAAAACAACTGGGTGTGGTACTTAATGCTTTGTATTAGTAGACAAGGCTCAGTCAAATGTTGCACTCAATCTTGGAGGTCTTTTCCAACCTAAGTGATTCTGCTTAAGCCCTTCTGACACTATTCACATTTACTTTGCCACGAACAGCCTCTCATCATCATGATATAAAGCAGCATAAAAAATTAATTCACTATCTCTTCATATTTTATAGTCTGACTTGTATATATATTCCTTTATATCCTAGAATTTGAGAAAAAAGATTCAAAATTGCCTGGCTTTGTTTTTTTTTTTTTTAATTTTCTGACTATACTCTGAGTTAATGCTGAGATCTCAATGTTAGCTCTTCTGACATTACAACGACCTGATTTTGAGTTCCGAAAGTTAAACGTTATGTGCCAGTTTCAGATACACAGCCTCACCATTCTGGCCCACATCGAAGCATTAAAAAGGTCCCAAGGACATCATTCTGAAGGGTGTGAATAAAGGTCCCAGTTGTACAGGCTCCCTTCCTGGAAAAATAGCACATTTGAATTGGGTGGGGGATGTGCATCAAACTTCTTTAGATGTTGGAGCTTCATTATGCAACTGTTCAGATTTACCCATTACCATGACTGAAAATTCCAGCTGCTTTTGACTTCAAGGCAAAAATTCAAGGTTACTTTAACATAGCTTTCTCTGCATTTGATAATACCTATTTTCTGCTAAGGAAAAATTAGTTTAGAACTTCCCCTGCCTCACACTGCAATTATTTTTTTCATCAGTTAGAGCAGCTGCCAATTTACTACACTTTGTGACCTGCATTAGGTTGGTTTAGAAGCCAATCTAACAGAAATAAGCCTTGCTGAGCAGGAAGAGCCCCTCTATTCACTATTCAGGGGATGGAGAGAGATGATAGCATCAACAGTCCTTATCAGATAACAATTGCAAACCCAGTTCTGACTCAATCCTCTGAGAGCTATGAATCAATTGGTTCCCTCATAATATTTTAACTCAAAAATCTGTAAAACAAATAATGCCTCGTGTTCTTCAAAAAAAATTGAATAGTTTCTAGAATTCATCTGTGTTTTTGTTGTAGGCAATTCCCATTTTGAGGATGTCATGTTTGACGATATCACTGCACAAAAATATATGACAATATTGAAGCCAATGCAGTACATCTGAAGATAATTCACCAAAAAAACAGTAACTTGCATATATAATTGCATTTACAAAAAAATAATCCCTACTACTAAATTTGTTAGAGAAGTCCACAATAGAAAAATGCGTACTAAGAAACAAAACTCATCCCTTTTTCTCATCAATATTGTTGAGTACATTATCTATAACAGAAATTAGATTTGACATCCAAGAAACATTTTTAGACACACTACTACATGGCAAGTTAGAAATTTGGTTTTTTTTTTTTTCTTAAGGATCATCAGTAAAATCTTACTTGAATTGTATGGTTAAAAGCACTCTCTGAGTAGCCAAGAGCTATTTCTGTACTATTTCTATAATATTTCCATTAGTATTTCTATTACTATTTCTACATTTCCATTTGTGGTAATTATTACCCTTTTACTAAAAAAGTCACATCTCTACCTTTGTGAAAGCTGGGCAGAGACTCCTATTTATTTGGGAATTGACTTTGGGATGAATATCCCTGGGATCCAAGAACTCAATGCTTCTGCCCCAAGTGCAAGAGACAATTATTTCATCTCTCTCTGTAGCACAAGTAAACATGTCTCATATTTCAGAAATAGCAGCAGAAAACCATAGCAAAGGAAAATATTCCCCTGCAAGTCTAAGGAGAGTAAAAGGAAGCAAATAAGCTGTGACAGATTTGGTTACTTAATGTACCACTGGGAGGTGCCCAGAACCTGAGGTAATAAACACATTACAAAAATTCACACAGAACAGAATAGTCTAATTCACAAGCAAAGCACTGTGCCCAAAGCATCAGGTGTTCCCTGGAGGGATATAATACAGTGGTGATGAAAATAACGGAATAAAAGAAGAAAAAGTATTTAGAATAACAAGTCAAATAAGTCAGAACAATTGACACTTCACAAGGGAAGGTATTAAAGACAAGAAGATGGAGAAGACAGTGGCTCTGGATATCTGAGATGACTAAAGCTCAGTCTGAACCATAATATCCCATGGGAGTCAAGGTATGCCACAAGGTATATATATATATATACAAGTAAACCATGTGTGAAGTATATCAAGGGATCCAGTGGTAAGGAAGAAATATCCTATATTTTTTTATGAAAACAAAACCACAGTTTTAGAGATTGTGGATATAATATTTTTTTCAATGAGTTGAAGTTTGATTTCAATTCTAGATCATGTCCATTTTTTTCACTGTCTATACAGATAGGGCAGAATATACACATTAAAAGAAAAAAAAACCCAGTCATTATTCTTTAAAAGATAGATAATTTTTGATAGAAAAAGGCCCTGACAATGATAGCTGTGTTCAGACACAAGGAAAGGTCACTTCATTGATGAGTGTGTGTTACTCACTCCTATTAAAGGTCTTTTAAGGTTTTGTCTTTAAATAGGTGCACAATCATGAAACTATCTGAAGAAAACCATATTCATTCACCAGAATGTTAATAAGGAACCATTATTCCAGTCCAGCCACAATTCTCCTAAAAACGTTATACTATCCATACTTATATGTATGGAATGCAAACAAAAGTAGGATAGGTTACAGTTATTTCAGCTCTTCTTCTAAGAAAACCCTGTGAAGTAAAATACATTTTAATTCTTTTCCACTATAAAATATCTACTTGTGCCTGCACTTTCAACTGCTCAAATACAGCTAATTAGTAATATCTCATATAAATGTGGGAAATACTGCAGTTTAAGGGCATAGATCATGATACATATTCCCACATCAATCTTATTAGAGGAAGTCAGTCATGCAGTCTGTTTGTGTAAGGGATACTTATCACTTTGTGAATGATTCAGATTTTTAATAAAAATAACATACATGAAATAAAAGATCAGGAGTCATAAACTAAAGGTACAATAAAAACCTCTTCAATTTCAACTGTCTCCAAAGCATAATGAGCTCAGATCCAGGATTTTTAGTGAGTTCACTTTACAGCTAATCTGAAGATATTTACACGATTGAGATTTAGACATTACTGCAGGTCTGGTGTCCAGGTCAGTGTCCTTCTTAGAGTCTGTCTCAACTATATAGTTAGAGAGTGAAAGCTTTTTGAAAATATCAGTACCTCAAAAGGCAATTTTTAAATATTCTAAAAATAGAAAATATATTTATAAAGATATAAAATGGCTCAGGCTGTTATTGACTCGTTACCTGGGGTAACCATTTTTACAGTGCATTTGTGTTAAGATTCAGAAATCTTTACAACTAAACTGATTCTTCTTTATGTATAATGCATGCTCAGAATAGAGGATTCTGAGGATCAGAATAGAGGGTTCATCATACTGAAAAATGGAATTACTTGCAGCAACCCTCAGTGTTGCAGGGATGCCAGCAGAGAGCCTTACTGTGCATGATCATGTTTCAAGACCACATATATGTCAAGCTTCAGCTGTTTCTGTCAAAAGGGATACTTGAATGCATAATAATACATTCTTTCTTACTGAAGAGCCTCTTTATGCCATACAATAAAAGCAAAATTGCAGAAAAAACTTTCCAATGTCTCCGTCTAAAAAGAAAAATAGATACTGACTGTTAATTTTATTTGCAGCTTTTCTCTATGATAATTCTTTAGTGATCAAATACAATTAAATATGTGTGACACTTATTAGATATCATCTTTATCCTTATTGTTCCAGTTCAGTCCTTAAGATGTTTCTAGGGTGTAGCAATCAGTATTCTCTGGAAGATTGTCTTACACATTCAGTGCATAAATGCAGTGCATCTGGAATTACTCACACAAATCCAGAGAGGAAACTTAACGTGCAACTATATGTTTTGGGAAACTGATCTGAACTGGCTGCATCTCCCCTACAAGTAAGATACAGCTTCTACCAGATAAGAACATGAGGATTACTGAAGCAATTTTTATTTTAAGTATATTTAAAAAACAAAATCTAAAAGTATCAGTCTACAGATTCCTATCGTTTGAAAAGCTCTGGGTTGCTAGAAATTATATTACGGAAAATATTACAGAGCCTTGCCACAAAAGGTGCCGCAGATAAAGAAAGTAGAGGATACATGTTCCAGGAGAAGTCAAGTGCCCTGGAGTTACACCAAAGCTGATCAGCAATCAGAAGCAGCAGCACAAGAAGCTCAACAAGGCCCAGAATCTCTTCTTGCAGCCCAGAAATCCAACCCTGTCCTATGCTGGGCTGCAGAAAAGGACTTGGGGCCAGCAGCACGAGGGAGGTGATTCTACGCAAGCACCAAAAAGTTGGAGGAATACAACAAATGATTTTTAAAAATCCTTCTGCCAACAATTCAAAATAAAAGAGGGGTCAATTCTCTTGGAAAAGGATTAATTTATAAATCTAGCACAGTAAATTTTCTCTATCAGAAAGTCAATCACAAACATTTACTGACTGATGGTCTAAATGTTTATATTTTCTTTGATTTTCAGTAGACTGAATTTTTAATGAGAATTTTCTGAGGAACATAAGCGTTTGTGAGTGTCAATTAAAAATATTTCATCGCAGGTACAGGAGGTGTTGTATACTTCAAGTAATACCTTCAGGTACACATAAAGCTTTGCTTTAGGAAAACCACCCTTTATCTGATGTAAATTAAACTAATAGACAGTATTAACTTTTACAGAATTGAGGATTAGAAAGAACTGAAACACTAGGGGGAAAAACATACAGAAGAAAGGTACTTAATGGCTTCTTCAGTGAAAGCCTATTATTTTTTGAACATTAAAAATGTTCATCTCTTTCAAGTCAGAGTTACAAAGTGATACAAGCCTTTTACACAGCTGGAATTTCAATATTAGACCATTAGAAGACCAGAAAACCTGAATAAATGTTTTAATTACTGGTGAGAGTACAATCCTTTTCTGGCTCACATATAAAATTTTTAATCTGAGGATTCTTCCTAAATATGACAGAAGGGTACTAATGAGAATTCTTTCTGTTGTCACATTGACTGTTTTAGTCAAATAATTTAATGATGCCATATCATGAAGATAATGAAGTATCTGAGCAGACACTATTATTTCTCTGTATAATTATAAGTAAAACAAAGCTTTTATTGGTAAATATTTGTATTCTTTAATTTTCAGTTATTAACTATATACACATTTCATGTTATTTACCACTACTCTACAACACAATTAAGCAATTAAAAAAATTTATTTTTCATAGAATCCTTTTTGTTTTCTAAATTGGAATCACAGAAAGCTCTACTAGCTCCTAACATTTTTGAAGCTACAACTAATTTCTTTTTTCTTTCTTAATATTGTAGCAGAGATGAATTTCAATTACACCTGATTATCCTCACTATTATCCTCTATTTACTGTCAGCTATCTTTCCAATATATTTTGGTAACAAAGCATAAAATACTCCATAATGGCAATGACTTGAATGCCTAAAAGTTAGCAGTTAAGCTGCCCAGACAAAAAGGAGAATAATGGCCAATAAAGAGTGGAAACAAGTAGGTCTACAGATGAGGGGTATTTCTATCCTTCATAAGAATCTATTTTGCATCAATATTGATAATAGTTCTCTCTATTTATTATAGATAGTGTGTTTCTACCAACCCCCCCCTCTGATTCTTGATTTGGGCCTGATTACCATCACTCACAGCCTGAACAAGCCACATCACTAAAAAGGCTCAGTCTTCCTGTCTCATTCCTGTTTAGTTTTTCTTCTAATGTCACCAAAACAAAATGGAAAGTGTGATGATTTCTCTTTTTGCATTGCAGAAGCGAGGCCAGCAAAAACTTGCTGGAGATTGACAATTAATTTATCTTAGGAAAGGCTATGCAATGCAATTATGCTGCCTTCCAGCCACGGCAGAACTAGCTGAGGCTCACACATATTCAACTATCCTAGCCTAAAACCATAAAGCATTCCTATGCTGTTAAAAGCATTTCTAGTTCTCTCTCTCTAGCTATCAAAAACTCCCTATCACTGGGTGCCAATCTGTGCAGGGTTAGGATTACCATTTGCAAAGCTATTAGTGCTTACTCTACTGCACCACCACCACATCTGAAATGATAATTTTAAAAAGTCAAACAAGAAAGAAAAAGCAGTTTCTTGCATAAAAAGCATAGGTTATACAAAACTGGCTTCCTCAAGGAGAAAATGCAGCCTGAAGGTTACAGCTCTGACAGTTGTTTTCTACAGCCTCTGCTTTTCAAATGTGATAATGTCCTTTTATAAGCACCCCAGTAAGAGTTTACAACCTCCTCCCAGGGACTGTAAATCCACTGCTTTTCTCCTCTAAATTTTTAACAGATACTATTGTTTCCTTAAATTGCACACAGGGGGGTTGAAAGAATCGAGATTATCCTCAAGTACATTAAATTCAGTTTCGAGGCTCTTTATGACACACAAAACTGTATCAAGGGACAGTTAATGGGCATGACAGATTCAATCGTGAAAGGTGAAAGAGCACTGCACCAGCAGATAAGCAATGCTAACCAAAACTGCAACTAAAATCATCTGAAACAAGGATGTGCTGCCCTGCTTATTCAAACACCAAGCCACTCATTAATTTAAATGCAATATCAAATAGTTCTTTTTATTTAACCCTCTTAAGGTAAAACATTGAGCTGAGCCAAATATATTTCAGACAGAGCAGAGCTCAGATGTGTCTGACAGGACACTTTCACTGTCTGATCCCTCTGTACAGACACTGGAGTGGCAAAAACCAGTCCATACAGCATGGGGAATGGGCTGGGTTTTGGGGCAATAGAGCCCCTTCTAGAGCAGAAAAAAGAGTGGGGAAACCCTTGAGTTACCTCCACAGCAGAACACTAAACCTCAGCACAAGAATCTATCAGAAGCTAAGTTTTGAAACAAAGCTTGTCAGTTACCCTGCTAGTCAGTAACATCTTGACTTTCCCCTTCACTTTGGAGAGTAAGTTAAAGCACTGCCTGTGTGTAACACTGCTGGGACAGGGCGCTGCACAGCTATGGCATTCACATTCTCTGAAAAAATTCCTTCCCCCAGGATTTTTCTCCCAGGAAGCTGAGAAGTGTCAGAGAAAAGGAAAATAATTCTTATCTCATTTGCTTCTCCTCTGTTTTGCTCAAGTGGAATGTGTTTGGAGATTGTTTACCTAAAGGTGATTGTCTGACTGGATTCTGGGACGAGTCGTTTTGACTCTTTGGCCAATTGTTGCCAAGCTGTGTAGAGACTCTGGAAAGAGTCATGAGTTTTCCTTATTATCTTTTTAGCATTTAGTAAGTATCCTTTCTGTATTCTTTAGTATAGTTTTGAATAGTATTCTTCAACATAATATAGTATTATAAAGTAGTAAGTTAGCCTTCTGAGAACATGGAGTCAGATGCATCATTTCTGCCTTAACCGGGACATTCCCAGCAAATACAATGCACAGCCCAGGACTGAGCTGCCAGGGCTGCACACTGCTCTGTGCCCATCAGCTCCCCAGGGAGCCCCAGCCCTGCCAGCACTGCTGCAGCCCCTGTTGGGTCACAGCTCCTACCCCTGCATGCCTAACCCAGTGCTCAGGAGCTCAATACACTGCTTCAGGTAAGAGCTGAAGTGTGCTTTGGACATGGACAGCTTTGGTTCTGCACACACCTACCCACACCACATTGTCAGCCGCACAATAAGGCCACAGTGTGCTCGTTCAAGCCCTTGGCACACTCATGATTCCAAATGCATAAATATTCATTCAGATAAACTACTCATCATCAAACCATGAGAACCTCCAGTCTGTAGAACTCTCTGTTGCACAGTTGAAAAGCTTGTGATTAAGCCTTGGATGTGCATTAATTACTAGTGTTATTTCTAATATGTGTGTTATCTTAATAAAGCTTTCCAGCTTGCTTTTTTCCCCCAGGCAGTTTCCTCACCATACTATTTTATTACTTCTTTGGACTGCTCCAATACAGATCTTTAGGGAACTCATCCACTTCGGAAAGCACCCCTCCATATATCTCCATCATCTCCTCTTTGGTCACATTTTTCCTCCTGGTCCTCATTTTATTCCATGCGCATGATTTCCCAGGTGATAGCATATCAAAAGCCTTACTGAAGTCCAGAAGCATTTCTTTCAAGCTTTTGTTGCCAGAGCACATTCCAAGCTGGTAAAAACTTTGTTTCAGAGGGATTGTTTCTCAAAGAGAAGACATTGAAGATGTGCTGTAAAGCACATACATGCAACTTTGATTTTGCTTTGAATATAAAGATGTTTCCAGCTTTAACAGGCACATTATTTTATATTCTTCATTAATCACAATCAAAGATTAGACAGGGAGAACACAAGCTCTGTGCTTTTACACTAATTAACTGTTGCACATATATGTGTGCATGCAATAACAATGAAGGATCAAGGGAAAAAAGTGTTTTGTTTTGATTAAGGATCCTAGTGGAACAAAGCAAATAGCGATATAATTAAAGCTGCTTAATCCTAATGCTTTTCTCAAATTTTTTGCAGCTTCATTCCTGTCTGGCTTTCTGCCACCTCCATCTTACATTTCTGCTTTTACATTGGTAAATATAGAAAATACACATGGTAAACCTGAGTTCAATTCGGTGAAACCTCAATTAATGTTTTCTCATATTTATGGAAGAAATAAATATTTCTAAAAACAATTCTGTCTTCCTCCTGCCGGAGCATTGGCACAGTGACTAAACATATTTCCCACCATGTTTTAATTCCCCTAGTAACACTGACAATTTATACAATTGCATATGTCAAAACACTTCCCTTTACTGTTCTGAAAGCAAGATTAGTGATCCTTACACTGATTATTTTAGCTCTTCTAATTCGACAGTGATGGATTTCAGAGGCATTCAAAACATCTAAAAAAACTACCTTGTATTTACAGATATCGTATTATAAGAGGAGGTCTGACCACTTTTGCTTTTCAAAAGAAAGGATAAAGTAAGAGGCCATGCAAAGTTGTGTTCCTGTCCCAAACTGTTAACTTTCATTTGAGTGGTTAAATTGCTTTACATATATTCATTTCCCTTCAAACAGATCTATTTGTTTATCAAAATCATAGAATAATCAAGGTTGGAAAAGACCTCCAAGATCAAGTCCAACCTTTGAGAAAAAGGCTTTGTCACTCACTTTGAGAGAAAGGCTTGGCCACTTTGTCAGCCAGTGCACGGCACTCTGGTCCAGCTGTTTCTCAAACACTTCCAGGGATGGTGACCCCACCACCTCCCTGGGCAGTCCATTCCAATGATGAATCAACTTTCACTGAAGAAATTTTTCCTGCTATCCAACCTGAGCCTCCCCTGGCACAGCTCGAGGCCATTCCCTCTTGTCCTGTCTCCTCCTTCCTAGAAGAAGAGTCCAACCTCCACCTTGCTACAACCTTCTTGCAGGTAGAAGTTCTCTTTAATTCCTTGGCCATTTATTATTCACTTGGTTATTTCAAAGCATTTTACAATGCATGCTAGTCTGCTTGCATTTTCTCAGTGCTGAGTAGTCACACCAAGAAACCTTTTCTCCTTACAACTTAAATTTACCACAATACCTGTTTAGTTTTCAAGCACTCAGCCCAGCAGCTTGTGTGCCACTGTTTATGCAGTGAAAGAGCTGAGATGTTCAAGCCAAGACTTCTGGCCCCTTGACAAGGACATTGCCTGTCATTCAAAGCACCCACATAGCACAGCTTGTGCTGTTTGCAGAGCTGTAAATTGTAATTTACTGTTCCCTCATCCCCTCCTGCTTTCTGGGATGAGACCTTGCTTAGGGTCTGGTAAGAGGCTCATTTCTGACACATCACCCAATATCTCTGGTTTCAAACTGAGGCATGCTCTTCAGAAGACAGCCCAAAACACATGTTAGAGATGATATATCCAGTCCAAAAGAACATCTGCACACATAACCTACATCTCTCTGAGGCTGGAAGAGCCAGTCTATAGAATAACATTTAGCAGTAACCTATTTCACATGGCTAATGCAACAAATATTGAATTATTCAGCACTGATGTAAGCTTTGAGGTCTTAAATACAACTTCCCACACATGTGTCCTGTCTGAGCCAAAGTACCACTAGAGCAGACATTTAAATAAAGCAAACAATTTTCTAAGCATACTCAGTCAAAATGTCATTCTGTAAGTAATTTTATTTATCTTTCTATCTTTTAGAGAAAAGAGAGAAGTATCTTCCTGTGTGTATGCATGGAGTTCTTTTTAAACAAGAACAACATAGTCTTATATATTGTATGTCAAAAGCCATTGACCCAAAGATGTGGTAGCTGGGGTTATTTAGTGTGAGGAACCTGCTACATGGTGAGTCTCTATACCTCCCATTCCAGATGATTTGCACAGGTGGTCTCTGAGCTGAAATACTTGGGTATCAGATGAAGGGGATGTACTCAGCCAGATATTCTGAAAGCATAAGCTCACTAGCCATTATTTCCAGGTTATTATTAGCTTTGCAACACTTTCATGTAGTAGCAGCCTGCTGCTTCATGGACCAGCTGGTTATCATTTTCAAAGGTCTTCCAAATTCTTTCTGGAGTTTCTTTGGACCTCCCTCCGGAAAGATTTCATTTTCTTTGGAGTTAAGAGACATCAAAGATTAGATTGTGTCATGCTTTTGAAGAGCTAGCTTTATTCATCTCAGAGAAAAAGCAGAATTATCAAGCTACATCTAACAATTTCAGCCTTCTGAAAAATCTTTTTGAAAATGTTAAAGACTAGCCAAGTCTGATCATGACCTTGTTCTATATTTAGTATTAAATGTATTCTGAAGGCATACAGAAATCTGGAGTTTGGATAAGAAGTCCCCAAATGAGAGAGATCAAACTGAAAGGAATTTAATTGTAGGGTAACTAGCAGTCTTGTATAGCGAGCTTTTAATTAAACCAGGAAGAAAAAAATATATTAATTTTCAATGAATAATAATTTTATTACAATCAAAATTCTAACATATTATCTGTCCTAATACTTATAAAATAACATCATAATTTCCTTATGAACAGCTTTCTATGCAACAGGAGGAAAAGGCTATAACACTGAAATACCTTGCAATCCTGAGGTAAAGATGCTTCTCAGGTCCCTGTGCACAGGATTGCACCACATTCTTGTCCCCATCCTGTGCCCAGACCTGCCCAAAACCGTGGACCTTGAATTTAAGCCTCCAGATTTACTATTGCATAAATAATAGTTCTCTCTTTATTAAAGTCCCCACGTGCAAGGCTGGAAGCTCAGCATGGCAAAGGCGGGACACCGAGGCCCAAAGGCAGGACACCGAGGCCCAAGGGCAGGACACCGAGGCCCAAAGGGGGGACATGGAAGCCCAAAGGCAGGACACCGAGGCCCAAAGGGGGGACACCGAGGCCCAAAGAGGGGACACCGAGGCCCAAGAGCCTGGCAGGGAGCAGTCAGGAGCTGGGTTTAAATAAGGCACCTGCCAGACTTGCTTGTGCCATAACTGGTGCCTTTTTGCACAAGTGCTCAGAGGAACATTAAAAACTCCTGTCTCTTTAAAAGCCCATAGAAGGCTCAAGCTGCACTTTTAGCACTAATGCTTTCTTGTAATTTTTAGTTATTTTTCTCTGTTAGACTGAGCTGTTCTTTGACATCTTTATGTTCAGCATCCTATCAAGCAATGCACTATGTTACTCATACATATTTAGGAGATGATATTATATACATTTATTTGCACAAAGCGTGACCAAAGACTTCACTATTTCCAGTGGCTCATATCAGCCTTAAGGAGACAATAAAATTGCCTTGCTTCATTTACTCACTGAATTTATGCACTTGTCCTTAAAATGTATTAAGTACACAACAAATTGATTTGCAACTAGATAATTTTGTAAATGACTAGTGTTTATTTCTTGCATTTATAATATTCTACTTACTTGTAATTGGAATAACAGAAAAAAGAATTGCCATATACCACCAGGTTTTTGGATCACAAGAAAACTGTACCTTAAATTCCACTATTGGCTATGCACCATAAGCACCTAATGCAGCATTCTCACTTTAAATGTTCAGGTCTGTAAAAAGATATTTTTGCATTTCCCCTTTATAAAAATGTCTTTGGTGTTTTATACTCCATCAGATTCCCTCAATACAAAAGGAGAATTATTTGGGTGCCCCTGATTAATGCTAACTGGCAGAATACCTACAAATTCCTTGTTTGTTAATGAAAAACTCCACAAACCCTTTCTATCTGAAAATCCTAAGCATACAGATGTTTCAAAATAAGATTATGTGATCATTTTTAAATAACCAGTATTTTACCTCCTACAGGCTTCTCTGGTTTTAATTATAAAATATGCTTTACATTTAAAACTACAGGTACATCCTCTGTTATTCCAAATGTTCTGTTCCTGTTCTTAAGTCACCTTTGATGGAGTCTTGATAATAAATTCTTTTAACTTCATTTTACCAAAAAGAAAAAAAAAAGATTTTAGCCTGAGGCTGATTTTATTTCAGAAAATTTTGTTTGTTACATAAATTGAGTTGACTGCTAAATGGTTTATCTTATATAAATTCAAGTCTGGAAGCATAGAAATACAAACACATCCTGATGCCTCTGAATGTCATGAACTCCGCAGGAGAATAAGGTGACAATCTGGCCTCTGCACTTGTATTTCATTAGTAGCTCTTCAAATAAGTGTTACACATTAGAAACTGAACTAATGGAAAATACTAGTGAAGGGTGACATCCCTCAAATCTCTCTTCAGCACTGTGATTCTGTCCAATATTGTCAATTAAAAACTCCTCTGTTCCTGATGGTTGAACAGAGAAATACACCATAATTCCGAAGAGTTTAAAGTTCTATTATCTGGGATGATACTCAAGCACAACCAAGGAAGACAAGTATTCCACCACTTATTTTCCTTATTTTCCACTAATGACTGAACAAGAAGAAGCTGTGCTTCAATTAAATGTATGAGAGCCTGGGATTATTGAAAATGATACTTTGGCCTGACACTAGCTCCTTTTTGCAGCTGGTATAAGTTAACTTGATGTCACTACCCACTTCTAGGAGGAAAAGAAAGCAGATAATGGCAATCATGGATTGATGCTCTCTCAGAACCATCATGTACATTTGCAACTTCTCTTAGTACCAAAATACACATTGTTTGAGGTTATCAAAACATATGAAGAACAATTCTCAAAATTATGTCAAAGCTATTTCTCCTAATGTCTAGATCAAAGACTGAATAAATCAAATCTGTGGCTCAGAAGCCCTTCAGAACACCAGTCAGCTTGGAGGTACCCAGGAGAGACAGGAGATGAAGCAGCAGAACATGAGGGAGGCACAGATGTTGCTCCCTCTGTGAAGGGAATGGCAAAGGGTATACTGGGGCAAATGCGAAAGCAGGGTAACTAATAAAGTAAATAACTCCATCTCCTCCTGCCTCCCTGGGATCCCACAGCTGGAGATCTGCAGCTGGAATGCAGAACGAGCACACGTGGGCACACCTGGCTGCTGCTCCCAGCAGTAGATTCCCACACAGGAACCAAAGCAGAATGGAATCAGGGTGTCCCTGCAGCACAGGGAGATGGTCACTGTGCTTAGCATGACCATTTTACTGTAAACTAGAGAGAGGAATGCCATCTTCTACACTACCAACACAGAATAATGTCACACTGTACACTCTTATTCTACACAGACACGCAGCAAGCAAAAGTTATGCTCAGGATTCTCTCTGGAAAAGCAACAGCAAATATAAACAGGCATTTCAGAGCCCATATCTGACCCAGAGGGTATGTTAATCTAATCTAGCCATGCTCATAAGAATCTGATGCATATTCCAAAATACGTTCAATGTTTTTCATGAACAAATTAAAAACTCTATTTTAAGTCTATTAACCATTTAATGCTTATCAAAAACACCCATAACAAAGTGGCTTCAGCTGCATTCCATAATAAGAAAGGAAACAGAAACTTTAGCAATCCTCAAACTCTAGGATTTGAAAAGCTGATGGTAGAGCAGTAAGCTATACAAGCAAAAATGCTTAAGAAACAGCTCACACCATCTGATTTAATTGGGTTATAGAATTAAGTCGTGCCAGGAAAGAATTTCAAACTCTGCAGTCATTTTAACAGCCATGGATAGATAGTTTAAAGGCCATCAAAGTGGAAGCTCATGATAAAATGAGTCATAGAACTGAAGCTGCCAGAAAATGTGAAGAGCATACATAATAAGTACCTACTGGGGATGCTTGGCTGTTTGGTATGTACTGTACAGTCAATTGGGGAATGCACCATCTAAAAAGCCATAAGAGAACGAAGAAATAAGAAAGTAGAATCCTTCAAAAGCTTTTGACTGACTGAGTTACAAAATTGTTACAAAACTCTCACAGTGCTCAGCTTTATTTTTTCCATTGTAGAGGTGGGATTATCTCACAGTTCATCCTATTTAATTGATTTTTTTCTTATGTATCTTAGGATAATGCTTTAATTTGGTGAGCAGGAAAGGGGAAGTGGGGCTAATGGCCAACCATAATATAATTTAGACTCTTATAACTATTTCAGATGGAGTTGGTTTAAAAACTAGTAACATAAAATATATGGCCTATATTTGGCTCTGTGTGATGAAAAAAACAAGTAACTTCAAACCTTCCCTCACTGGGGAGAAATGGCATAAACTTGCTTCCCTGCTAAGTGATAACGCAATTTAGTGATCATTATCTGCTATCCCAAGATACCTCCTGGGTGCTTAGAGTTGGCCTGAACAAGGCACAAAGGTTCAAATTTCTTTGCTTCATATTTAGTCCATGCTCATCCTTTTTTAATAAAAGACAAGCTGTGAGTGAAAGATATTTGGTACTGATCAGATGGGGACTGCTGAACTCTGTGACATTCCCTCAGTGAGCCCATTCTCTGACTCAGCTCCCAGCAGGAGGAGGAGGGACTGGAAACCTTCAGTAGCTGGTGTGCTTTGCACATAAAGCACACACAAACAACATATAAATAAGAAATAATGGAAAGAATGCATTCACATGCCATGAGGAATTTTAGCATGCTCAAGTTACCTAACATAATTTTCTTACAAAAAAAATCCTGTGTGAAAAGACTCCAGGAGACCTGCTTTAGAAGCAAATTTGTGCAATTTGCCAGAACTTTTAACCCCCTGGCAGAGGGAAGTGCAGACATGCAGTCCTGCCTTCTGGAGACAGTTCAGTCCAAAGACAGACTTCTTTTTCTTTGACCTAGACATTTTCCTTAAATATACCAGAACTACATCTCTCTCTCACAAACAGAAAGAAATCTTGTCCTCAAACAGCATGCCTTTTTGTGGTTTGGTGAGAACAGACAGTCAGCTATTTCGAGGTGAAATCCATGCTGTTAGTAGTTATCTGCAGCACAGTATCTATTCTGGGAATGCATTTAGGACTAGAGGATGAGCTAACCTCCCCACCAAAAAGGATGAGAAAGAAAGGCCATGTGCCATAAAACCACCTGTTGCAGGGCTATGCTCACATGAGGCAGATGCTGAGAAAACAGCTGTGGGAAGGCAGGGGAAGGGGAAAGGGAAAGGGAAGAGCAACAACAGAGTCATTCTCAGCTGTGGCATCATCTAGCTGCCAGGGCACAGCCACCACCAGCCAGGAGATGCTGTGGGAATGGCACTAGGAGTGTCAGCACAGGAACAGTGGTGAAGCTGCACTATTGACCACGGGGTGATGGATGGTGCTGCACATGTGGGAAGGGGTCAGGGCTAGCTGTGCCACCAGCACAGCCGCCATCAGCCACCCCCAAACAAGCACCCCTGGCTTTGCAGGGCTATAGCAAAGCAGGCAGCCCCAACATTCAGGGGGAATGATGAGGAGGACTCCATTAATATCAGAAGGCTAATTAATTACTTTTTTATACTATATTTTTTTATACTGTATTACACTACATCTAAATGGAAAATGCACAAGCACTCAACTCAACTAAATCTTGTGACTGTCTGCTGACTGGCAGTCTGGATATGTGCTTGGCCCTGATAGGGCAAGGAAACAAAACATCATCACCCTGGGTAAACAATCTCCTATTGCATTCTACTTTGGCAAAACACAGGCACAGCAAATGAGATAAGAATTGTTTTGATCATTCTTTTCTCTGCTTCTCTCAGGTTTAGAGAATGTGAATCCCACACAGGGCTATAAGAGCACCCTTGGCCTAGCAGAGGCTCTGGAGATGCTGCAGGTGCAGGCCCTTGGTCTGGGAGGCTGTGAAGAGAAGGGTGCTCTGACCACAGCCCTGCTCATCACCACTGCTGGTTCAGGCAGTGCCCTGGGCTGGGGCCAGCCTCACCCCAAAGGGACACCAAAGGGACAGACAATGCCCTCAGGGGGGCTTGGCAGAGGGCACGGACACACAGAGCCACACCAGGGCCTGCACACACCAGCCAGGCTTCCTCTTCTCCCTGACAGGCACCCACAGCACTCAGTACTCAGCATTTACTGATGGTTTGCACCATAGAGAAATCCCCCCTTCAATCACCATTTCCTGCTCCCATGTAGGTGAGAAATCACCCCTTTAACCACCATTTCCTGCTCCTGTGTAGGTGAGGTCTGCTGGGTGTTTTTCCCAATTGCCCAAGCACACCTCCAGCTTGGGAATACCGACTGCAGCAAAGCTGAGCAGCAGCTGCTTCAGGCCATGCTGTCCCCAGCCTGTCTGCAGGTGCATCCAAAACCTGACATGCTCAGAGGGTCTGAAAGAGCACTGCACACAGAGCACTGTATGGCTCAAGCCCCAGTTCCCTCAGGTTTGGAGCTATCATGTTTGGATAATCAAGGAAATTTTCTCCATTATTCACAAGCATCAAGGAACATCACCCTGCTCTGAACAATGACTGTCCAAATCACTGTGGTTTATTTAATTGAATTTGAACTGTTCATGTAAACAAAGAGGGGAGGAAGAAAGATATTGGAAGAAATCAAAGGAATGAATCAACCACAAGACCACAGAAACTGACTATTTCCCTTGATGGTTGGGGAGTTCAATACAATTTAGATTATATTCAGTAAGTAAAACTTTGGCTTGTGATATTAATGGGCTCATAATAGCTTCCTTTGGGATATATATTACTTCCACTTCTGTTAAAACTTCCTTTGATAACTTATTCATCACTTTGCCTTTTAAGAGTTACAACCTGTTTCTTGATACATTTACTATGCAAGTCCTCCTGGAAAAAGGTTTCTGACCTTAGGTAATTTGAACTCTCATGATTTAGTGTATCAAAATTAGAGTGGGTAATTTCAATTGTACTGTTCAAAAAGATCATGGAAAAGACAAAAAAAGAAATAAAAAGTCATCATTGACAGAGACTATAACCTCAGAATAATTTGGGCTTCATGGGAATATTCTGATTTAGCTATAAATAGCATAAAAATAGAGTGTATACAAATAATGTTAA
The DNA here is from genome assembly GCF_035770615.1 of Melospiza melodia melodia. Classification (NCBI taxonomy): domain Eukaryota; kingdom Metazoa; phylum Chordata; class Aves; order Passeriformes; family Passerellidae; genus Melospiza; species Melospiza melodia. Next base: position 12,104,217 of record NC_086204.1, on the reverse strand, counting down.
TAATGGAAAGATATTGTGGTAATAAAGAAAACAATGCAAACAAGACAACAAGGCAATACTCAGCATTACTGAGCATTCTACAATCAGTTATATAAATATTTCTTTTATAGCTAGTAATTCTGACAGTAATTCATGTCAGTAATCATATGGTTTAAAAAATTGCTGTCCCTTCTTGACACATTACTGAGAGAAAATGAGAGTCAGTGGAGAAATCAAGATTGATTATGAAAATAAGCAGCAAGCTTAGCTTTGCACACACTTACTGTGTTTTAATATATCAATCTATAAATTGTTTATGATTTTATCTGTGATATGCTACTTCAAAAATGCCTCCAAGTGCATGCACATAAATAAAACAAAAGCTCTCCAAAAAACAGGGAAACACAGAATAAGAGACATCAAAACAACCTGAATCCCTAGAGCACATGGGTTTATAGATAAAAGTCACTGTTTTGCACTATATAAGACAAAGAAGTTGATAAAATCAGATACTTGATGGAGAGGCAGGTAAAATTTATTTTACAGGAAAACAAAGAACATCCATTTTTGGGCTTGCCCATGGAAGGACACTTGTAGGGAAATGAGACATTAATTTCACAGCAACTATCTAGGCACAGCACCTTCCTTATGTGAAATGTAAGATAATCTGTACATTAGGGAGACTTGGGCTCTTCTCATATGGCAGAAAATATTTCTTTACAAAAAATTTTATAACAGAACCAGTGAACCATGACACATCACCTAGTGGTAATTTTACTACACATCTCAAAAATAAACCAAAAAAATTCAAAACCCTTTAAAAAGCAGAAACACACCCACACCCACCTCAAAGTAAAGCAGGAAGCACCACTGTATTACCATCACATCCTTCTGCATGCCAATACTTTCAGGTCTTATTCAGACTGCAAGCAATTAGTCATGGAGGGGACACCAGCTAAGTTTTATTTAGGTTTGATGAAAGAGCTGAGGGCAGCCTGTTGAAAGCATTTGCAACACCTCCATCCTTATTTGGGGGGGATGTGCTTGAATTGAAGCCCCCCCAGCTGACCTCAACCTTGGGGGGGTGGAAAAAATACAACTTTCTGTCTCTAGTGTGGGGTGCCTCCAAAACTGCATTAAAATAAGTCTTCCAAACTAATGAAAAACATTATTCTCCCCTGAAAATGGGAATGTATAATTCTAATATTCCTAACTCTAACATTCCTCTCCTGAAAAGGCCCAACAGTAGGTTAGCAACAAAGGCCAACGATACCTGCTTCAAGTTTTTCACTTAGAGATTTTATATAATTTACTACTATTACCATCTTCTTATGTGGATATATCCCCCCCCAAAGAAAAAAAAATCCTGGTAATATCACTTTTTTCCATAATCAACTTGAGTGTTAAAGTTCAAGGCACTTGAATGTAGCAAATATTGCTATAGGACTGTTGGGACTTCTGAACTCTGAAACTCTCATTGTGTCTGTCACCCAACATGGACATTTTCTGCTTCTCACTCAAAGAGAAAATCTGGCATAGGGCAACTTGTAATAGGATTGCAAAAGTTATCTGATTAAATGTGCTATACAGTTTGACATCCATAATAGATTTCCCCTGATCTAAAAATTAAATTTTGGAACTTGCTTGTTCAAAGAATGCAAGGAAAGGACTGGGGGGAGGGGGAAAGGTCCCTGTCCCAAGTACTTTACAGAAACCTGTACTTTTAACATCTTCGATATTCTTGGCTCCACTGAAGACTATTTCTATGCATTATAGTCTGTATTTGATTCTGAAGGCAACAGGGCTTTTTTGATCTATAATTTGCAAATCTTTATCCCTACTGTACTGCATAATCCATGCATTTTAATAGCTCAGCAAATCAATTATCTATTTTGCTCTACTGAAGCACTAACTTCAACAGTTTAGATACCTTACTGATCACAGCCATGGAAGAGAACATTTCTAGCTTTTTGACTCGTTCTGAAAAATATATCCAAATATATTCCAACAAAGATGGGAGTTAATTACCAGACTTCACTTAACCTGGGACTTGGAGCTGCTCGAAATTATCACTTTACATAAAGCTTACAGGAATATTGTAATAAAACTGAAGTGTGTCTGTCACAGGGCATTTCCTGCACTGCTTACAGGAAAGATTAAGGGGTTTTTATATTACAGAAAAAATCAAATGTGTTACAAACTTTTAAATTCCAGTACTTGATGTCTACATGACTCAAAAGACTTGAATATTGTTCAGTGCAAACTCCTACTATAGCATATCATGCCATCCCTCATATGTGTATTAGATTAGAGGCTCAGGAAATTCAGATTTTCAGACAGCATTTAGCACGTGAGCATATACATAACTTAAAATAGTTATAGATGTGCAAATGGACACTGATCAGTGCACAAACACTGTTTTGGGCTTTGAGTATTCTTGGTAGATTTTTTTTTGTTTGTTTTCTGAAGTTATTTCTTCTCTGCCTTTTTATTCTGGTTTAATTACTGGACTAAGGTTTATTCTTCTGGTTTGATCACTGATCTATGCTCAGCCCTTGTTTTGTTTAATATCTCCACAAGGATCTCAAATATCTGTTGCAAGCAGATATAGCACAGATATTAACATGGAGCCAGAACTTCTCTCCTGGCTGATGGGATTCACATGATGGGAAAAGATACAGGCCCTCAACCCCAGCTCAAGCAGTAGAAGCAGCTGAAATTAATTTCCACACTATAATCCCAACAAATGGTTCCTGTTGTTAGGGAAGACATTAGAAAAAATTCCTCACTGAAAGAGTGCCTGGGCAATGGAATCATCTGCCCAGGGAGGTGGTGGAGTCACTGTCCCTGGATGTGTTTAAAAAAACACTGGACATGGCACTCAGTGCCATGGTTTAGCTGATGAGGAAATGTTAGGTCATAGGCAGGACTTGATGATCTCAAAAGGTCTTTTCAACATAGCTCATTCTGCGAGTCTATGAAACGACTGTGCTGTTGCTTGAGAAAATCCTCACAAGCAGATTTGTAATCCAAAAAAGATTTTTTCCTTCTTTCCTTTCTGCAGTCCAGCAGGGACTCTCCAGACCCTCATTTACATCAGTCTCAAAACTTTGCTGCACCTGTTCCATATCTTTCAAATATGCCTAACTATTTGAATGTCTGGTATTCTAGAGAAGATTTGGCTTTACCTCAGCTGAAAGAAATTCAGCTGATACATCTGTGTTTTTCACAGTTGCAGCTTCAGCTGGCCCCTAGCCAATTTCCAATTAATTAATGCTCCGAGGGCCTTCTGTTTCTCTGGCCTTCTCAGCTGAATAATTCCTGGCTTATTGCTGAAATTTTTGTTTTTACTTAAGTGCATAGGTTTGCACTTTGGGTATTATAGCTCATTTGTTGCTTTTCAGGCCTAACAAATCATGTTGTCAATAGATTTCATTTGCACACAATTGTTTTCTTTCAAAAGCTGTGAAAAAAAAAAATCCCTGAATGCTTATTTGGTTAGTTTGAGCTATGTGTAATTGCAACACCCAGACCAACTCCTGCCACCTCTAGAATGCTTAAAATATCACATTCCACTGCCTAGGGAGAGGCTATCACCCCAATTCAACTGCTGGAAGGAAATTTATGCCCAGTCCTCTGTGCCAGACATTCCCACACCCCAACAGCCTTCAGGAGCACACGGGAGGGAGGAGATGAGGGATTGCTTGGAGTATTCAATGAATGCTTCATCCAATAAGAAAATGAATTAATTTTTCACCACAGACCCAATCTAAACCATAAAGAAAAAAAGGTTTATGCTCATCCAAAGCACATCAGAACTTAAAAGCACCTATGAGAATAAAAGAAGTAGTTGTTTCCATGTAGGAATAAGCTTTCATAGGTATTGGCAGCATTTTGCTTAGAACTGGATTGAGGTTGAACAGAAAGATACTGGCATTCTGCAACACAGCATAAGGTCCTGTCCCAAGCATTATTTGTCAGAGCAATATTTGTGTAGCTCTTCTAACCAATGATAGAATTCTGAAAAATTGCTCAAAGGTATGAGACAGTCTGGACCATGTGACCCAGTGTCTCATTTCTGTCTTCCTCACTTCATCAGGTCTGAGTGAAACCTCAGCAACTCTGTAAATCAAGCCTATGATTTATGTTCATCGTTTTATTTCATTACTCCAGTGCATCAGATATCAGTTGTAATGTTGAACTTGAAAGCGAAAAGAGAAAGCAAAAATAATCACCTGGAGAAAGACAAGGTCCACATCAGTGGCTTGGTGTTCAGGCAAAGTTTAAAAGTCCTTGAAAACAGGAGTCCCCCACCTGCCCTGTGCTGCTGCTTCATGAACAGCCCACGGTGAGGGTGTGGTTTGCCTGTTCATAATTCAGCATGCAGGTAAGGTCATCACCAAGCGGGGCTTCAAAATGGTCAGTGGGCTGACTCAGCCTTACAGGTTTCACTATCTACATTCATCCCCTCCATGTGCTGCATTTTCCTGGAGTGCTAGTTAACAACACCTTGAGGAAATAGTTTTTCTTTTGGATAATTTATTATCTGAGGTTAAAATAATTTTCTGCTATGTTATGTTCACCATATAGACAAAACCTAGGACACCTGAAATACATCACTAAGTGATATGTTGTCACTGGAAAAAAAAAGTCTTTTCCTGGTGAAATCATGATGATTTGACATTTATGACTCTCTCTGCCTGCTCTTGTTTATTTTCTGTTATTTTCCAGTGACATGAACAGTTTGCCTCTTGTCAAGCCTTTTTCATCTGCAGGTGCTACTTTTGCCTGCCTGCTTTTCTGCTCCTGTTGCCCACATTATTCCAGCTAACACTATGGCAGCTGCTGCTCACTTGATTTTAAAATTCCTTCTAAGACCTCAGCAACATTTTTTCCTTAAAAAAAACCAAACAAAACACACAAATAAAAACAAATCCCAACAAAAACAAATAAACAAAGCTGCAAAGCCTCCCCCTGAGAAACAGAAAAAAAAACTAAAGAAAGAAAGTTTATGACCCATGTTTAATCTCAATTATTAATTTAATCAATATCTAGAAAGGTTTCAAAATACTACACTAATTTAATAATAAGGGAAGTCTGAAAAGTGTGGCTGATCTGATGCCCACTGAAGCCATGACAGGCACAATTGTTATCCTCAATAGACATCAGATCAAGTCTTACTTGAGTGTCAATCTTCCAGCAGTTCTATGGCTTAAAATTTATTACCTTTCAGGTGAAAGTCAATGGCTTCACTGTCATTTTATATCATAAAACTATGCTGGCATTTCAAGGCTGGCCACAAAATCTTAAGGACTGAGAAACCTACAAACATATTTTCTAACAGAATTTCTGTGTTCTGCAACCAACATGGAATAGTCTTTAGCACACTGAAGAACCTGGGTGTTACTCATTGTTGAATGCTACATCGAAGTCCTTTTCTCCTTAACCATATCACAGATAAGATGTCAGTCCACAGCTTCTGTTGATTGTCAGAATTACAGCTTTAAATTAAACAAAATATAAAACTTAGCTGGATTTCTAGTCTACTAATTGTAGCATTAATTTGAAATTTCAAAGGCAGCTGATGATTTATGTTTGCTAATCAAAAATCTTGAACCTACTTGTACCCCTTCTATTGTTGATAGACAATTCCACTTCTATTGTTGTTGTTGACTTTTTCAAAACCCATTTTAAAACTGACAAATCTAAATGAGAAAAACCTACATTTTGTTCTGCAATTTTCTTTGTTCCAAAGCATCTTTTAACCCCGGTCTTCCAATCAGAGAAGCTCAAAATCTACCATTAATTAATTATCTACTGAGACTTTTTTCTTGGTTGTGAAGAAAACTATCATCATTCTGAAGATCAGATTGAGCCAGTTTCTTCAGTAATAAGTTATAACTTAATGTCATCTGAACTCCAAAAGATTAATTCTTAATCAAAGTTTTCACACTTCCATGGTGCAATTAGTTTTACTAAAAGCTACTACAAATAGCATTCACAAAAAATCCTAGCAATTTTTCCTTAATATAAGGTTATAAAATGCTCAGGTTTGCCTTATTTTCCTGCTAACCAGCCATTCAGAATTTATTCAGGAGAATATGCAATTCAGTCACATAAAGACAAGAGTCATCTGAGAAAAGTGAAGATGAAAAATCAGCCTCAATGTTTTTCCTGAATGGAATAAGCATTAAAGCCTAAAGAGTTATTATCATATGATAAAAATTCCTTTCTTTTACTTTAATCCCTTGCTATGCTCCTCTAAAAAAAATTCTGCTGAACCACAGATGCCTTAAGCAATGTGAATTTCAATGTGCTTGTAATCATTTATCAAAGCAGAGCTTTACCCTCAGCATTGAGCCAAAGGTCCTCCCTTTCACTGCCAAGCCTGTAACTCTTTAGGCATTAAGCACAGCCACAACACCTGCTCTTCTTTTTATAATTATCTGCTCTTAATGGAAAACATTGATGACATGCATTTACATGTGTAAACCACTGCATTATATTCATATGAAATCCAACAAGAGCAGTACATTCACATTTTCATGGACTTCCTTACATGAAGAATCTCCTACATTGGCCGAGATTTCTTTTTGCCCAAAACACCAATGTGAAGAATCTTTTTTTGAGAATTTTAGAATGCTTCATTACCCCGACCAAATTAACTCTGTTTTATTTAACAAAAATGGTGTCAAATTTAATGTCAAATGTTGTTGCAAAGATTAATTTACCACATCTAGTAGGGAGGCAAAAGTGATCACAAGATCATGATTTCAAAATTATCTGCTAAATAACAATTTTTAAATTACTATCTTGTGAATACGCAAAACTATTGAAGTATTTTCTGTGTATGAGTTGTATTAACTATGGGTTTGTGAGTGAAGAGTAATTAATGTAGAACGTAGAATGTTCAATCTGCCTAATAAAGTGTTCCCCTGTGAATTCCTCTGAGAGTGGCCCCATCCAAAGCAGCAGAACAGCACAAAGCATAGCACCAATTTTACCCATAGGCAGGCCACTTCCCTAGGAAAGAGTAAATTGGTCAGAAATCATGTCAGAGACCTGGCTGGCCTGAACACAGTCCCTGAGAGATGGGCCCAGAGGTGTCAGCTGTAGGCTGAGATGATTGTGGTAGGCTTAAGAAAAAGTCAAATGCTATGTTTCACTTTTGCTGAGTTATAACATAGAGTCAGACATGGGTGGCAAAGACCATTTCTGAAATTATGTGGTACATTAGAAAAGCTGACCAGTCAATATGTTAATCTTCACTAAATCCATTGATTTCAGAGAATTGATTGACTGGTGCTGGGAATTCTTAGTGATTAATCACTGCTAGCACAATAAGGTGCTTGGTCTTGAAGTGCAATTGGAATATTTTAATTGCATGGATGAGCTTGAGGATGTGCTCAGCAACACCTACAAGAGGCAGCATAGCACAAACCATGGGCACATCCCACAGCAAAGCTCACCCTCACAGGCAGAGACCCTGGGCTGGGGGAAAGGAGCAGCCAGCACACTCTTGTGGAGCCAGGGGTGGCACAGGGCAGAGGCCATAAAGCTCCCAGACCACCCTGGGGCACGAGCAGATGGAGAGCACTTTCCTCTCTCCACCAAACGTGTTTTGCCAAGAGGAACTGGGCTGGGAGCTCTTCCTTCCCCCGTGACCCTTTCCAGGAGGGATGGGGACAGTTCCTTCTCTCCTACTCCTGTACTCTTGGACAGGACACCTGAGTGTACAGCCTCCCCTTCTCTTTCATTTTGATATTAAAATTAAATATACCACAATTTTCCCCCAAAATGTGGTGAATAACATATGCAGTTCTCCCCAAATGAACTCCACCCCCACACCTCCGTCCCCCCTCCATTTGTAGCATCTTGGCTTTATTCTATTTCCTTCTAATACTGCCTTCTTTGTTTTAGTAGCTTATGACAAAATAGACTAATACACTTGGTTCACTTAGTGTTCTAAATAAAAATATTCAAATCATCTAGAGGCTCATGTGTTTTGAAAATAACTATTAATCAACTCAGTCTCAGTAAGATCATACAGTGTAAGTCAGAAAAACCCCAGAAAGCCCCCCAAACACAGCCCTTTTTTAGATTGTCTAGAGAACACAATGAATTGCAGATAACCTCTTTTGGCTTATACTGGATACAGCCCACAGAGTTTGATGCTTTTTATCTTGCAAGTCGAGTTACTCAATACCCCAGATCTTTCCACCAAACATTGTTCCTCCAAAGCCCCCCAAATCAACCCCAGGTATCTGCCAGTTGTCAAGACAACATTTATTGACTTGAAGTGCAAGAGCCTTTCTCAGAGCTTGGGTTTTCCATCAATCAACACAAGTAAGAGGCAGGCACATGTATATGACATTTTCAAAATGCATTCCCCTTGAGAACTTAGTGTTCCTTCACATTTTAATTGCATTTTCAATGATCTAATTGGTTTTGGTCCTTCTGTGTACAGGCAAATCTTTGAAATGCTTTTATGAATAGCAACATAATTTCTTCACAATTTCATTTTGTGGACTTTTTATTGCTAATAGATAATAGGATCAAATGAAACTTTCAACTTTCCATAACTCAAGATAAAAAAAGAAATTCTCAAATCTTTCTCTAAAATTCCTAAATCATTTCACATGTTGCTACTTTAAATTTGGTTACCTATAAATTCTTGTTGATTCTGTCAGTGAGGAGTGCCTAAGAAAATTACCATCAGAAAGTAACTGATTTTCTTTATAATTCTGAAAGACTAAGAAATGAGTCAATAATGTGTAAGCAGTTTCTGTTCTCACATGTTAATGCCCAACTTTATGCTTCTTCATGAGAATATAAAACACACATTAAAGCTGGAAACAAAGTACCAGTGAATATTGTCAGGAATCTGTCAGCCATTCTGCAGTTTTCTATGAGCTGCTTCTTTCAGTTTGGTTCCTCTGAGCCCTTTTTTGTTTTCTCTAAAGGGTCTTTTTAATACAATTTTTTTTGCAAGTAGAATACAAAAAAGTCCT